>NC_142079.1:16403750-16721875 GCF_059756535.1 Pantherophis guttatus | reverse complement strand
CAGGTTACTGAACTACTCTATGAATCCGGGCTTTGAGTGGGCAGAGGTTGAGCACAGAGACCACCTGGGACTTACTCCAAGCCTCCTGGAAACAGATCACATTTACTCCACATATTTCAGCCACTTCCACAATCTCTTGTATGCGGTTGTGCAGTGCAGTTACCTAGGTAGAAGCAACATCCCAGGTTAAAGCAACACAGAGTGTTAATAAATTACTATTACTCTCCTTCCCCCCTCCGGCTCAAAAACACAGGAAAATGCCAAGTGAGGAAAGGGGTAGATGCCCAAGGATTGTGAAAGAGCGGTTTTAGTGAGTTCCATACTTAAAAACCTCTTAAAAGATGTAAAGGAGCATCTCCCCCCGCCCTCTTTGAGAGAATAAGAGCCAGCAGTTATTTGAAGAATAAGACTAACAATGTTCTAAACCAGGGGTGGGATTCAAAATTGTTTACTACCGGTTCTGTGGGAGTGGCAGGGGAAGGATACTGCAAAATTCCCATTTCCTCCGGATTAGCTGGGACTCGGGAGGCAGAGAATAGATGGGAATGGGGCCAGACAGAGGTGGTATTTACCGGTTCTCTGAACTACTCAAAATTTCCGCTACCATTTCTCCAGAACCTGGTCAGAACCTGCTAAATACCACCTGTGTTCTAAACCCAGCAAAAGGGGCAGCATCCCCCCACGCCAAAGGGGCTGCTGCCAGGGACATCCTGGAATCACGAGCAGCTGCTTCTTCATCATCCCAAGAAGGGCTTCCTTTGCCACTGGCTGGACAAGAGGTGCCCCGCATTTTGCTCACTTCAAGCCAGTGCTCAGAGCCAGGATGGCATCCCAGTGGCCATAGGACCCGCACACCTCGAAGTCACATGCCAGGCACAGAACTAAAGTCTTGAGTAACAAGAAGGTTATCAAAAGAAGACAGAAAAGAGGACAGCCTCCGCTGTTGTGCACTTCATCAAAATGACTTTTGGATAATTTATTGTACTGAAGGTACATGTTACTGGGTAACATGAGTTACCCAATGATGGGCACCCAAACTTCCTTGTTGCCTTTTGAAGGAGGAAGCATCTTTTGTGGATGATATCTGAGGATCTGTATCTGTAGCTTCAGTGGCCTAGAGCCCACCCCAAAACTCAGGCTGCCCCACCATCTCACCACCCTTCTCTAAACTTGCAAGACGAGGAGCAGGCAGCAGCTCCCCGATAAACATGCGGAGGGTGCAGCAAGAAGAAAGCCAAGTTTCCAACTGTCCAAAAGTGCTGGTTCCACATCTTCCTTCCAGGGTCCAAAGCCCACTGCAGATGAATGGTTAATACGGAGGCTGTGTTGATCTCCTTGAGAAGCCCCACAGCTCCTACCTGCTCAGCGACTGGCGCGTCTGTAGTCAGAGGAATCTTGTTCTGGATCAGCCCCACTCGGACCAGGCGTGGCTGCCGCAGCTGCTCTGCTGCAGCTTCAAATTTGTGGCCCTGCAGCTCAAAGTCCCTCTCTGCAGCAGCTGAGAGAGCCTCCTTGGGCAGTTCCAGTGGCCTGCAATAAGTTGGAAGAAAAGGAGGAAAGCCTCTCTTTTTTCTGTAATTACCTACCAGATAATAAAGGCATCTTCAGACTTTTTAGATCCAAATGAAATGCGGAAAATGTATAATTGGACTGAAGAGTAAAATACAATCATAGGATCATACAATCATACAAACACAGGATCTAAAGCGTCACCAAGGATAGTTTTTCAATGTATCCTTAACTATGAATAAAGTTGGGACAGGTGATATATCACAAACCAAAGGAACTTCTAAAAGTCTCCCTTAAACTTTGAGCACTTTTTATTCACTTGAAAAGCACAACCGATTTTTCAGGGGGACACCAGGCACAATCTCCTGTGGATGAGCCCAGCCAGAACCAACTATGGACTTCATGGATCATTCTTCATGGCTCTTACTCTCAAAGTGAACATGGCTATTCGTGTCTGAGCCCTTCTTCCCAATCCCTGCAATCCCTCGACAAACACGGGGGGGGCCTGCGCCTCCTCCTCCCAGCGCCTTGAACCAGCTGTGAGGGAGTGGGATGGGGGGGCAAAGGAAGGGGGAAGTTGGAAACTCCACAGAGACCCCCCTTCCATCACGTGGGGGATGAGGGCCGGCTGGGCACAGGAAGGACGGGGAGCCTCTGAGGGCCTTTCCCGGGGCTGCTGAAGTGGAGTGGGGATCCTGCGGGCGAGACCCCCGTGGCTCGGGTGGGCCAGCGTGGAAGGCCAGTCCAGAGCTGGAGTTGCCAGGGCCGGGGCGCCCGGGAGGCTCCCCTCTTCTGCTGCCCCGAGAGGCGGCCGCTCCGCTCCTTCGCCCGAGGAAGCGCCCTTCGCCCCGGCCCTTTTCCGAGCCCGCAACGCCCCTGCGCAGCCAGCCGCGCTCCGGGTCGGGCTCGGGAACCCCCGGACGGAGCGACCGGCCCAGGCGCCCGCGGGAAGGCGCTCCGGGGCTCCCGCCACGGCCGCCCAAGCCCGACGCCCCGGGACCTGCGCCAGCCGGGGAGGAGACGCTGGGCGTAGAGCTCAGCGGTCTCTGGGCGGAGGGAGGGGCCCGGCTCCCCCGACCCACCTGAGGGGCTCCCCGAAGAGGAGCCGCTTCGCCTCGGCCAGCTCGGCGGCGGGCAGGTGCCGCTCCAGGCAGCGCTCCAGCGAGTCCAGCCGCGCAGCCATCGCCGCCGCCGCCGCTCTGCTCTGCTCGCTCCTCGGCCTGGGCGGCGCGGCTGCTGGGCGCGGGCTGCGGACGCCGGTTAACCATTAAGCGAAGCTGGGGGCAGCTTCCCCCGCGGAGGCGTCCGGCCTCCCGCCCCCACCCCACTGCCGCGGACGCATCGGGTCACGGAGGCTGCGGAACCCGCGTGGGCAGCCGCCCTCCTGCCTCAGTTGCGGGGGCCTCTCAAGGCAGTGAGAGCGAAGCCCACCGGGCCCCCGGGCCAAGCTCAGCGTCCAGCCCAGGCCGGAGGGTTCGTCCTCCCTGCCCTGCCTGATTGACACATTGCACAGCCGCCAAGGCAAGGCAAGCCGCGGGGGTCCCCGGGCCCGAACTCCCGGCGCTCCCTGCAGGGCCTCCCTCGGCCGGCTCCACTCAGCGGACTCAGCCCCGGGACAGCGACGCCCCCCACTGGCCTGCTTCCCACGCTCACCCAACGTGCCTTCCGGACGGGCTGATCTCGGTGGAGGTGCACCGGTGTGTGTGTGGCGAAATAGGCCGGAGGGGCTGAAGCAGAGGCCGCTGGTTTTGAATTGGGCAGCAGGCTGGAAGTCGCATCTCTCCGTGGGGCCACGGAGGGAGGGGCAGAGTAGAGTGTGCAGGAGTTTTACTCCCCAGCCATGGCGACCAAGCAGCTGCCTCCCCCCCCCCCCCGCCCAAGCGTTGCCCAAGCGACTCTGGGGATCCAACCTCAGCTCCAGGACTCATCGGGCTTCCCTGCCAACCCATTTCCCATGACTGGATGGGATCCTAAACCTGCAATTGAATTGCCCTCAATGGGAGTGGTTGTTGCATGGACTTTGTATTGTGGCAGCCCCTCAAATACTGGAATCCTGCTATCATGCACCCCCCTTCCTTTCTCCCCACATGCCCAAATCCTTCAACATAAGTTCACCATAAGTTTTTGTCTCTCTCATCATCTTAGTTGCTCCTCTCTTGAAGGAGCACAGCCAGCTGGGTCTCGGGGACCCCTTTGGTCTGGTCGGCCTGTGTGGCTTCCAGCTCCAGCTGATTCTGCTGTGGGACTCGTGCTCCCTCCGTATCCCTGCAGGCTTCGGGGCTCCAGGAAGAGGCCTGGCCTTGTTTTGGTGTCCATTCCTCAAGGAGGTTGCCTGGCTGACCTTTTGCTTTTCTATTCTTAGTCTGAATTTCCAACATTCCAGCCCCCCCTCCCCCCTCCCCCTGCCTTGTTTGTTTGCAAAGCCGTCTTGCCCAAACTCTGTACGTGCACAAGGAGCTGGGATGGAGATTGGAAAGTGGATCCCACAAAAGGAAAGATGACTTGGAAAAAGGACTTTTTACAGCAGCTTAGCTCAATGGAGAAGGAAGCCCTTTTGCCTGCAGGATGTTTCTTCCTCAAGTACAAAATGCGCACAGCGAAAAAGGCAGGCGGCCTGTCTACTCACAGGAAGCTGTGGGTGTCCACGGAGGGGTCAAGGTGGCAGCCCCCAAACTCTGCTCCATGCACATAAAAACAGGGGTGTCGATTGCACCATTGTAGCCACCGTCTTCACTACATTGATCAGAACCTGCAGATACCCCTGGAAAGCAGATTCACTTGCTGAACTTCATGTCAGCAAGAACAATTAACCAGTGAATGGCTTCCCTCCAGAAATTGTCTCCATTCTTAAGAAGAAATTGGTCAGCCGTTTGTCCAGAATGATAAAGGATTTCCTACTTGAGCAGGGGGTTGGACTAGAAGACCTCAAAGGTCCTTTCCATATCTGTTATTCTGTATTCAGACAGCCTGGAAAGCATGACCGAAGTCAGTTGGTGGATCGCAGCGCATTATGGCATGCTGAGTTTTGCTTTCAAATGGGATGGAAATGTTCAAGTTAATCCTAGGTTTGTATTAGTTTTTGTTATAATTTGGGGAAGGCAAATACAGGAGGTGTATATTTTACGTGCATCACAATTCCTTCGGTCCTTGTGCAGTGCTACTGTCTTCTGATCCCCTTTTAAAAAATAAATCTGGTAGCCAAGTTGAATCTCCCTTCCCCAGCCTCACGCCCAGTTCACCCTTCCTTGCATTGTTTTCACCAAAGAGAACAAATAACCTAAGGATCAGTTTCCCAGATGGGACGGGTCTTTGGTGGCCTTAAGAAACACAGCCTGGAGATAACTACAAGCAAACCCTGGATTTAGGCCAACCTGGGAAAATGAGCATGCGAGTACTTCCCATAGCCCAGTGTGGTCAAAATTTTCCTCAGAGGGCTCAGGTCACATCTGCTTTTCTCTACTTCTGCAGCAAGAACTTTTCCCTTTAGTAAGAGATGCAAAGGGTGAATCCAGATGTGCATCAGAGCAAAACCCGAGGCTCCCAATCCTCTGCTCCATCCATTGGGGATGAGGGCCCGTGTGCTGGCACTGGGTGAACTGGGAATTTTTTCTGAAATCAGTGTTTGCCTTGGAAACTGGTTTTCAGGAGACAATCCTGGGTGGGTGGGATTTTGGGTGATGATTCAGAAAAAATGAGCCAGACTATTCCAATTATAATATTTGAAGAAAAGTAAGAACTTCATCAAAGTAAGTTGTGCTTATTTCTTGGTTGCATCATGTGTGACTTGGTTTCAGAGAAAAAATGATTGTTGCAAAAAGAGGTGAGAAAGAAATTTTTCCATATGGAAGCTTAATCTTTTCTTTAAAGCCTGAGTGACGGATGCGTCCCATCAGATTTATTATTATTTTTTAGTTAAGCTTGAGTTCCACTTTCTTGCATCCTTGTATTGCTTCTCTAGACTGGAATGATCAGAATAAGCCTGAACATCCCTTTTGCTTCTCCCTCTTTTACACAAGAGAATGGTGAACATTTTCTCTCTCTTTTTTCTTTTTCCTCTCTCTCTCTCTCTCTCTCTCTCTCTCTCTCCCTCCCTCCCTCCCTCCCTCCCTCTCTCTCTCTCTCTCCCCCTTTTATGGCTGTTGGGACGCAACTCTTCCTGTTGGCTCCGGATCAAAGGATCAGGACAAAGCTTCTCTGAAGCCAGGGTGTTCCTCCTCTCACTCAATCCCACCCACTCAGGCCTATTCTGAGCCTGAAATCCTGCTCTGAGTCACCCACTCTTCCTTGGGAACATATTTATTGGGCCTGGGAAGGTCATCTCACAGGGCAGAGATTGACCATCTCTGGTTTCCCTTGCAGACAAGGGAAATTACCTACAGCCACAAGGACAGTTTCACCTGCTTTGGACAAAGGTCCCTGTAGCTCATGAGCAGCTCCTCCCTCCCTGCTCCCAGGTGGGAGTCTTTCCAGCATCTGCTAGAAGAAAAGCTCCGAGTCTGTGGAGCCTAAAAGAAAGGGGGCATTCTTGGAGGGTCCTGGCTGGCTTTTTCTGCCTGGGCTGGCAGGTCTGAGCTTCCATTACACCAACCTGTCCTGTGGAAACAGATGCTGCCTTTTCTCCCCTCAGAACCCAGAGTAAGCGCAAGGGCTGCATCTGCTTCAGATAAACATGGATATATTTATAGGAGAATTTTAATAGTTCTCAGCTGAATCACAATCAGATTTTGCTGAACATTGTGCAGAAAAATAATTGGCTTTCAATTGGAGCTACATTATCATCATCTTCTAGAAGGGACAGTTGTCTTTTGAGATAAGAATCTTTGCTGAAACACACATTGTTTTAGTTATGATCCACGTGGGGACAAACGACACCCCTGACACAGCCTTACAGCCACTGCCAGGACTGACTCTCTGGGCGGGAGTGTGAAGGGGCTGGGTGCAGAGGTGGGTCCCTCCCTCCCATTATTTCTTATAAATCTTCTTATAAAGCATTCTGTTTCATACAAGCATACAATATTCCATACAAACATATAATACATTTAGAAAAGATTAACATTCTGTTATTTATATGGATTAGAATATTTAGAATAGAAAAAAAATGTTCTATCAGAGTTAATTACTGTTTAGGATGGCATAAAATGCATCCACTTCAGCTCACATCAAAATAATAGTTTCTATACAAAGTTTGAAGCTTACTACATATTAAAACCTTCCTTAAAACCTTATTGGTTAGCATGTGCACGTGTGTGCGTGTGTGGTGTTTTCTTCATGCCTTTCTGCTGAAGTACCTAGTCTGGGGGAGTGACACACAGAGACCCTGAACATCTGTCTGCAGAGATGGAGCCCCGTTTGGGTTCTGCAATTGTGGAAGGCCTTTGTGGGACTCAGAGAAAGTCTGGTTGCATCTCACGAGAACCAGGAAGGCGGAGTTTGCTAAATATGAGCCAGCAGTGTGCAGCGGCAGCTAAAAAGCCAATGCAATCCCAAATTGCATTAACAGAGGGATACAATCACGATGAAGTGAGGTACTAATACCACTCTATAAAACTATAAAGCCCTAGTAAGACCATACCTAGAGTACTGCATCCAGTTTTGGTCACTAGATTATAAAAAAGATGTTGAGACTCTAGAAAAAGTGCAGAGGAGAGCAACCAGGATGATTAGGGGACTGGAGACTAAAACATATGAAGAACGGTTACATGAACTGGGCCTGGCTAGTCTAGTGAAGAGAAGGACCAGGGGAGACATGATGGCATCTTCCAATATTTGAGGGGGCTACCACAGAGGATGGGGTCAAGCTATTTTCCAAGGCACCTGAAGGTGATACAAAGAATAATGGATGGAAACTGACCAAAGAGAGATTCAACCTAGAAATAAGGAGGAATTTTCTGACAGTGAGAACAATCAACCCATGGAACAGAAGTTGCCTTCAGAAGTTGTGGGAGCTTCATCAGTTGAGACTTTCAAGAAAAAATTGGACTGCCATTTGTCAAAAATGGTGTAGGGTCTCCTGCTTGAGCGGGGGGGGTTGGACTAGATGACCTATAAGGTCCCTTCCAACTCTGTTAATCTGTCTGTCTAAATGGGGGGGGGCACCTTCTAAAGCTGACCTGGTTTAAACTGAAGCTTCTGGCTGAAGTAGGCAAGCTCCTCCCACAAATAATGATGCCAAGTGACTGAGAAAGGTATGTAACATGTTTGCAAGGAATAAAGAGCACAACGTCTTCAAAATATGTGTTTTTATATGTGCAGGAAACTCACACGTGCATTAAGGTCCAGAAATGTGAGCAACAGCATAAAATTTGAGCATTGGGGGAAATGTTCCATACCAACCTTCTCCCCCCCAACCTCCCTCCTAGCTGAGTCCTGCCCACTGTGATCAAAGGACGTGGAGGGAGCTGTAATTCTGTCATGAAGGAATCTCGTAATGCATCTGGGCTACACCAACAGCGTAAATTATGACGTTTAGCCAAACCGTTTTTCATTTCATTTGCCATCCTGAGTTCCTTGGTGGATGGGGTGGCCATATCAATATATTAAGTATAATCAAACTTAAGAGCCTGTAGTACAGTGGACTAAAGCACTGTTATTAACACAGCTGCCTGCAATTACTGCAAGTTCAAATCTCACCAGGCTCAAGGTTGACTCAGCCTTCCATCCTTTCAAAGGTAGGTGAAATGAGGACCCAGATTGTGGGGGCAATAAACTGACTTTGTATAAATATACAAAAAGTATAAAGGCTATTGCTTAACACATTGTAAGCCGCCCTGAGTCTCCGGAGAAGGGCGGCATATAAATTAAAGCAAAACATAAAAAATGAAAAAAAAAGAAGAAATACAAATCCAAGGACACTGATCCATGCAGCGCCTTCAAACAAGCATGTGATTTACCTGCACAACGTAACTTGCCTCAGCCCTCAACAAGCCCTGAATGGGAAGAATAATGGCTCCTGTGAGAAGGAAGGAAGGAGGGAGGGAGGGAGGGAGGAGGGAAGGAAGGAAGGAGGGAGGGAGGGAGGGAGGAAGGAGGGAAGGAAGGAAGGAAGGAGGGAGGGAGGGAGGGAGGGAGGGAGATGGAAATGAGAAGGAGGGAGGGAAACAGGAAGGCAGGCAGGCAAAGCACATTCCTGGTCAATTGGTGGGGAGTCTTAGTCTTTCTAACCATCCTCCAACCCCACACAAATAGTTACCATTAGTAGAAGATGGACGAATGAACGTGAAGAATGACATTTTACATTCCCATTTCAGTTAACAAGCACGTGCTCTACCTAAGGCCCTCATTACACCTGGCTCTCTTCTTGCCCGAGTATTGATTGGCCACGTGGCCCACTGACTTTGCCCCTTATTAAGATACAAATAATTCCCTCCGCCCCTCCCCCACTGCCTGCCTGCCTGCAGCCCCCATCAGAAAAGATGGATCTGCTTCTGGGCATTTGCAATTGTGGGCCAGCTGGACTCTCTCCCTCTAGAAGAGCTCCGTGTTGGGACCATTACTATCCCATTATGCTCTTCCTCCCTTGGAGACCATCAATCGGGCAGTGACTGTGCTGGACAGATGCTAAGAACTGGACCTGCTCCTGGGAGGGCAGAGCTGGCCCCCCAGTGGGGCATGCTCCCTCTTCCTGGAGATCCGGAGGTAAGTCACCTTCTCCAGGTAGTTTTATTTTGCAGAGCCAAACAGACTGCAAAACAGCAGAAGAGGCTTGAAGCTGCACCTGGCCAAAAGTTGATTCGGTTTCACTCTGTCCCCCAAGGGCCAAGCAAAGCCTTTTTTTCATGACAGCTGCTATTTGAACTACCAGAAGCAATTGCCACTGGTGGCCAGGCCTTGACGTGGAGAGTGGAGGGGCTGGATAAAATGAGGAGAAGCTGCTGTGGCCACCAATACATGCCCACTGCCATTATGGGAAGCTGCCACTGACTCTTCTTAGGCAGAGCAGCCAGGAGGCTATGCACCCCTTCCCCTCGTGAATGTTTCCTCATCCCTTTAAAAATCCAGCCATGATGGTGGCCACCATCACATCTACATCTCTCCAGTCAATCTCAGCTCCTGGACATGTCCAAGTTCTTTTCTTAACAGCTCCAGCTTTCTTTCACAATTTATTTATTTATTTCCCCCTCCCTAAGATGATCAAAGGCCTGGAGACTAAAACATATGACGAACGGCTGCAGGATTTGGGTTTGGCTAGTCTAAAGAGAAAAAGAATTTGGGGTGACATGATAGCAGTATTCTGGTATTTGAGGGGCTGCCACAAAGAAGAGGGGGCCAAATCATTCTCCAAAGCACTGGCGGGCAGGACAAGAAACAATGGTTGGAAACTAACCAAAGAGAGAAGCAACCTGGAATTAAGGAGAAACTTCCTAACTGAGAGGACAATTAACTGGTGGAACAGCTGGCCTCCAGACGTTGTGGGTGCTTCATCACTGGAGATTTTTAAGAAGAAGCTAGACAGCCCCTTATCTGAAATAGTATAGGTTCTCCTGCTTGAGCAGGGGGCTGGACTAGAAGACTTCCAAGGTCCCTCTATTTCTATTATTTCTATTTTATTCTAGATACCTTTTGCTCCCCTGGTCTTTTAACCTTGAGTTTTCTTGATCATCTTCCACCCAACTTCAGATCAGGCCTGCTTCTGCTGCTCTAGATTGCAAGATCAGCCAAGATCAGTTGGATACCCAACTTGCTGCAACCCTTTTGATAAGTAGCAGTAGAAATATCTGGCAAAACCAACTCCACCTAATTCCCGTGGGTTTCGTATAATTAAAGAATAGAATCTTCCTTTCCCCCATTAGTGCAGGTCACATTGTCCAGGCATTGTTATGGGAAAATGTTCAAGTCTTTGCCGAACACCTGTTTAAATGACCTTGGTTCCCATGGGACAATTTCTTGTGGTCTGGAACTGGCATTCCAAACCTGCCCTCCTCTCCTCCCTGGTTCTGTGGCAAGCTGAGAAGCAAAAATGGCTATGACAGCATAAGCACGCTTCAAACTTGACAGGTTTCCCTTGCGCAGTCACGTCTGACTCTAGAGGGCAGTGCTCACCTCCGTTTCTTGGCCAAGGGAGCCAGCATTGTCTGAAGATGCTTCAGGGGTCAGGTGGCCAGCATGGCTATATGCCAAAGGCGCACAGGATGCTGTTACCGTCCCACCGAAGTGGTACCTATTTATCTACTCACATTTGCATGCTTTCGAACTGCTAGGTAGGCGGGAGCTGGGGCAAGGAAGGGGAGCTCATCCTGTTCTGTGGCGCTTGGGTCTTCAGCTTTCCATCTGACAAGCTCAGCATTTTTAACTGCTGAGCCATTGCAACCCTCTCAGTTGCAAAACAAACAAAAACAGATAGAAAATAAGAAAAGGAGAAAAGGGAAGGAAATGGGAAAAAATACAATTATAGGTAGTCCACAATTGAGCCCAAAATTTATGTTGCTAAGTGAAATATTTGTTAAGTGAGTTTGCTCCATTTTACAACTTTTCTTCCCACAGTTGTTAAGTGAATCATTGCAGTTGGTAAGTTAGTTACATGGTTGTTAAGTGAATCTGGATTTCCCATTGACTTTGCTTGTCAGAAGGTTGCAAAAGGTGATCTCACGACCCCAGGACACTATAATGGTCATAAATATGAACCATTTGCCAAGCATCTGAATTTGGATCCGAATTTTGATCATGTGACCATGGGGATGCTGCAATGGTTGTAAGCCTGAAAAACAGTCGTAAGTCATTTTTCTCAGTGTTGTTGTAATTTTGAATGGTCACTAAAGGAACTGATGTAAGTCGAGGACTACCTGTATGCCTTCTGCCCTTCTATCACATAGTTATCATTTTAATCTTTTTCCCAACCTCTTCATTCCCTTTTAATCCCCAAATCGTCTTCTTTCAGCAAAACGTGATACATCCATCTAAGGTTTCCAACCTTTCAGAAAAGTCTTGTCATTTTTTTCTCTGATTAAATTGCTCAGCTTTCTACATTTCTGCAAGTTCAGTTAGTTTTGTCACTAACTGTATTTCATTGTATTTCAATGTATTTCATTGCTTTTCCAATTTTTTGCATACAATGATCTTACCACAGTTACCGTATACAGTATTAATTTTCCATATTTCTTTTCTAATTCTTTGTCCATGAAACCCAGTAGGGGCAATTCTGGTAAATGTTACCAATTGTTGTGGATTGAAGGTTAAAAAAAGACAACCGTTCCCAGAATCAATCCGTGTCATTTTCTCAGGGACCAGGTGGAAGGTCTCTGACCTCTTCCAGAAGGTTTATGAATTATGCCTTGACAAGGAAATACTTTTCTTAAGGCCACGGAGCTTGTCAAATCCATATGTTTTCAGAATACTGTATAGCAACTAGCCAGAAGTCAACAACAAAGGAGGCTAAAAAAAGCTCAAAATAAATAGAAGTTAAATAAACAACATTCCTGGGGGCAACAGTTGGGGTTTCAGTGAATTAATGATGGTGGAGAACTTCTCTGGCACCAGAGGGCCTCCTTGCCCGCACTTCCTGGGTCGGCGAAAGCCCTGGAGACAGCCGCTGTCTGGCCAACAAGGTCCGGTCAGGGAAGACGGAGCCAGACTTGTCTGGCCAGATTCAGCAGCCGGTGCAGGATGACCAAGAAAAATCCACCTCCTTTTTGCATTTTTTGCTGGCCCATTTCTGAAATGTGCTTAGAGCTCGAAGCATTGTTAGAGACCCCACACACCCATTTCACAGTCTGTTTCTGTTGCTCCCCTCTGGGAGGAGGTTTCAGAGCATTTCTAGCAGGTGCAGAAGGCTACATTTCCATTCCTTTGGATCAGTGAAAGTTCTTGTATTAAGTTCCTTTTTTTCTTCTCTTTTCTTTCTTTCTTTTTTTTTTTTTGCTTTAATTTATATGCCGCCCTTCTCCGGAGACTCAGAGCGGCTTACAGTGCGTTAAGCAATAGCCTTCATACTTTTGTATATTTATACAAAGTCAGCTTATTGCCCCCACAAACTGGGTCCTCATTTAACCTACCTTAGAAAGGATGGAAGGCTGAGTCAACCTTGAGCCTTGGAGAGATTCGAACCAGCAGAAATTGCAGGCAGCTGTGTTAATGTTCTTTCTTCTTTCTTTTTTTTTTTTGTAGAGCAGAACTGCCTCTCGGCAGGACAAGGGCTCCTGCCATTCCTTCTTCCTCCTGCCCAGAGTGGTGAGTGTGAGAGAGATGGGTGGCTTCATAAATCGAGAAAACATGTGCACACACAGTTACTTATTGGCTTATTTAAAGTCATTTATTTGGGGTCAGAGATGTAACGTCCTCAGGTAGAAGAGCCTTTGTTTGTAATGTCACCAGAACAAGCAGCCGTTTCCGGAAGGCAGAAATGAATGGCATCACAGGTATTAATCACCCATTCACCACCCATCCATTGTGCCCTCTTTTCTGTGCTGTGTCCCCCACCCCACCTCAGCGCTCCTGTCTGCGTGGCAAGAGTGTGCTTGGGTTGAGTGAGTGAGGGCCAAGCCATCGATCCTCAGCTACTTTCTGGGGAAGAAACCCCCCTTCGGCTGAGCCAGTGCTTAGTGTGCGCTTTAATAGCTTTTAAAACTCTCTTTGCCACAAGTGCCGAAATAGCACACGGGATGGATATCTCTCTAGCACATACAAAGTGGCTGATTCAAAATCCAATAAAAACATGATTTCATTACCATTTTTCTTTTCCTAAACTGGTTAGTTTTCCTCCTGGATTTGAGTATGGGAAAACTAGCCAGCTCTGGAGAACAAAAATAAAAATTTGTCGGCATCTCTGATATGCTGGGTTGGTGATTGCTTTCTTGGTGACGACAGCCACCTTCCACAACGTGTCCCTGTTAAATCTTAGATTTGGTCCAGTGGTGAAGGCACCAGACGAGAGAGTTTCCGCCTTAGCCATGAAAGCCGACTGGATGGCTTTGGGACAGTCCCTCTCTCTCAGCCCAGCCCACCTCACAAGGTTGTTGTTCTGGGGAAAATAGGAGGAGGAAAGGGGGTATACCATCTTGAGCCATTTGAAAAAATAATAAAGGTAGAATACCAATGAATAAATTAAATATTCCTCTTGCTTCAGTTTTCTGGCTTCTTCCTTTTTTTCCTCATTGAAATGATAATCACTTCCAGACCCATATTTATATTTATGAGACATTTCCATCTTTGGCCTGAAGGTGTCTGCATACGGCTGGGGTGTCAAACTCCCGGTTTTGTACCATCAGGTTTCAGTAAAGACTCTGAAGTGTATTCCTAGGCTCATCTGTCCTTACTTTATTATTGACGGGCCCTGGAATCTCTTTTGCCGCTCCAGAAAATAAGCGTTCTTATCAAAGGGCTTGGTACTTATTTCTTGGTGCTATTTTGCCTCCATGAAGGCTTCCTGTGTCCAATCCAAGAATTCTTCATCAGGAAGATCAACACATTTGCTTCCAGCCCTTTCCCCCTCCCTCCCAGGTGGCAATCAGCCTGCACTGGCAGCGGGGACTCTTCAGAGAGGACTTGGAGCATGGCCCGTTCCCTACAGCTCATCCTTCCATCTCCACAACTACAAGAGAGGAAATTTCTCCATCTTCCCTGCTTCCCACTTTAGTCATTTTTTTTAAAAAAAGAAAGTTCTTGGCAGACTTGAACACAGGGACCTATCCAACAAAATGTGTTTCAGTGGTGAGAAAAGTAAGGTTTTGCACACAGGCAAGAAAAATAAAAAATGTACAGGAATAGAATACATGACTGAAGAGCAGTAACTATGAGGGGGAATCACTTAACCATGAGCTATTGCCAGTCAGGTGTTGCAGCAGCCAAAAATGTTGCCAGCAGAGTCCTAGAGTTCTGCATCAACAGAGGGATAGAATCAAGATCAAGTGAAGTGTTAGTGCCACTTTATAATGCCCTGGTAACACCACACTTGGGGTATTGTATCCAGTTTTGGTCGCCACAATATAAAAAACATGTTGAGACTAGAAGGAGTGCAGAGAAGAGCAACAAAGATGATTAGGAGACTGGAGGCTAAAACATATGAAGAAAGGTTGCAGGAATCGGATTCGTCTAGTTTAGTGAAAAGAAGGACATGGGGTGACATAATGCTGTAGCAATTGTCCAGTACTTCAAGAGCTGTCACAGAGGAGGACAATCTCATCTCCAAAGCACCTGAGGGCAGGACAAGAAGCAATGGATGGAAATTAATCAAGAAGAGATCCAACTTAGAATTTAGGAGAAATTTCCTGACAGTAAGAACAATTAATCAGAGGAATGGCTTGTCTCCAGAAGTTGTGGGTGCTTCAACACTGGAGGTCTTTAAGAAGCGATTGGACAGATATTTGTTCAGAAAGGGCCTCCTGCTTGGGCAGAGGGTTGGATTAGAAGACCTCCAAGATCCCTTTCAACTCTGGTATTCTCTGGAAAGGCTTTGCTTCGCTTTGATTTTTCCTGACCTTTTCCATCACTATAGAACAATATTTCTCAACTTTGGCAACTTTAAGACATAAGGACTTTTAATTCCCAGTATTCCCCAGCCAGCCATGCTGGTTGCATGGTTGCATGCATAGCTGCAACACTTTTGCATGCTGACTGGAGAATTCTGGGAATTAAAGCCCACCGACCTTAAAGGTGCCAAGGTTGAGTACTCTATTTTATTTCTGTAAAAATATGTTAATGCATTCTTCGCCGAGGGATTAGATTACGGAGAGCATGCAAAGAATTGAGACCGTGGTGTCTGTTCACTCCTTTGAGTGCTTTGGCAGTCTGACAGTGAGGAGACTCGCCTGGCAGCCTCTTCCTCTGCTGCTCCTTGCAGGGTTGAGGCAAAGGACGCCTGGTCTCATCACAGCTGTGCTGGCACGATGGTGGGGTGACTCAAAGATACTTGGTGCTTCACTAAGTGCTCTCCATCCATCCTGGAGTTGGCATGAAATGTGGTGCCTCCATTGCCAGTCCCTGCCTCGCCTCGGGCTTCCCAGTCACTGCTGCCCCACCGATCCCATGCAGGCCAAACTAAGCAAAAGGTTTTGGTTGAATCCTCCAGCTTTATTTCCCTTCCCTGCTCTGAAGGGCACCAACTGGCAGGAAACCATCCCCCAGTCCAAACCAGATGCTGGAGTGAGGGGAGTCTGGTGGCCGGGAGCTTCTGCAGCCTTTTTTCCCTGATCAGTAAAACCTAAGGAAGCATAAGAGTCCTTGGGCATCAGATGGCATGTAAATTCATGATTACGATTATACTGATTATTGGATCACAAAGGGAGCGCAGTCTCATACATACAAAGCTTTTGCACAAATACAGGTGTGCTGTTTTGCACCTCTGCACCCACATAAACAGATACAGCTTCTTAAGGTTTCCATGGATTACCCCAAGTGTCTCATGGGGGGGGGCATGGATCAGCCCAACCAAGCCTGTTAGGGCATCATATCTGTGCATCACTACTCCCCCCCACACCCCGCTTGGCACTCCCTGCTTTGGGCACCCTCCAAGATGGCAGAACAGGCTGCAGCCAGCAGGGCCAAGACTTTTGCCTTCCCAGCTCAGAAGAGATGTTGTGGTCACCAGCTTCTCCTCCTCCTCCTCATCACGGAGAGTCAGGAGCCACCAGTTGATGACCCCACCAGCCAAATCAGGAGATGGTGCAGCCCTTGGTGTGTGAGTGTTTCCACCAGAAGGCATCACTTGGCAGGACCTGGCTGGCAGTCCACAGGCCAGGCCAGGTTCCTCCCTGGCATTCCTGCCTCTCTGGGCCAGCCAGGCCCATTGTTCCCTGGGACACACATGCTCATTGTTTTCTCAGCTTGGGGCAAAACAGCCAGTTCTGTGGGGCCAAAGGCTTCCTGCCTCTCATTTCTTGTATGCACCACTCACCTCACTGGCTCCGGCTCCTTTCTTAGCGTCTCAGGCTGCACAGTCCGCTGCTTGGTTCCTCCAGCCTGTGTCCCAAAGCTGTGTTGCCTGAGGAGAGCCATATATACCCACTCCCAAAAGCCTACTAAAGCCCAGTGCCACCTGTAGGCCATTTAAGGAGGTGCTCCTCATGCGCAGACTCGGCTCCCTGGAACTTGTGCACAGAAGCAGCTGTGCAACTTCTCAAGGCCCCTGGCATCCCTTTAAAGTCTGTTATGGGCTGCCCTTTCCACTTGCCCCATCACTAGGAGGGGCCACTCACCCCCAACCCATTGCAAGGGCTCTCCGTGTTTTGAAGCTCTAGCCAAAGGGCCCCCTCACTCTCTCCTGAAGCCATGATCTGCAGTGCTTCCTTTGGGTGTAATGACAGACCCAGATCAGATTTACAAGGCAGCACATTCTTCCCTTCCAGGAGCTGGAAAGGGAAAGTTTGCAGGAGGCCCCAGCAAGCATTGGGGGAAGTGAGGCTCAGCTGACATTTCCTACCACACTCACTTCTTACCCTCTTCTTTTGGCACCTTTAATTTCACAACTGGGCGCACTTTCCAGTCCAGTCCACTTTCCACTGTCTAAAACTGAAGAAGGGGAAAAAAAGGAAAAAGCAAACAAGGGATTGTTGCTTCCCAACCTGATCCTCCCAATTCCCTCTCTTTCGGTTTCTTCTTTCTGATTTCAGAGCTCTTTTGGGTAAGAAATGTAGAAATCCAAATTTAGCAAGACTTTAAAAAGCTTTTCACCAACACAACTGCTCAAACTTCCCATTGAAATCCTGTTTGCAGGTCCAGGGCCTGATCTGCTCATGTCTGGATTGCTGCAGCAAATTTGGGGTAAAAATGGACAAATAGAGAAGGAGCAGTAATGTGAACATCCAGGAGGATTATGGCTGCTGCTTCTCAGCAGAGGAGGGAACGGGGTTTGTTAAAATCAAGGTGGAAATGGATACATAAGCAACCCCCCCTCCCACCTCCCCCGTGGAAATTCCCTCCCCTGCCTGATCTCTAGTGAGGTCCTGACAAGCCAAGAACAAAGAGAGTTTTGCAGCCCATCAACTATTCCCCTTCCATTAAGGAAAAAGCTCCCATTGCAGTGGGAGAGTTTAACTGACAATGGACATGGCCTGTTCTTAGAGGCCAAAGTCCAGCATTTAGGCAGAGACCCTGGTTCAGAAAGACCCCTCAGCCGGGAGGGGTTCAGGACCCTTCAGTGGGACCAGGAGAAAGGCTGAGCGGCCTTGGGGGGACTTGCAAATGGAAAGCAGCAGCCTCTGAGGGATAGCACCTCCACCACTACAGAGATGTCCCCAGGAGGCACAGGAGGGGATTTTCAGCCCAGTGATTGGGGCAGATGCTGTGGGGGGAAAGGATGGAAGATTGATCAAAGCACCAGTTCCCTCTTTCCCAGAGTTAAAACTTGGATCACTGCATTCTTTGGAGTAAGCCATTAATCTACCAAGACAAAGTCTCCATTTTTTTGCAGGAAGTGCCCCAGGCAAATCAGGAGGGACCAAGAGCTGCCATTACTTAAGCAGAGACTCGGATTAGATGCAGGTTGGAATCAGTGAGGTCAGCTCAAGAATTTATTTGCCTCAATGGATATGAGATGTCCAAGGAGTGACA
Organism: Pantherophis guttatus; assembly: GCF_059756535.1. Classification (NCBI taxonomy): domain Eukaryota; kingdom Metazoa; phylum Chordata; class Lepidosauria; order Squamata; family Colubridae; genus Pantherophis; species Pantherophis guttatus. Next base: position 16,703,887 of record NC_142079.1, on the reverse strand, counting down.
GTTTCATGAAGTTTCCTTGTAAGTTACTGCTTCTGGAGGTAGAGCGTGTTCACTTTTAAATCTGATTGTTTTATGTTCAGAGGGTGTGAAGCAGTTACAGAAGCATCAGGAAAAGAGATGAGGATCAGATGATCGCCTAACATTATGTGACATGTTTTGTTTGGTATGTCAACTCAAACGCGCTCTGTGTTAAACTCCCAGGGAAATGACAGGATAGAAGCAGGACAATCAGCAATAAACAAACCCACAACCTAATTGGAAGCTATTGAGTAATAATGTCAGTGTCAACTTTGAATGGAACCTGACAGAAGCCATTTTTCTATTCCTCAGTTGCCACATAGAGGGGAGAGGGGGAAGGAGGATGAAATGCGTTGTTAGACAAAACACAGAACTTTCTCATGGGAACCAAGGTCATCTCTACAGGTGGTGGATAAAGATGGGGAGGAGTGCCTGGAGAGCCCACCAGTTAACCCAATTGCCCAACGTGACCTGTGAATTTTTTGGGAGGGACTACTTTAATTATACTGAAACCTCAGGAAACATTTAGAGTTGGTTTTCCATTTGATCATGCCAATATGATGTACCCAATAAAAAAGTTCTTAAGAGGAAGACTTCAGCCTCAGAGTTCGGGATCATGACAGTCAGCTTACATCTTTCAAGCTTGCTGCCAGCTCCATGAAACGATGGGTGGGGGAAGCAATGGGTATTTGGAAGGGGAAGCGTGAAGGTGAGTGGAATCTCTGAGAAGGACTCAGAGATTGGGTTGTTTAAGGCCAACCATCCTGGGATTGGCATGCACCTGGACCGGAGTCATTCCCAAAATATCTTCCTGGCTGATGATTGGTCACTTGGCTACTAGGGGATGGGCTCTGGGGTTAGTTTGATTTTGTTTTCTTTGAGCGTGTTTTGCTTCAGACCTTGCCTGACTTTTGTTGCAACCAGTTCTTTCCTAGTAAAAGTACTTTTTCTCCAAATCTATGGAGTCAAGGGTTTTCTTTCCTAGGGATTGATCAGAGGCAGCCCTACATTAGGCAAGGTCTCCTTTAACGGCCAGCCCAGAGACTGCAGTCTTCCCTGGGGACTGAGCATCTAAATATCCAGCCATGAGAGCAAACTGGAGGAGACCAGAGTTCCAGCAGGTCCCCTCCCAGATGGCATCTGAGATGAAGCGCAATGGCTGGAGCAATGGCTGGAGGAGCTGGACATTGACCTGGACCTGTCAGGCCTAGATGGTTGTTGGATGTGGGGCAAAAGGAAGACCCGGAGGAACGATCCTTGGGGGTAACTTTTACATGAAGAAGCAGAGGTTCCCACAGGTGGGAATGGTGTGAGGGGGACAGAGGTGAAGTCCCCTCTCTTGATGCAGACCTGGAGGATGCCATGACAAGCCCTGCCCTGTACCTGTAGTAAGAGGCTATCGAGAATTGGAGAGCCTGGGAAACTCTAGCTTGGATGACTGCTTAGGCTCCTCAAACTGCCCCAAGTCAAGCTGTAGATGGAGCTGCCGCACCGGCAGTCACACCGGCAGTCGCACCTGCTCTGCCTGGACCAGCCCCAGCCCAGGGGTGAAATGCTCCCGGTTCGGACCGGCTCGGGTGAGTAGGTAGCGATGGCGGTGGGCAGTTCGGAGAACCGGTAGCAAAAATCCCTGTCCCCGCCCCCCAGGCCCAGCTGAGCCGCGCGATCATCAGAGCCTTTTTTTTCTTTAAAATGGCTCTGAGGAACCAAGCTCTGACGATCTCAGCTGAGTTGCCTGCTAATCAGGCAACTCAGCTTGGATCGCCAGAGCCATGTAAAAGAAAAAAACTTTTTTCCTTTTAAATGGCTCTGACAATCTGCTAGCAAAAATCCCTCCCCCTCCCCCCCTCAGCTTGCTTACCTTAGCTGCTAGTCCCAACGCTTGCCTTGCTTCACTTGCCTGAATCCATTCCATCAGCAAGCAACTCCCTGCCTGCAATCAAGCAGGCAGGGAGTTGTGGACTTCAACTCCCAGAATTCCTCAGCCAGCAAAGCAAAGCTGGCTGAGGAATTCTGGGAGTTGAAGGCTACAAGTCTTAAAGTTGCCCAGGTTGGAGACCCCTGTTCTATTGGGTAAGTTTTTTTCCCCTTTGGGAGGAGCTTTAAAAAAAATAGTTAATTGGGGTTTTTTTTAGTTGTTCTTTTTTTAGACCTAGCCATTTAAAGTTTAGGAAGTTTTAAATTTAGCTGTTTTTATATTTTATAATATAATAAAAATAAATTAAAATAAAATAATATTTGTGCAGCTTTCTGAGATTTAGTGTGTTTCTGTAGTGTTTCACTCTAACTACACAAACACACAAAATCTCACAAAGCTGTATGTGGAATTTTGTGTGTGCTCTGCCAGTGGATCCTCAAAATGTTGGCGAAAGGCTCCCATAAAGTGGGAAAGTTGGTTTTTTGGACTTTTTGTGGCTGTGTGAGGTTCCTGCTTGTTGCAGGGGCCATTTTGGGTCTAGCACAGCTGCTTTTATATTGTGGGTGAGCCAGTTGTGTTGTGTTGTGTTTTGTAGTTAAAAAAGGGCAAAGAAGTGACATTGACTTGGCCATGCCCACCTGACCAACAAGCCATGCCCTCCCAGTCACCTTACCACCAAGCCCCACCCACTAATTAAGCCACGCCCACAGAACAGGTAGCAAAAAATTTTAGATTTCACCCCTGCCCCAGCCCCAGCGGTGCAACCAGCAGCAGCTCCTGCTGCACAAGCCCCTCCACTTGCAGGAGCTGCCCCTCGGAGATGCTGGGCCCAGAAGGTCCCAGCCTTGGGAGTGAAGTATGGGGGGGACCCCAAGCAACTGGGGTTCCTTCTGGCACAAGTCTGGGGAACTACATGCAAGAGTGTGGGGCTGAACTGGGGCTGGAGGCAGCCTGTGTAAGATGCGTGACTGTGGCTCTTGAGGGTGCAGCAGCCGAATGGATGGTCTCCCTCTGTAATAGCGCCCCCCAGCTGTGGAACTACGACCACTTTATGGGATCCTTTCGCCAACATTTTGAGGACCCACTGGCAGAGCACAAGGCACAGACCCAGATGAAGACCCTCACCCAAGGTCAGCGTACACCCAGGAGTCCTGAGAGTTGGCATGCCAGCTAGCCACGTCCTGATTGATTGCTTCAAAGATGACCTCAACTACGTCTACCACACCTGCATCTTGCGTGGAGTCTCACACACCCCACAACATTGGTATGTGCTGGCAGATGAAATAGAGCCTGAGACTGACACCTGGTGGCCACAGGTGATGCAAATCCTCCCCTCCTGGGCGTAAGGAACCCCTGAAGTCAATGAAGGGTGAATCTTGTTAGATCCGGTGCAGGGAAAAGAAGACTGGACCAGCTCGATACATTAAGCAACTTTTATTCATTACAAAGTAACGAGTCAAGACTGCTGGCGCGCTGCCGGAGCTCTCCTTATATTTGCTCCCGGCAGACGCACCGCCCCTTGACAGGGATTCAAATCTCCCGCCCGATGGCTGGCAGCCAATCAGGGCGGATGTCCTTATAAGGACATAACACTCCTCCCCCCTTAGTCCGAAATGTCAATCTCATTCACAAACGTTACGTAGTCGCGCAGGTACGCCGGACGCCTCGGCACCCTAGCTGACCTGCGCAGTCTCACTTCTCCTCCGTCTCCGGCCTGGAAGGACGGGGCTCTTTCGTCTCCTGGTTCCCTCTCCGGAACCGGGCTCGGTTCGGCTGTCGAGTGAGCGGGGCCACCCCCAGCGCCTCCGGCCGGACCGCAGACCTTGGATCGCTGGTCCTGGTGGTCTTCCTCCTGTCCTGTGGATCTCTCGCCTCGCCTCGGCTGCTCGGTTCCGACCCGGGAAGAGCGTCTGAGTCTCGGTAAGTCCATTGCTTGCTCCTCCCTGGCGCTGTGGTTCGGTCTCGGTCCGGCTTGCTGCCGCTCGGGTGGCGGTTCCGCTCAGTTCGGGTGGTGCTGGCTCTCGTTGTTGTTGTTGTGCCCTCCGACCTCGCAGGGGTGGCGTTGGTCCCCTCGGTTGGGCTGGCGTTGGTCTACCTTGTCTGGCTGGCGGTGGTCGACCTGGTCGGGGTGTTGTTGCGGCGCTACCTCCGCGGGGCGGCGGAGGTCTCCCCTGCCGGGGTGGTGCAGGTCTCCCTGGCCGGGTTGTTGTCGGCTTCCCCTTCCCCCTAGTCCCTGGTCTACCGTTGGTTGGTGCCTGGGGCCATCCTGGTCGGGGTGTCGTTTCTTGGCTGTCTCCTGTGATGGGCGGGGGTCCCCCACGTCGGTGAGTTGTGTGCCACCCTCGCCCGTGGGTCGTGGGTTGCCCGTCTTGGCTGGGTCCCGGTCTACTCGCCTTGAACTGCAGTCTCCCTGGCTGGGCTGGCATGGGCTGCTGTGACTGGTGGGGTGCGTTGCTCCCCCTCTGGGCAGGTCCCGGTCTACCTGCGGGCTGGGTTGGTGGTCCCTGGCCTTGCTGTGCCCGGTGCCCACCTGGCTGGGTTGGTGTTGCCATCCTCCGTGCGGTTGGCCCCGGTCTACCTCGCTGGGCTGCCGGCGTGACAGCATCTGGTAGTGGGCTGGGCCGACCTTGACGGGGTGGTGCTGCTCTGCCTCGCAGGGGTGTGGTAGGCCTACCTCGTCGGGGTGTCGTAGGCCTACCTTGCCGGGGTGTTGTAGGCCTGCCTGGTCTGGGTGTGGTAGGCCTACCTCGCCGGGGTGTTGGAGGTCTACCTCATCGGGGTGTTGTAGGCCTCCCTCGTCAGGCTGGTTTTCATGCGCTCCCCCCCACCTTTTTCGGAGTTGGTCGATGTGACGTCTCGCGAACTGTCCATCTTCCAACTCGACGATGTAGGATTTGGGGCCGGTTGTGCTGGCAATCTTCCCCTTCAGCCACTTAGGAGAGCCGCTGAAATTCAGTGCGAAAATTGAATCTCCGTTGCTGAAGGCGCGAAGCGGGCGGCTGGCGGTTGCGGTCACTTCTGGGCTGTATTGGGGGTGCAGCCGGTCCAAGGATGACCTCAACCTTCTGCCCATCAACAGTTCGGCCGGGCTCTTGTGGGTGGTGGCGTGTGGCGTGATGTGCTGGGTGAGGAGGAAATTGTCTATGCGCTCTTGCCAGTCCCCCGGGCCCATCTTGGTGAGGGCCTCTTTGGTCAGTTGGACCATGCGTTCCGCTTGTCCGTTTCTGGCCGGCCTGTAAGGGGCGGACAGGGCGTGGCGGATGCCCAGTCCCGCCAGGAAGGACTCCATGGCCAAGGATGTGAGCTGGGGGCCATTGTCTGAGACCAGCACATCCGGTAGACCATGAGTGGCGAAAAGACGGCGCAGGGCTCGGATCGTTGCGTCCGTTGTGGTAGATGCCATGGGCACCACCTCGAGCCATTTGGAGAAAGCATCTACCACGATGAGGAGGTGTCGCCCTTGCATCGGACCCGCGAAGTCAATGTGGACCCTCGACCAGGGGTTGCTGGGGGTCTCCCACTTCGCGACCTCGGATTGCGGCGGCGCTGGGCGAACTTCTTGGCACGGGTCACATCTGGAGACCCATTGTTCAATGTCTTTGTCCATGGAGGGCCACCAGACATAACTCCGTGCCAGTGCCTTCATGCGGACGATGCCCGGGTGCCCCTTGTGCAGGGTCTCCAACGTTCGCCGTTGCAGAGTGCTTGGAATCAGCACCCTGTCTCCCCATAGCAGACAGCCCTTCATGGTGGACAGCTCCTCCTGTTTCCTGGCGAACGGGCTGAACCTTTCCTCTGGCTTTCCCGATGGCCACCCTCTGAGGATCCAGGACTTCACTTTGCGGAGTGTGGGGTCCTTTTGGGTGTGGACGGCCACATCTGCGGATGACACCGGGCAGCTGGCGTCGTCATCCATGTGCAGTAGGTGGAGCGTGGGGGCTGGGTCTTCGACCGGCTTCTTCGACGGGCATCTGCTGAGGGCGTCAGCGTTTCCTATGGCTGTGCCTGGCTGGTGCACGAGCCTATAGGAGTAGCCAGCTAGGAAGATTGCCCATCTCGTCATTCTTGGGGACATGAAGGTCGGGGTTGGTTGGTCGCCTGCGAGGAGTCCCAGGAGAGGCTTGTGGTCTGTGACTATGGTGAAGCTTCTTCCGTAGAGGTATTCGTGGAAGCGCTTCACTCCAGCCACGATGGCCAGGGCTTCTTTGTCCAGCTGGCTATAGTTCCGTTCTGCGCCGGACATGGTCTTTGAGAAGTACGCGATTGGGGCTTCCGAGCCATTGGGCAGTTCGTGGCTGAGGACTGCCCCCACCCCGTAAGGCGACGCGTCGCAGGTCAGTCTGATGGGGAGCGTCTCGCTGTACTGAATGAGGACGCTTTTGGACGTCAATAGTCCTTTGATGGCCCGGAATGCCGCTTCCTCTTCCTGGCCCCACTTCCAGGAAGCCGATTTTCCCAGCAGGCGGTGGAGTGGCTCAGCAACTGTGGCTTTCTGTTTTAAGAAAATGGCGTAAAAGTTGAGCAACCCAAGGAAAGCCTGAAGCTCCGTTTTGTTTTTTGGGCTTGGAGCTTCATGGATTGCTTCCACTTTTGATTTGGTGGGGTGGATGCCTGTGCTATCAATGAGGAAGCCCAGGAACTCGACTTCCTGTACTCCTATGATGCACTTGTCCCGCCTGACCCTCAAACCCTTGGCCTTGAACCGCTGCAGGACAAGCCTGAGCCTTTCAAGGAGTTGGGTTCTTGAGTCACCGGAGATGAGCACATCATCGAAGTAAGGCACCACCCCTGGAACGCCTTGGAGAAGGCGTTCCATCATGGATTGGAAGATGCCAGGGGCAGCGCTGACTCCAAATTGGAGGCGGTTGCATTTAAATGCCCCCCTGTGCGTGACAATTGTTTGAGCCTCCGCCGTTTTGTCATCCACTGGCAGTTGCTGGTAAGCCTGGGCCAGGTCCAGTTTCGCGAAAATTGATCCAGATCCCAGGGAATGCAGCAGATGTTGCACCACTGGGACTGGGTATGCGCTCTGTGCCAACGCCTTGTTGATGGTACAACGGTAGTCAGCACAGATGCGCACAGACCCATCATGCTTCAGTGGGGTCACAATGGGGGTCTCCCATGAGGCATGATCGATCGGTTCCAGGACGCCCTGGGCGATCAGCTTATCCAGCTGCTCGTCTACTTTGGGCCGCAGGGCAAATGGAACTCGGCGGGGCTTGAGCCTGATTGGGGTGATTCCCTTGTCCAGATTAAAGGAGATTGGCCTCCCCACAAATTTCCCCAGTTTACCATCGAAGACTTCTTTGAACTCTTCGATGATGGAGTCGAGTTCGTCCCTGCGGATCTCGTGGATGCCCTGAAGTGAAAGTCCCAGCGGCTTGAACCACTCCACGCCCAACAGGTTCGGTCGGCTGTGCTGCACAATGGTGATGGGTAGCTTTCCGTTGAAGTCGTTGTACTTCACCTGGATTGTGGCTCTGCCTAGGATTTCAATGGGATTCCCGTTGAAGTCCACAAGTCTCGCCTTCGGGTTTTTCAGCTGGGTCCTTTTGTATGCCGGGTTCAGCTGCTGTAGGTGCTGCCAGTCCATGATGGAGTAGGCGGATCCGGAGTCTACCTCCATCTTGCATGGTGACCCCTCTGCTAGCAGCGTCACGTGGAACTTGGTGGTTCCCTCGTCGCTTGTGTGAGCAATGGTGGTGGTCTGGTGCACCGTTCTGTTGCGGGGATATTCCTCCTCCCCGCGCCGGGACTGGTTTGAGGACCGTTTGGATGTCCTCTGGTTATCTTTGCGATTTTCCCTGAATCGTGGTCTGGGTGGTTCCGGGGCTGGATCTGTGGCTCTGCAGGCCTCTGCGATGTGGCCCCTCTTCAGGCATCGGCGGCAGGTCGCGTCCCTCCATCTGCAGTTTGCCCTGGGGTGGTCGCCTCTGCAGCTGCCGCATCGCTCTCCCCGGTCGCCATGCTGTGGGTTTTCCCGCCTGGGGGGGCGGGACACCTTGTGGATGGCCATTTCCTCATCAGACTCGGACTGAGTGGTTGCCTCGTCTGATGAGGTCGGGCCCGACTTGTGGATCTTATGGATCCCCCTTGCTTTTACCATCGCGGCGGCTGCTTGCTCAGACGTTTCAGCCGCCGTTGCCTCGTCGAGGACATCTTTGAGCGGAATCCTCTTCCGGCTGAGGAACTTCTTCTGCAGCCCCACATCTCGCATTCCAAACACAATGCGGTCCCGGATGGCATTGTCCACATTGTCGAACTCGCAGTTGGCAGCGATTTGGCGAAGCGCTGCCACGAATTCCTTGATGGATTCACCTTCCCGCTGGTTTCTTTGCTGGAAGGTGAACCTGTTTGCGATGGGGGTGCCTGTAGGTGCATAGTGCTCCTGTAGGACTTCCTGCAGGTCGTTCCAGGACATCTCCTCGATGTCCCTGGGTGCCACGAGGTCAATCGCCATCTCCAGAACGTCCGATCCGCAATGAGCCAGGAAGAGGGCTCTTTTTCTCTCCTCATCGAGGTTCTGGTATCCATTGCCTCGCAGGAACTGCCGGAATCGGACCATGTATGACCTCCACTTCTCCCGGGATGGGTCGAACGGGTTCAGCGCGGTCATCGGGGCTTGCGGGGTAGCCATTCTGGAAGATCGCTGTGGTGTGGTGATTTTGTTCGGTGGGCGATCGTGCCAAGAGTCTTGTGAAGGTTCTTCTCTCTAGTCCTTCGTCGCCAGTGTTAGATCCGGCGCAGGGAAAAGAAGACTGGACCAGCTCGATACATTAAGCAACTTTTATTCATTACAAAGTAACGAGTCAAGACTGCTGGCGCGCTGCCAGAGCTCTCCTTATATTCGCTCCCGGCAGACGCACCGCCCCTTGACAGGGATTCAAATCTCCCGCCCGATGGCTGGCAGCCAATCAGGGCGGATGTCCTTATAAGGACATAACAAATCTGGGCCCAGACTGTGACCCACGGTGTGCTTCAAGAGGGGCATCGAGCTGTGGAATGCCGATCCAACAAGCCCAACCTCAAAGTGGTGGTGACCCAGGGGAGGAAGGCAGAGAAGCCAGCTCCAAGGACCTGTGAGACAGCACTGCAAAGGGTGGAGGTCATTGAATTTGTCCCTCCTGATTATGAGGGGCTGGGACCAGCCCAGGTGAAAGTGAAGCCAACCTCAATGGGGACCCCCCTGGTAAGTTGACACATCATCCCCGTAACCATTCCAGAGGAACTAGTGGCTCCCTCATGCCAGGGGAGGATGTTGGCTCTCCTGGACTTGGGTTGCACCAGGTGTGCAGTTAGCCCTGAATGATGGAAAAGATGGGATTGAGATTCAAGCAGCTGAAGGTGCCAACAGCTTTTTGCCAACTGGATAGGACAGGTGTGTGTGTGTGTGTGTGTGTGTGTGTGTTCCTGGCTCATTTTAAACTGAGCCAGTGGAGAGGAGAGTGGGAAAGCCCAAAGAGACTCTGAGTTTTATAGTCACGCAGGGGATGGAGAGACTGTCTTGGCTCCAGAAATGGAATCCTTAGGTGAACTGGAAGACAGGGCTCTTGGAAATCCGGCAGAAGGCGTCCAAAGAAGGGGAAGAAGGAAGGAAATCTGATTTAAAAGAAGAGAGGATGCAAATTCCCAGAGTGAAATGCAGACATTTTCTCCTTTAAACTGCAGCTCACACCAAAGAGCCCGTCCTTTGCGAGCCTCATTGCAAGAAAAGAGTCACTGACTGAAGTATAGAAGTGCCCATCCTCGTCTTCAGAGAAATCATCTTTAGCTTCCCAATATGGATTTCAGGATAAATAACGCTGCCACAGATGCATTGGGCATTATTGTGCAGAATGTGCTGGTCTCTGCAGAAGGTCTGCACCACAGTCCTCACTTTGGAAAACCAGCTGCCTCTGAAAAGACTGGCCTTCTCAGTGGCCAACATGAGGTCAGCAGCATCTCTCAGTAGCCTGGGCTCCATTTGGACCCTTCAGCCAACAGAGTTTCTTTTGTGGCTTCAGCAGATGACGGCCGAGCTTCCGTCCGGTTAAGCAGCTGTTCCCCACCATTTTGAATGGGGAGTGAAGCTCCCGGAGGTTTATCGCCTCCTTGCACTCGCAGCCACCTCTCTTATCAGGACACAGCAGCCTGGCAGTCAGTGGGGAAGCACCACCTATTCCTCCTTCAAGAGCTTCGTGGGCCCAGCCCCTTCCCAACCCAGGGCAGAGCTCCACGCTAGAGAGAAGGAGCCCCTTTGCGTGCTTTGCCAAGCCCTTACTCTTCCTTACTTGGGCACTAAATTCCTTTTCATCAGCTGTTTAATGGTTCAATGCCTTCTCTTAACGTGTTTCTTAGTTTTTAACTGCTGCTTTTGTGGATTAGTCCTGTTGCATCCGTTATCCTTTGGGGGTAGGAAATGTGTGTCTGGAGAAGGCTTTCTTCCTCTGTCACCCAATGTCGCTTCCATTTCCTGCCAGACCAGCCAACTATCACTGAGGTGTCCCCTTTGCTTTGGCTTGGAAAAGCGACCTGGGGGGGGGTGTATGTGTGTCACTATCTGGTGAGACAGTCAGAGGCTGGGAGGGAGGGAGGGAAGGGGGCCCACCACTTCTTCCACCAGCCTGGAGGACTTCCTGAGGTCAGCCCTTCCACCTCTGGTATTTTCCAGAGGTGGAAGGGCTGCCTGTGGATCCCAAGTTCATTAGCCCAAAGCCAGCCTTGACCTGCGCACTCTTCGTCTTCAGGATGAAGGAGGAATTCTCCTTTCCAGTTGGGAAAGAGTGAGCCAAGAGAGAAGGCTGGAAGAGAAAATACTGGGAAGGGAGCTGGCCCAGAATCGGACTTCTCTTCTCAGCAGCCCTAGTGGCTCTGCTCCTCTTTTGCACCAGGCCAGAGGCTGCCAGGTGGGGCTTCTTTGCCAGGCTGGCTTCATGACTTCAAGCTCAGAAGCATGAATTGTGGTCCGAGGAATCATAATATGGGGGAGGGGGCTGCAGTCCTTCTTGCCTTTGGTCCCCCCTCCCCTGCATCCAGGCATGTTATCTTGCCAGAGCTGGGCAGCTGGAAAGGAGCAGGAGAGGGGAGCTTCTGAATGACTTGACTTTTTTAGATTCCAGATTTGTCTGGTGAAGGCGAGGTCCTTCCGGGGCTTTGTTTAAGGTGCCAAGGAGCAGCACAAAGCTATTTTTAACTGTGGGGTTCTGCTTGCATGGAACGCAATGCTATTGCAGCCTGGTCATCTCTTCCTGCCAGGGGGGATCTCCATGGGGGATATTGCCCACTGGACAGACCAACAGGAACTGTTGCCTTTGGCTTCTTGGAATCCCTGCCTGGCAGTGGCTTTGAAGAGGCCCAAACGGGCTCCTTTACCCTCTCCTTGCCCCAGGCACTGTCCAGAAGAGCTCCACATGAGTGGTCTCCAGAGAGATCAGATTTCAACCACCATCATCCTGGTTAGCATGACCGGTGATTATGGGAACTGTAGTGGAGACATCTGGAGATTAGCTACTTGGGGACAGATGCTCAGGAAAGTAACCTGTGTCCCAGGTTTCAACCTCATGCGAGATAGGTGGAAAGTAGGACTTTCCATTTGCACCACTCCAAGCTACAGTTGAGGGGACGCCTGCACAACGTATGGCCCACAAAGTATGTGCAGCCGGTCAAGCACCCGTGCCCAATCTTGGAAACCCAATCAATCCGCCGCTGCCAGCGTTGCCACCGCTGCCTTGAAAGGCCTAGTGCCAAGGGCCTCCAAAGCCTCCAGGCTTCAGTGGCCCTTGGCTCCAACACGGCTACCCTGCCACTATTCCACCAACAGCTGATGGCCATGCCGGCCACTCCTTGGCAGCTCACAATTATTTCTAATTTGTCAGTCTGGCCTTTCCTTTCTGAGCAGTGAAGTCCCGGTCTATGGAGACATTTTCAATTAAAATGGCATGATAGACAGGTCACCCTTTCATAGTTCCAAATCTATTTTATGCTTCTGCAGAAAAGTATAATGTTTAGTTAGAACAAAATTCGAGAGAAAGCAAAAAAGGCTCAGGGGAAGGATCCTAACAGACGGCAGGCTTAGCAAACCCAGCAGCAAGAGGAAGCCTGGAAAGATGGGTTTGTATCCTCAGGGGTCCAGAGAGGCAACCATCCCCCATCGCATCCTGGGTGCAGAAGACCCTTCTTCAGCCTCCCAACAGCCATTTCCTTAGAGTTGCTCCTGCTGCCCGGTGGGGGCTCCCTCCTTCACATCAGCCCCCTCCCTGCTCTGCCCCCTGGACTGGGCCTGAGCAGCCATTTACATCCAACAAGAGAGCCCCAAACAGCTTTGTTCTCCCTCCACTTTGCTCTCCCTCCTGGGGGTTTTGGGGGCACAGAGCCTGCCCCCCCCACACCCCCAGGAGAATAAGAGTAGCCAAACAGCAAAGAGTTTGCACTGAAGAATGCTCTACTTGTGTTCTTACATGAACAATGGCATTTACACAATGATTGTTGGGCTTCTGGCCAGCCAGCCAGATGGACTCTGCGACCACTGGTCAGCCTTCCCTCCCCCCACAGCAGCAAAACATGCAGTTTCCTTGCCCTGTGATTCAATAAGTACATCTAGACTGGCAAAATTTGGCCACCGACTGGTACGATCACATGGGCTGCTGCCCCTTCCCCATCCTCCAAGACCCCTTAAGCAGCCATGAAGTCCTTGGCTTGCTGGCCCTGTGCCTGGTTCTGGTGCCCTTTCCCTCTCCTGGCAGTCCTCTTCTCCCTTAACCGAAGAGAGGGATGCCTCCTCCCTTAACCCTGCAGCCTAGCAAGGTTCAGCTCCAGCACAGCAACAGCCCCACCACCCTCAGGACGCCTTCGAGGCTTCCAATGAAGTTGCCATAAAACCCAGGAACCCCAAGAGGCTAAGGGGCTCCATTTTTCTGGAGCTCCCCATTTTTGCAGGAAAGTACAAGGTGCCCGTTCACTTCTCCAGTCAGTCCATTCTGGCTTGGGGTCCATTCCATGCAGATGCTTTGCCCCCCAGAACCGCCCCCATGGATGCTCCTGAAGTCTCTGCTGGAGTAGAAGTTGAGCGAATAGTTGCTGATCTGTATGGCCGTGTTTTCAGTCTCACCATCGTGAGCGGAAGTCCTACGGCTGGCAGTGGCGGATCTGAAGCCCTGTTTCCTGCACAGGATGTGCCGCTGGATGATCTTCCTGAAGGTGCAGCGGAACTCTCGGATCTGATACGCGTAGATCAGGGGGTTCACCACGGAGTTGGCATGGGATAAGATAATGGCCAGGTACATGACCCCGGGGGGAGGGTTGTTGCAAGTGGGGCAAAAGAGGGTGAAGCAATTGATCAGGTGTAATGGCAGCCAGCAGATAGCAAACATCCCAACAATGAAGGCCAGAGACTTCGCTGCATGGACCTCTTTTTGCAGAATGTATCGGGATCGTTCCCCATGCATCATCTTGTTTTCCATCTGCTTGAGCTGCTGCCGGGCTGTCATGAAGATCTTCAAGTAGATCCCAAACATCAGAAGGAGAGGAACCAGCACACATGCAAAAAAGTTGTAGTAGACCATGTAATCCATGGTGACCACAGTTGCAAAGAAGCAACGCACCATATTGCTGCTGCAGTTGGTTCTATTCTGAGTTTGCCCATTCTCTTCCAGAGCCTTCCTGTGCCAGCCCAGCATTGGCGTCAGGCCAATAATGAAGGATAAGAACCAACAGATGGCGATGACTCCCTTGGCACGTGAGCTGGTGACTAGAGCATTGTACCTGGAAGAAGAGCAGAGAAAGGCAATGCATGAAATTCCATCTACACGGGAAGAGAAGATAGCAGAACTGATCAATTGATAGAATCTGTCCAGATTCCAGCATCTTGCTGCAGAATCACTCCATTGCAACAGGAGAGAGCTGGGATCTGATGCTGTGGAATGTGGCCAGCACTGTGTGGACTGACCGACATGGGATTCAATCCACCTCCTCAGCAGATCTCAAGCCATGCCTGGCATTGCCCTCAGTTCCAGGGCAATGGAACAATTAGAGGTAGATGAGAGAACTGAACCCTACACCTTTAAAAAAAAAGTTGTTAAAATTCATCCTAAAAGGATCCTCTATCAACAGGAAGCCAGGGATTTATGATTCTATCCACACTGTAAATAATCTGGGAAAATGTTCACTGTGGAGTTCCTCAAAAGAATTCTGGAAACTTAATAGTGAGGGTGTCTGTTGGAAACTGCATTCACACAGCTATAGTTCCCAGCCATGAAGGTGAGGCCATTTTAAGGCAGAGGGAATTGCCTTCTGGGTATCACCAGGACTCGGCACAGCCCAGCTGTAAGGGGTGAAGGGCCTGGGGGCAGGATCAATGCCCACCCCCTTGACACTATCAGTGGAGTGGAAGGAAAACCCAACATTGCCCCGTAGACTCATCTTTGGCCAGGGCACATTCAGACCCAAAGTGAGCCAATCCGTTGAAATCAAGTTTCATGTGGCATTCGTTGTAATAAAGATGAGGGTCATGTAAATTGATGATTGACATAAAACAGGGTAATATCGATTCTTGGAACCAATGACATGAGGGTGCTGATAATAGTTTTTTTCCTTTAAACAGAGATTTCTGATCAATACTGGAAGTGCTTCCTGTTCCAGCTGGAACTCCCTGGGGCTCCACAGAAGGACTTTGAGACCAGCAGTGATGGGGCTGATGGATCCCGGAGGTTCTTCCTCCAGAGGTTGGGGGGGGACTCTCTTGGGCATCACAAGGGAAGGGGGCCTTTGTCCCAAAAGACAGCTTGCAAATATTATAAATTAATTTTAAAAATTAAGAATGGGTCCTAGTTTTATTTGGAGAAGCCCTGGGACTGGCCGTGCCCAGAGTGGCCTCTGCCAGGCAGCAGATCCCCTGATGCATTTGTTGGAGGCACTGCCCGCTCCCTTTCAAGTTCCATCCTTATTTGCTGCGCAGAGCGGGCCAAGAGCAGAAGCCTAACAAGGGCTGAGAAGAGGCAAGGAGCCCCTTCTGAGGAACATACAACCAGCGACTTAATTTATGCTTATTTTTCCAGATAAACCATGGCTGGATTCTCTAACCATGGCTGGGAAGGAAAGCTATTTAGATTTCCGTCTTTGTCCAGGTCCTGCCTTTAGGCCTGGCTTCTGGATGGTCAAGCTCAGATTATTGATCACACAACTTCTGACCTATACAAGAAAGGAGGCAGATCGGCCAGTTCTGCTTCCTGAGGCCGGAGGCTGATCTGCCCCATCATCTCAAATTGAAGGAGGCAAACTGAACACCTCAACATCTGGAGGTGCTGTGAAAGAACTAGAAATTGTTTTCTAAAGACGTTGCTTTAAAAAAACACACACAAAGAGTTTCCAGAAAAGTGCCTTTTAGAGGGCCGGTCTTGAAGTTGGATATAAAATTAATAAATAATGTTCACAATCTTTTGTGCCACTGATGAACACGGAGTGTAGTCTGGTGAATCCTGGGTTTGAAGCATTCGGTGCAATGTTCTGTGTTTGAAGATCCTTTGTAAAGAGGACTCAGCTTTCCATTTTCCTGGAGTCAGAGAAGAAGAAGGGGAACCCGGATGGCTTCCCCCCCTCCTTATGAACCGCTCCTGGGCCAAGAATTCTGGGCAAAGCCTTGGCATGAAGGAGCCTCACTGTGAAGCTGGGGGATCATCGGAAGGCTCCAGAGAGAGGGAACCAGCCAGTTCACCCTCCCCTGGTGCCTGCAGAGATACAGTCTACACAGGCTGTGCTCCCAATCCATCTTCCTGCGTTTGAAAGGTCCCAAGAGGCTCCCGGAGAATTATCTTCTGCGGTGATGGTGGGAGAGACCCTGGGAGACTCCGAGCTCAGAGTCCTTCAAGGCCTTTGAGAGGCCCTCGAGCAGCCTGGGGAATTTTGTAATTGAAGACGATTCCTTCCGGGCTCATAAAGAGAAGTCAAAGGGGATTTCTAAGAGCCACATTCATTAAAGATTGAACGTTACAATAAACTGCTTGAGTGGATTCAGAAAATTGTGATAAGCCAAGGAGGAAATCAACGGCACTGAGAGGGAGAGGGCAGACAGATAAATCACCCAAATAAATAAATGAAAATAAAAGTGGTCCCTGTCTAATTATGTTTGCAAAAAGGAGCCTGATGAGAACCCATTGCTGGGAGTTAGGAGGCAATTGCAACATAACGGTTTTGTGGTGTGAACCCCCCCAAAAAGACAATAAAAGGAGAGTTTGAAAAAGGGAGGAAGATGGTGATCAGGAGAGAGTAAAAGCTGTTTGGACTGTAACAAAGGCTGCAGAACTGTAATTCATTTCAGCTCCTAAAGAAAGACCTCCCCATGTGGAGTAACATTTATTACAAATAAAACGCTATTGCTATTCCTTCATTAAAACAATGAAGAAATTCTTAATGTCCATTTCCATTAAGTGAAGAACTTGGCACCTCTCTCTATTAAATGTAATTTTGCTATTTTCAACCGATTTACTTGTGCTATTAAGGTTTTTTAAAAATATATTTCTGTCTTTTAGGATAGTAGTAATCAAACTTGTGCCATCTGCAAATTTATTAAGCATTCCTGTGTTTGTTCACCTGAATCATTATTATAAAATCCTGAAAAACAGAAGTTCCAGGTCCGATCCTTGCACCTCACTCAAATTTGATTCTCTGGTCAATTTTTAGCCAATTATATATCAACTTCATTTTCATCCCATCCAACTTGGTTGTTTTTAATGTTTTAATTGGCTGAGTTTTATAGTCTTTAATGTTTTTAAATTTTTTATTAGGAGGAGCCCAGAGTTGGTTGAAAGATGGGTGGCTATGGAAATGTTTACTCACAATTAACTAATCTGCGATCAGAATGCCATGGACTGGTTTGTTAGATGCCCTACCTCAATCAAAATAGATTAAATCTGCAGCATTTTATCCAGGCTGTTATAGGTCTGCTTCTGCTTCTAGGATCTTCCCAAATATTCATGTCAGACTGGTAGTTCCCCATAGATACTTTTCCCCTTCCTTTGAAGGAAGGACCTCCGCTCGCTTTCACTTCATAGTTTGTCCAGGTTTTCCCAAAGAGAAAGCTTTCCCCGGCTCATAAGCTACTTTATTCTTTGTAGATGGAAACTCAGATGTTCCCTACCTCAAGCTTCAATTCCGCCCCTTTGTTTGGTTTCCCCCAATTGCCTAGTGGAAAGCACTTATCTCCTTGCTGGAGAAAACTGGAGCAAAAAAGGATTTGGGTATCTGTCTTTTTTGTTGTATAGCATTTCATTGCCCCCAGTAAGGAGCAAGTATTTTGATTTTTTTAATTTGTGCATATCTAACGAAACCTTATGCTGTTCTGAAAGTCTTTCTCCAACCATAGTTCAATCCTACCCAGAGAGTCTCGTTGCTGAACAGCTCCAGAAACTCTTGAACAAACAGCTTTCTAGATTCAGTTTCATGCAATTCTAACCCAGGTTTTGAGCTGAAATTGCTCGGGCCGCCTTTTAAGGCCTTGCAAGAAGGAAGGGAGGCGGTTGACAGTTGTCTTGGACTGTGTAGCCACTCAACCTTGGCATCCTATTGGAGCCTTCCTGGCTAGGAAGCTGGGACTCTGCGTTTCAGGGGGGTGCTACTACTTGTGTAACAGACTCCAGAAGGAAGCGCTGGGGGATGGCTACTTTCTCCTGGGCAGTTTTGCTATGGGTTTGCCTCCTGGAACTGGAGCCCATGTCCTTTAGCCTCTGGGGCAGCTGATTCAGGGACAAGGGTTGAGATGTCACAAGATGCAGAGAACACCTGCTTTATTTCTCATTGTCCAGCAAAAAAAGTGCTCTGCGTGTTTGGAAGGAGGCTCCCTGGGGCCAGCAGGAACTCGTTCTGCTGCGCTTGACAATCACATGCACAGGCCCTGCTAAACCACAACCTGGGAATTCTGCAGAGAAGTCCCTCCTGCCACAAAGATTTTCCAAAGCACCAGAAGGCAAGACAGGAAACAATGGATCAAAGAGAGGAGCAACCTGGAATTATGGAGAAACTGCCTAACAGTGAGGACAATTAACCAGTGGAAGGGCCTGCTTTCAGAAGCTGTGGGTGCTCCATCACTGGAGGTCTTTAAGAAGAGACTGGACAGTCGCCTGTCTGAAATGCTCTACCTCAGTGGTTCTCAACCTTCCTAATGCTGCGACCCTTTAATACAGTTCCTCATGTTGTGGTGACCCCCAACCAGGGGTGGGTTCTAAATTTTTTTACTACCGGTTCTGTGGGTGTGGCTTATTTTGTGGGCGTGGCTTGGAGGTCATGTGACCGGGTGGCCGTGGCTAGCTGGTCATGTGACCGGGTGGCCGTGGCTATGTGTATAGGGACTACTCAGAGGGCTGAAAAAAAGTCATTTCTGACAGGTCCTCGCACTTTTGACCAGTCTTCGCACTTATGACTGGTCATCATTTATGCCCATTGTAGCATTCTTAACAACCATGTCACTCATTTCACAACTGCTTCTCTTCACCATGATGACAAGATAGGGCAAAAAGGTAAAATGTGAGGACAGTCGTAAGTTCGAGGACTGGTCAAAAGTGCGAGGACCAGTCAGAAATAACTTTTTCAGCCCTCTGAGTTGTCCATATGCATAAAAGGATACAGCAATAGAGATGAAGGAAGGGAAGGGAAATTAGAGTAGGAGGGAGGGTAAGAGAGGGAGGAAGAGAGGAGGAGAAGGAGAAAGGAAGAGGAAGTAGGGAGGAGAAGAAGAGGGGGAGGAAGAGAAAGTAAGAAGGAAAGAAAAGAGAGAGGTGGTAGGTTTGAGGAGAAAGATTGCTGTACAATAAAAAAGATGAAAGGGAAGAAAGCCAACCTCAAACAAATATAAAGATATTAAAATAAAGAATGAATTGTTAAACTTTAAAGAATAAAAGAGAACAAATATGAATAAATAACAATAATTAGAAATACACATACAAACATACAATGTATTTTCTTTGAACAGAGTATTTGGCCGGTTCACAAATTTAAACAGTGTTTAGTCATTTCAATTAAATTTACAATTTCTATATTTCCTTTTTGCCATATTTATTCCTCATCTATTTTTGAAAAAAACCAATATTACCCTTCATCCTCATCTCTAATCTTAATCAAATTCAATTTTTCCCTTCTATTCTATATTATACCCCTTCCCATTGTCATCTATTTTTATATCCATCCTCACATTGGTTAATTATGTAATATTACAGTTCTTTAATATAAATTCAACATTTTAATATAAATCGATTAGTTATATAACTACCTTTTTTGTATATTAATCAATATGAACATGAATATTCCAAATATTTCCATGCAATCCAATTTCTTATAAATCAATTATATTTACCAATAATAATAAACCAAATAATTTCCCCCATATATTCCTCCAAACCATAACTTAAACCATTTCTGCTTTCAACACAATATACAATTAATAGTATCTCAATTATTACAATTCCCTAGTTAAATAGAGCTTTTTTTCTTTTGTGCTTTAAAATCTTTTTAACTCTCCTCTTTTTCCCTAAATTTCCCATTGTTTGCACCTACCTTTTTTGGTGAGGAAAAAGAAAAGAAATCTGCCTGCCTAATTTTCCAATGTTACAGCAAAGCCAACAGCCTGCTTTACTTTCAGTTTCGTTTTTCAGCATAGATAGGAGGAAAAAAATCTGCACTCTTTGCAAGTAAGCAGCAGAGCCCTGAGCAAAACAGCTGAGAGCAAATCAGCTGAGAGTCAGGAGCCGATCTAATCAAGGGCTAATTAGCCTATGCTGAAGCTCCGCGGGCCAATAAAATTACAAAAAAACCACCGAACAGTTTGTTAAATTGCTGGCTCGCCCACCCCTCGCCCACCACTATTTATTGGCAATAAATAGTGGTGCGGAGGGGCGGGGCAAGGGGCAGGGCGGAACCAGCAGAATCCCACCACTGGCTGTAGGGCGGCCCTTTGAAGCCCTGCGGCAAGAATTTAAACAGTTTTTTTCCCTCTAGCCATCAGCTGGGACTCAGGAGGCAGCAATAGATTGGGAGTGGGCGGGGTAAGCGAACGGCCGGCGATCCAACAGAGCAGAGAGTGAGGGTGAGTGAAGGCGTGGGGGGTGAGAGAGGGCTTTGGCGACCCCTGTGAAATGGCCGTTCGACCCCCAAAGGGGTCGCGACCCCCAGGTTGAGAACCGCTGGTCTAGGGTCTCCTTCTTGAGCAGGGGGTTGGACTAGAAGACCTCCAAAGTCTCTTCAAACTCAGTTATTCAATTCTGCACCTTTGGCATATTTACCTGAGAGGGATACGGATAGCAATAATCCGATCGATGGCAATGGCCAGGAGGCTGAAGATGGAGCTCTGGGTCAGCACCAGGACAAAGCAGGCGATGAAGAGGCAGCCGTAAAAGAAGGCGCAGAAGCCGGTGCTGATCGTGATGGCGAAGGGGATGGCCAGGACCCCCACCGCAATGTCAGCTACCGCCAGGGAAGCCACAAAGTAATTGGTGACGTTCTGCAGGTTGCTGTTGAGATAAACGGCCCAACAGACCAAGACATTCCCAAAGATGGCCAGAAGGGCAATGACCAGCTCAAAGGCAATGTAGATGACGTCGGTAAGGAAGTTCTTGTCCCCAAGCACTAGCATGGTGAGGGCAGCTCAAAGCAGGGGTCGGGGACCCTCGTGTCCATAGCTGCAGGCCTCTTCAGGCTGTGATGGCAGAGAGGGTGGGCCAGCCTTCAGGAGGCCAAGGCTTGGCCAAGCTCCAGGCAGGGCAGAAAACGTGGCCTCCCGCATGGAGCCAATTCATTCTCCAGATGGCTGCTCAACAGTTGTTTCTGCCCCAAACTCCCTGGGCAGCAAGCCTCCCTGCAAGGACAGCAGCTCTTCACTTTTCCTCCGAGAGGAACCCCTTTGGAGAGGGTGCAGAGGAGATTCCGTGGGACATTCTGCATGGGGGAGAGGAGAGGAGGAGGAAAAGAAAAAGACGATGGTGAGATGGAAACCAAGAGACATCCTTCAACGTGGGGGTGAAATCTACTTACCTTCCTTACTGGCTTGGAAGCGCACGTGGTGCGCACACTGGCTCGCTTCACTCACGCACGCAGACCTTCTGCGCATGCACAAAACTTTCTGCCCATGCGCAAAAGGTAAAAAACATTACTTACAACCAGGAAGTACTGACACCCGGCCAAGATCGCTACCAGATCAGGCGATCCGGTCCGATCCAGGAGCATTTCACCCCTGCTTCAACGGAGCAGCCTCCACTCAGGCCACCCCTCAACTTCCAGACTGATAAAGCTCATTGTTTATTCTTTAGTATATTCCGCCTTTCATTCAGGACTTCAAGTGGCTCCCCCGCCCCTCTTCTCCACACCACCATCCTGTGAGGAAAGCGGGGATGAGAGAAGGGGACTTGGGCAGGGGCAGGGGTGAAATGTTCCCGGTTCGGACCGGATTGCCTGATCCGGTAGCGATGGCGGCAGGTGGTTCAGAGAACCAGTAGCAAAAATCCCTTCTCACCCCCCCTCCATGCCCAGCTGAGCTGCGCGACCATCAGAGGCTTTTTTTAATTTTTAAAAGCAATTTTTTTTTGGCCGAAGAGGTTGTAGAAAAAATGCTTTTAAAAGAAAGGGAAAAAAAGTTGGCCACGCCCACCCAGTCACATTACCCCCCCCCACCAAGC
Source organism: Pantherophis guttatus (assembly GCF_059756535.1). NCBI lineage: Eukaryota > Metazoa > Chordata > Lepidosauria > Squamata > Colubridae > Pantherophis > Pantherophis guttatus. The sequence goes on along the minus strand of NC_142079.1, from coordinate 16,682,320 downwards.
CACGCCCACAGAACTTGTAGTAACAAATTTTACATTTCACCACTGGGCAGGGGACTCCCGTTCCTAGACCAGCACTCATGTGGCTGTACTTTTCCAAGCTTTGGGCCTCAAAGGGAGGGTCTTGGCTTCCCCATCACCTTACTCTAGACCAGTGATTCTTAAACTGTCTGACTCAACTGTCCTCCCCTCTTCTCATTACCTCCCCAAAAACCCAGACTCTGTTATATTACATAAGTATCATGGCGGTGGCAGTCATTTCAATCAGGATCCTCAGGTCACAGACAAGTGATGGCAAATCACTTGCAGGGCGGCGCTGAAAATTTTGTGCAGTTCCTGCATGACAAAGTCACTCAGATTCGGGAAGGTCTGGACTCTGATTGGGTAGATCCGGATGGAGTGATGGAGGGGAATCTTGAGAATGTTATCTGGGAGGGGTTTGACCCTGTGACTCCCGAGGACGTGGACAGGATTCTGGGGAGGCTTAGCGCTGCCACGTTTGTTGGATCCGTGTCCCTCCTGGTTGGTGCTCCCGGGAGGTTACACGAGGCTGGCTCCAGGGGATCATCAACGCTTCTTTGAGTGAGGGTTACTTCCCCCACCTCTTTGAAAGAGGCGGTGGTGAGGCCTCTCCTCAAGAAGCCTTCCCTGGACCCGGCTACATTAGCGAATTATCGCCCAGTCTCCAACCTTCGCTTCGTGGTGAAGGTTGTTGAGAGTGTGGTAGCGCGACAACTACCCCAGTATCTGGATGAAGCCGATTATCTAGACCCGTTCCAGTCGGGCTTCAGGCCAGGGCACAGCATGGAAACGGCATTGGTCGCATTGGTTGATGATCTCTGGAGGGCTCGGGACAGGGGTTGCTCCTCTGTCCTGGTCCTATTTGATACCATCGACCATGGTATCATGCTGCGACGATTTGAGGGGTTAGGAGTGGGGGGGAACCGTGTTGCGGTGGTTCTCCTCCTTCCTCTCCGATCGCACGCAGTTTGTGTTGGCAGGGGGGCAGAGGTCGACCTCGAGGCGCCTTGTTTGTGGGGTGCCGCAAGGGTCAGTCCTCTTGCCTTTTCTGTTCAACATTTATGTGAAGCCTCTGGGCGAGATCATCCGTGGTTTCGGAGTGAGATTCCATCAGTACGCTGACGACATTCAGCTGTACATCTCCACTCCGAACCACCACAATGATGCCCTTGACGTGATGTCCCGGTGCCTGGAGGCCATGCGGATCTGGATGGGAAGAAACAGGCTCAAACTCGACTCCTCCAAGACTGAGTGGCTGTGGCTTCCGGCGTCCCGGTATAGTCAGCTGGCACCATCACTAACTATTGGGGGTAAGATCTTGGCCCCCACAGAGAGGGCTCGCAACTTGGGTGTTCTCCTGGATGCACAGCTGTCTTTGGAAGAGCACATGACGGCCATGGCCAGGGGAGCTTTCTATCGGGTTCGCCTGATGCACCAGTCCTTTCTGGACCGGGATGCCCTGTGCACAGTCACTCATGCCCTCGTCACATCCCGTCTGGACTACTGCAACACTCTCTACATGGGGCTCTCCTTGAAGAGCACTCGGAGGCTCCAGCTGGTCCAGAATGCGGCCGCATGGGTGGTTATGGGTGCGACTTGGCGCGCCCATGTAACACCCCTCCTGCGCGAGCTGCACTGGCTCCCGTTGGTCTTCCAAGGGCGATTCAAGGTATTGGTCACCACCTTTAAAGTGCTCCATGGCTTAGGACCGGGATACATACGAGACCGCCTTCTGCCATCAACAACCTCCCACTGGCCAATACGCTCCCATAGAGAGGGGCTCCTCAGGGTGCCGTCGGCCAAACAATGCCGACTGGTGACACTCAGGGGGAGACCCTTCTCTGTGGGGGCACCAGCCCTTTGGAATGCACTGCCCCTAGAGCTTCGTCTTAGCCCCGACCTGCGTACTTTTCGCCGTGCCCTAAAGACCTTCTTGTTTCAGCAAGCCGGATTGGACTAATATGAATTTTAAGTGGGTGTATGTGTGTTTTAATTTGAGGGCCAAATTGTATATATTTGTTTTAATTGGTTTTAAATTTTATAAATTCATATGTTTTAATGTGGCTGAGTCCCCTGGGAGAAGGGCGGTATAGAAATCCAATAAACTCTAAACTCTAAATTGCTCCATTCCCTCAGGTGCCCAAACCACTGTGTGTGTGTGTGTGCGTGTGTGTGTGTGAGAGAGACCGCCCCCAGTTTAAGAAGCACTGCTCTGTGTGGTGATGAATGGTGAGATCAGCTACAAAGCCATCCGATAGCCCCCAAAGCATTTTTGCTTTGCAGAAAGCCTCTGGAATCCACGCAAAATAAAAAACAGTGAAGCTGCACCTCAAAACTTTCCACTGGTTTAGGAGTCTCCTCCATCACCTGGGGTGGCTGCGATGTCCCAGTGGGCTGAAATATGGCCAAATCTGTAGCCAAATTTGTTAGCACCTACAGTATAGCACATGCCCAAGTTGCGTTGGGGAGACTTCGGAGCTGCACTTTCATCATTAAAAAGAAAATTGTGCACACTTAACATGTGTTTTATATACATAATGTATGCATGCTTATCTAGTTTCTAATTTACCTGATTTATTTTAACAGGAAATGGCTAGAAACCCCAGTCTAAGTCTAAGTCTGAGAATCTTATCCAGGCACAGATGAGACCTAGAAGCCTTTTGAAAACAAAGACAGAGTTGCTCAGGAATCTGGACCAATTTCTTCCTGGCTGTGGAAGAATCCCATCAGCTTCAACCCCGTTCATGTAAGTCCCCGTCTTCAAGTCCTATTTCTTCTGGAGTTATTTATAAAAAGGAAGACATGAGGGAAGGACCTAAAACTGAAAAGTAATTTTCAAGCTGTCTCCCCCTCTCCCCCCAGCAGCCCTTTCTTAAAGCACATTCCTGATCTAGTCCACATTTGGCCTGAGTCGAAAGATCACTGTCCTGGGAAGATGGTCTCATGTCAGCTCAGCCTTCCTCATCCAGGATGGTGCTGGGGAAAGCCGGAGGAAGGGCAGGAAGCTCCAGAGAAGGAAGCTACCGGTAGTGAATCTGATGAACGAATAACTGCGCTCCTTCCGCCGTGCTGTGAAGACCTTTTTATTCCATCAAGCGGGCTTGGCCTGATCTCTTCCCTTTTTAAATACGTAAATTTTAATCTATTTTTAAATTATTGGGGTATTTTAATTTGTCTGGGCCAAATAATTTAATTTGATTTTATCGGGTTTTTAAATTTTGTGTATTTATGTATTTTATTGTTGGCTGTTCACCGCCCTGAGTCCTTCGGGAGTAGGGCGGTATACAAATCAAATAAACTATAACTAACTAACTATAACTAACTGAAGTATTGTTGTTGAGATTACTTTATTATCTGCTGATTGCCAGAGGCCTCAGAAGTTATTTGTATTATTTTTGGCTGCAGGATGTAATAAAATAATAAAGATGGATATTCTCCATGAGGGGGACACCCCCCCCCCACAGCAGTTGCATTCTTCACCAATTGCCTGTCCACAAGGAGTCCAAATGGTTTTATGGTGGCACAGTATGGAGTAGCAACCATGATCCCATGGCCGATGATTGTTGGACTTCCCATGCTCCTTGTTCTTAGGTGATTTCAACAGGAGGAGGAGGACTTGGACCAAATGACGTGATGGACCAGAACTTTTAGCCAATGTAAAAGTCGTTTGGAAGACAAGCGGAAGGTCAACCTCAGGATGATTTCTGCATTGTCAGTTGGATAATTTCATGTCACACTCACACTGGAGGAAACTAGACAACTAGGAAGTCACCTTATTTGTCTGTGGTGGGTGTTGCATCTCATATGTTGCCTGCCTCCCTGGCAGGAAACAGAGTGCTTTCTTCTCTGGTGCCCACCAATGGCTTTGGGCAATGCAGGTGAAGACATTGCTGATAGGCGCCAGAAAGAGCAGTCTTTGGGCGCCTGAAGCCTGACGATTAGAAGGGTTGGGAAACAGGGTCCAAAGAAGAATCCTTTGGACAGTATGACTGGCCTTTAGATTAGCATTTCTCAACCTTGGCAATATTAAGATACCTGGACTTCAACTCCCAGAATTCCCCAGTCGCCATGCTGTCTGGGGAATTCTGGGAGTTGGAGTCCACAATGTGAACCTCAGCACACATTGCCGAGGTTCAGAAACACTAATGTAAAGGCCAGTCATACTGTCCTAAGGATTCTTCTCGGTCCCCATGGGATGCAGTGAAGCCAAAAATGCCAGGATGGGGCATCAAAAAGGGCAATATTAAGGTACAGGTGACAATATTATCACTGCAGCCCAGCTCCACAAACACCACACTTTGGAATTTAAAACTAAATATCCTCAAGAGAGAAATCTTGTAAGATCCCACAGCAATATTCCTTGTGTGTCCAGTCGTATTTGGCCAAATAAAGCTTCTATTCTATTCTATTCTATTCTATTCTATTCTATTCTCTATTCCATTCCATTCCATTCCGCCATTTATGGAATGCGATTCTGTCCTTCGGAGATGCTGTTATTATTTCATTCCTACCTGGAATATAGCAACTTGTCGAGCACCCAGTTTCACTTAATACAAGTGAAGGAGTCATGCTATTAGACACAACCAGAGGTTTTCCTGCTAGTACAACATCTGGCTGTTTGTGTAGCAGTTGATGTACCTAGAATGACCTCTGTATTCTTATGCTGTCTCTGCCACCACAGTCCAATCTCTCTCAGGCTTCCTTGATGACTACTTTTAAAGGTACAGGTGGTCCTCCTTTAACAATTATCTAGCAATTGTCCAAATTTATGATGGTGCTGAATGAGTGGTAGTAATGACCTGTCCTCATAGTTCAAGTTGCTGCAGAATCCCACAGTCACATTAACCATGATTTCTGATATTCCTTGCCAAGGGCAATGGGGAAGCCATCAGGAAGTCAGCACGGTCACATGAGCATGCTCCAACCAGCAATGCCAGGACTGCCATCATTGAGTAGCCTGGTCAAATGACAAGCACTTTAGAACTGCATCGCTTAGCAATGGCAATTCCAGTCCTAATTGCCATCGTTAACTGGAGACTACCTGTATGGCAACATTGATTCAGCCGAGTCCCCAACTGCATCAAACTGCAAAAGAGCGTTTCAAAGCTAGGCACCAGCCCTTCTCCATTTCCTCTTCTTGGATTAGAAGATCATTGCTAAGTAGACAGAATGATTTTGGAAAATAGAAGTTTACATCTCTAGCATTTTATTTCTCATAAAATCTGCATTCCTGCACAGCTGCTCAGCTCTCCTACAGCTTCAGCCTTAATCTTCTAGGGCAGCCCAACCTCATTCTGAGAGTCATGTCGGGGTAATGGCCGAAGGCACCAAATTACAAACTAGGAGTCCAAGTTCTCCTCCGGAATTCAAGTTGCTGGAGGACTTTGGCCTGGTCCCTCTTGGCTCTCGAACAGGAAACCACTTCAAAAACCTTGCCAAGAACACGAAAAGGGCTCATCCAGGCTGACTCGCAGGTGCACAACTATACACATTCACACCCCTTTCTCTCACACAGGAATCTAAATAGTCTCCCAAATGCTACCAGGTCCATTTTTGAAGGAGGGAAACTAACATTCACAGTATTCTGGCAGGGCAGTCTGGGCTAAAGTGTGGACCGATTGCCAGTCATGTTTGCAAGGGCAAGAAGGCGAGCCAGCCATTTTATGGTGAAACAGCCATTTTATCATAATATTGGTGTGCTGATAAAATAATAGTAGCCATGGAAACAGAACATAAACATTCTCATTTCCTTTGCCACTAATTGCATTTCTAATGTATCTTGGATATTTGGTCTGTTTCCGGTAATAAGAGGAAATTAAGTATTAAATCCAACAATTTCCCTTATGGTTGCTTGAAGGAGGCCCCACACCCCTCCCCATGCTCTGCTCCCTGCCCAAGTGCCTGCTAGACTCTCCCTCTGGGGAAGGTCTGTGTTTTTGCCCAATGCAGAGGGTCTCCCTCTGGACCTGGCACCCACGGACCCCAGTGGCAGAGATCTGGTTTTGCTCCCCTCTCTTCCCTCCAGGAAGACAGACCAGAGTCTTTCTCAACTCTGGCAGCTTTAAAACACGTGGACGTCAACTCCCGTGGCTGCTTGCGGAATTCTGCTAGTTGAAGGCCACGTGTTTTACGAAGAGAGACGCATCCTCAGCTCTACAAGTAATCTTTGACTTATGGCCACGATTGGGACCAGAATTTCTATTGCTAAGCAAGGTGGTTGTTAAGTGAACCATGCAGCTGTTAAGTAAATCTGGCTTCATTGACTTGCTCACCAGAAGCCAGCTGAAAAGGTCATAAATGGTGATCACATGATCTTGGGATATGGCAATCATCACAAATACAGGTTGGTTGCCAAGCGCCTGAATTTTGATCCTGTGTCTGTTGGGATGCTGCAAAGAGTTGTAAGTGCAAGGACCGGACATCACTTTTCAATGCTGCTGTGGCTTCGAATAGTTGCTAAACAAATCCCTTGACTTACAACCATTTCTTTAGCAACTCTTCAATTTGTTGGAGTTATTTTCCTTCTTGAAATCCTGTCCAAGGGCAGCCTCAAAGTGGCTGAAATCCCACAGCAGGCTGGGGATCAGCACTGGGGAGAGCCTGTGTTGTGCTGCTCTTTTCTCTCAAGGAGGCATTTAGAGCACTTCAACTCAGGAACCAGGAAAGGGAAATTCTGCTTTGCAGGAAAAGGCTCCCGTGCAGGAGAGTGTCCCTCTGGATGGCCCTTTCTTTAGTCAGACAAGGCAATATTCCTACCCTGCTAACAGAAAGCAGAGGAGATCCACCTGTGTGGGAATCTGAACTGTATTGCGCACAGGTTGCCTTCCAAAAGTATGTCTAAAACTTATTTAACCAAACTTTCATTGCCTAACTCAGAGGCTTGGATGGCCCTTCCCGAAGGCTAGTCTCCATCATTCAGGATTTTCAAGCCTTCCCTCCCCCCCCCAAGCTTATGCAGCAGAGCTTCCTTGAGCTTCCCAATCCTCTCGTGTGGCTGAAGGCCTGGAAAACAGCTTTTCTTCAGGACGTGGGACAGCTCCAAAGAGTCTCTCACCTGATGGGTGCCAGATTTCCATTTGAGCTGACTTTAGGTTCATCCTGCGTAGGAAGGAGATGGTGCTCCTGTCCATGCCCCACAACTCAAGCCATGGAAGTGGCCCCCTGACTATATGGGAAGAGGGGAGATACAACCTGGAGATCAAAACATGCTCCGAGAACCCAGAGACACAGTGACAGCTGCCCAATTTTGGTACAGCATCCCTCAATATCCCTACTAGGGTAAGGAGGCAATATCCAGTGCCACCACTGTGGCCCTGGCAATGCAAATTTGCACCTCATCCAGGACATCATACCCCCTTTTTCCCATGAACTGCCCAAAGAAGCCAGCTGCTGCCTGGATGCCAGATTCTTGGTTGGCTCCCTCCTCTTAGCACTTTCAACGCTGCTTCCCAGCTAGTTTTACATTCTGAGTCAGACATGCATTCCCACGACACAGAGCAGCCCTGGCACTTCAGGGGAAGGGGCACCGTAAGTAGACTTGGCTTAGCACCAACCCACCTCCTCACCAGCGGATTCCTCCTATTTGTGCAAGAAAACCTGTTGAGGAGGAAGCAGGCACCCGGCCCTCCTTTGTGAAGAGGGGCCAAGGGTGGGTTCTGGATGGGCTAAGTATGCAGCATTTGTAGAAGTTGGGACCTCCCAGTGAGTTTGAAGAGGGGACAATTCTTTTCTTGCGGCTGCAACTGGTTAAAGAACATCACTTTCGTACAGGTTGTCCCCGAGTTATGAGTAGTTGCTTCACATTTTGGGCTCTCAACAACTGACCCAAGGTTACGGCTGTTTGCAGGATCCTGCAGTCACAGGCCTGAGATTTATACACTATTAGTTTTTTTGTAGAAAACTACCATTTAGTTCCTCCCATTGCATACAATGGATTTGCTTAATGACCACAGCGTTTGCTTAACAACCATGGCATTTGCCAATATGTTCTTTTAATGACAAAAATGTTGTAATAGTAGGACTGACCCATTTAACAACTGGCATGACTTATAACCGTAATGCTGGGCTCAGTTACAGTCATACGTCGAGGACTACCTGTATGAGAAAATTAGTTAAGTGTTCCTTAAGAATGTCTTTGTTCAAAGAGATGTGGAATACAGAGGATACTCAGACACAGATGATGCCCAGTTGTGTATCTTCACCCAGGCCATCTGAGGGATGCTGTGGAGGTCCTGCTTTGGGCTGGGAGGGGTCTGGATGGGGGACAAGGCTTCAACTCAGCCTCCTCAAACCAAGTGGCTTTGGGTTTTAAGATGTCTTGGTTCTCTTGTTCTGGGTGGGGCTGCACTGCCCCAGACAGATCCTTCCTGGACTCGGTAGCTAGTAAAAAAACTTGGCTTTGTCATCAAACCTGCAGCCCCGAGAGCACGGCTGGGCCAATATTGGAGCTGTTTGTGTTTGAATTATTTGTTGAGTCTTTACTCTGCTTTTGTCTTAATTGTTAGCCCACCCAGAGTCAGGTAAACAAATAAATGAATAAATACCGCACAATATTGAATTCAATACAATTGAGAAAAAGCAAAATGAAAGAGCAAGGTGGGTCTGCCTCCCCCTTCCCAAAATGTAACCAATGCTCAGAGGAGCTGAGGATCTTCCAGCTGATCAAGAGGTGGCAAAGCAAAAGGGCTTCTTGAGTAGATCAACGACCTGGGTGGATCCTCCTCCAAATGCCCAGAGAACATAAGCAGCACATTTCTTTGCAGGCTGTGCAAAACACAGCTGTTGCTGTCCAGGTGTTTCAAAGGGCTTGGCAGGAACTCCCAACATCTTGCAGCAGCCGAGTCTTGTCACCACAATGCCAAGCACATTTTTGTAGCTGGAGAAGCAGCCAAATCCCCCTTTCAGAACTGACCCTTTCAGGACCCAAAGGAAGCCCAGCCTTGTTTCCATACATGACCACCTTGGTTGGGACTGGTCAGAGTAGCCGAAGGCAGGCTCGGAAACACCCGACCCCACCAGCCGTCCTGAATCTGGCACAGCAGAAGTCCATGAGAAGGACAGACCTGCCAATCCCAGTGTTCTCTTTACTATTCCTGCACAACATACCAAACACACATAATCTGCAAGCTTGCTTTGTCTGGGGCTCTTTAGCCAGGAGCCCAGTGAGGAAGGGGCTCCTCCTGAGTGCAAAGGAAAGAAAAGGGGGGGACTGTTGTTGCCTCACCAGCCAATAGCAGCACTCCGAGACCCATAGACCCACTGCTGGACCCAGGAGAGAAGCCAGAGAGACTGGCCTGTTGGCCACCGCTTGCAAGGCCATCTGTGGCTCCTTCTAAGCACTACAGAAGCCATAGCAGCAAAGGGCCGGCCTTGTACACACCTCCATAAAAACCATGGCTTCAGGGGGAAACCAACCTCATGTAACAGCTGGGGTGGGGGCAACAGTGCTCCTATGCTGAAAGAGAGCAAGGAGGCTGGAGGCAGAGAAGGACCTAATGGGCAGGACACATCAACCCTCACCTGAGATGCCACGGAGATCCTCTCCGTTTGCCAGGGGGCAGTAAAAGCAAGACTTTGGTGCCCTGATCTTGAAGGGCAGTTCGATCCAAGAGGTTGTCCCAAATTCCCAGTCCTGAATCTGTTGCTACAGATGGACTCTGCTGGTTGCCAAGCCCGGCCCCCTCCCACAAAAATGGCCCGGGATGCCAAAGCTGCAAACTTGGAGGATCGGTTTGTGAGCAGCCCCTCCCCAGAATGGGAGCTATTCTGTGGTAAGATGGGCAGCCAATAAATTTCATAAACTAAATAAATAAATGGGGAGATGTGGAGACCAGGTTCTCAGGGCTGGGCTGTCCTTTTGCCAAGCTCAAGTTGGAAACAATCTCCCATTTTTGAAACTGTCTTGCAGGAGGGCTCCCCCAAAATCACTGGATGGGGGAAAGAGGCCTTTTTAAGGGGAGTGGGTGGCATCCCCCCCACTCCAGAGAAAAGATCTTGGTTGCTGAACTGGAACTCTTTTTGGCAAACATTTTCTGCTTTGGCAAAGACTCCGGCTGTTAAACAGAGCCAAAGATGTTTTCAGCTGCTGCTGCTTGTTATTTATTGGGTTCAGCTCTTGTTCTAATCCTGGACGTATTTTACAGGAAAGCAATAATTGCATAAAAACTGGAGCCTTATTTAACATTTTTGGATGGCAAGTTTTTTGGGAGGATGTTCTGTAATGGACAACAAGGCCAAACAGCTGGAATACGCTCAACTGTTTCAGAAGCTGGGCTATTTTAGGGCTTGCTTCAGTTTTTGTGGGTTTCTTTTTGGCAGTGGTGGCTGTGGGGCTCCACGGTTGCAAAAAGGGACTATGGGGGGCAGAAGTGAAATGCATACCCCGCCTGCCCTTGGGCTCAACTATATCAGCAAGGTAAAGTAGCCACACATTAAAGCACCCAGGTGAGAGCTGGAAAGGCCCCATCTTTGGTGCCCAGGACACCAGTGCCAAAGAAAGTATCAGATGGACCACCTGCCCTGGGCTTCAGCACCTGCAGGAAAGGGAGCCTCCATCTCTCTGGGCAATTGTGCCAGGCTGGGACCCCTTAAGCCCTGCGTCTGTGTCCACATGGCCATCTCTCCCAGGGCCTCTAATTGGAGGAGGAACTTTCAAAAGACAAGTAGGAATTAGCTCCCAGTGCTACTGCCAAGTCTGAGAAGGCTGCAGGTCCAAGCACCTGCGTGAGAGATCAGCCTTGAAAGTGGGGCTTGTCTTTCACACCAAGCCCAAAGTCGGAGCGGGGCACAGACATTTCCTGGGTCCTCAAGGGTGGGGAGAGGTGAGGGAAGGTTTAAGGGAAAACTTCCAGGGACAGAGGCAGCCTCTCCCTGAAGGGCCCAGCTGACCACCCACGGGAGCCCCCCCCAAGAGCCATTCCAGGGGGCCCCGGCCTTTCTCTGGGTCTGCCCCCCCAGACGGGACCAAGCTGCTCAAGAGAGGAGGAGGCCACAAGCACTTTTAGCTGGCGGGTCAGTTGAGCTGGTGGTTCCGGGCGGGGCCGGCTCTCTCTGGGGCCTGGAGCTCCAGCACCAGGTTCTGACATCTCTTCCTGCCTCGCTTGTGGGTTTCCTTGCCCCCCAGAGCCCCCGCCTCCTCCCGCCTCCCAGAAGGCGCCCCCACCGACGGCCCGGACCCTCCGTCTCCCCGGAGCCCTGCAGCTGCGGGCGGTGCCGGGCAGAGCGAACCCGCCGCTCCCGAGCCCCCACGCCCCGGCATCTCAGCGGCGGTCTTGGCCGCTCCCGGCAGCGCCCATCGACGCCTCTCGCCCCGACCAGCCTCGCCCGCCCCGAGGGCTGCGCTGCCCGGCCGCGGAAGGCGCGGGGCAGGGGCAGGCGGGGCTCCGTCGAGGGGCGCCGGCCGGAGGCGCCTTTCTGAGCCGACGGAAACTTCCCCGGAGGGCCGAAGGGGGGCCGGAGCCGCCTCTCCGTTGCAGCCTCCGCAGCAGCCCCGCGAGGGTCGCCCCGGACGGGACGCCGCCCGACTGTCCGCCCCGCCCGCGCTCACCTGGTTGCCGCCGGCCGGCCGGCCGCTCCTCCTGCCTCGCCGCTCGCCCTCGAGTCCCGCTGGCCGCCCGGCCCGCCCCGCCCCGCCCGGCCCGCCCGCCGGCAGGCGCGACCTCTGCTGGCCAGGCGCGGCGCCGGTGGCTCGTTCCTCGAGGGCAGAGCGGGCGCAGCTGCTCCCACCGCGGCCCTTCCCGCCCGGCCCTCGGGGACTGCGGAGCGCCTGGCGGCAATGGAGGCGAAAGAGCCCGGCCCTGCCCTGCGGAAGGCCGCTGCTTGGCGAGGGAGACGTCGAGGCGAAGGCGGCGAAGCGGGGCGGCCCCGGGGAAGCCCTCCCCCCAAGACCGGCGGGAGAGCGAGCGGGCGGCCGGGAGGTCTTCACGAGGGTCATTTGAGGGAATGTGATGCTACCACAGGAGGGACCTCAGCCCGGAGGGAGGGAGGGAGGCAGCGGCCAGCAAGGTCCCTCTCGCTTCCTCGGTGCAGCCCTGGCGGAGCTCCTGGAAGAGCCCCGGAAGCCACCAGAAACTCCGAGAAGTCCCCCCTCCCCCCAGCCCTCTCCCACCCAGGAGCCGACCCCTCCTCCACCCACGGGGGTACCAGGGCAGCCCTCTCATCCTGGATCAGATCAGGGGCCTCATTGCAGGTGCTGACCAGTATCTCTTGTGACCCAGGACAGGAGGGTTGGGAGGCGTTTCTGCCCGGCAGTCCTGCTGACGCTTTGGCTGCCCCATGGGGAAGAGAGTTCATCCATTGACTCCCGAGCAGCCTTTCCCACACGGTGGGGCACCTCCTGCCCTTTGGCAACTTCTCAGCTGGGAGGGATTCATCTGAATGCTGCTTCTTGAGCCTCTGGTGATCTGGCCAGCTGCAGAGCTTATTGTGAGTTGCTGGCAAGGCACTTGGAGGTGGGATGGGACAACCTGCCATGGCCAATTCAACAAATACAAAAGTTAAATTAATTTTGATGCAACTGTGGCTAATGATAATAAAATAAAGTCAATCCAGAAATACAAGTGTTACAATAATTTCAATGAAAACATGGTCACCGATTATAAAAAGACCCAAATGAAATGATTAATTCAGCAGTGAATTGTCCCCTAGTGAGTTAGCCGTGGTGAGTTGCCCCTGTTTATCATCCTTTCCACTCCTGTGCTGGCAGAGTTGGGCCCTGTCTGTCTGGACAGACTTTGTGGGACGAGTTTCAGTTTCCATAGACGGATGAAGGTGCTGCCCTGGGAAAACCAGCACAGGTTCCTTGTTTTTGTGGGTTGGCACATCCAGGGGGAGAGAAGATACCTAGTGGGGTGTGGGGGTTATTAGTGTCATTAGTGCCTGCAAGAAGTGGACGTGGCCTGATTAAAGGAGGCCCAGAATCACAGATGCCTCTCCTGAAGAAAACAAGTTTTGCAACCTTAAGAAGTTGCAGAAAAAATGCTTTTAGAAGCTTCTGACAATCAGGCAAGTCAGCTGGGATCGCCAGAGGCTTTTAAAGGCATTTTCTTTCCTACAACCTCTTCGGCCGAAGTGGTTGCAGAAACAAATGCTTTGAAAAGCCTCTGACGATCCCAGCTGAGCTGCGCAATCATCAGAGGCTTTTTTTTTTACTTTTAAAATCATTTTTTCGGCCGAAGGGGTTGTAGAAAAAAGTAAAAAAAAACAGCCTCTGATGATCGCGTGGCTCAGCTGGGCATGGGGGGGGAGGTTTGCAGGGATTTTTGCTACTGGTTCTCCGAACCACCCGCCGCCATCGCTACCGCATTGGGCGATCCGGTTCGAACCGGGAGCATTTCACCCCTGGTTTATACCTAGAATTTATTTATATTGTACAGAAACTACAAAATGTTGCAGCAAGAGTGCTGGCTGATGTGTCTTCAATTCAACTAGCAAAAGGTTTCATTGCCTGAATATGCGCAGGAGGCGGCAATGAGGCCCAGTTTCAGCCTACCCAGTGTTCTCCATCTCATGACTGCATCATCCCAATGAAAAGAGTAAACATCTGCCTGGAAATTTAGCTGGTCTTTGGTCTACTCTGCATTTTATTTATTTTTTATTTATTTATTTATTATTAGATTTATATAGACTCAGGGCAGTGAACAGCCAAGAGATAAAACACACAGAATTACAAAATTTAAAAACAGTATAAAAACCTAATTAAATAAATTTGGCCCAGAACAGATTAAAACACCCCTAAAATTTTAGACAAATTTAAAATTTACAATTAAAAATTAAAAAGGGAGGTTAGGCCAGGCCAGCCTGTTGGAATAAAAAGGTCTTGAGGGCGCGGCGGAAGGTGCGTAAATCCAAGATCCTCCGTATCTCCGGGGGGAGGTCATGCCAGATAGATGCCCCCACAGAGAAGGCTCTTCCCCTGGGGGCCGCCAGTCGACACTGTTTGGCCAATGGCACCCTGAGGAGCCCCTCTCTATGAGAGCGTATTGGCCAGTGAGAGGCGGCCACCAGAGACTGGTGGCAGCAGGCAGTCCCGTAAGTACCCGGGTCCTAAGCCATGGAGCGCTCTAAAGGTGGTAACCAAAACCTTGAAGCGCACCCGGAAGACCACTGGGAGCCAGTGCGGCTCACGCAGGAGAGGTGTTACATGGGAACGCCACGTCGCTCCCATAACCACCTGCGCGGCCACACTCTGCACCAGTTGGAGCCTCCAGGTGTTCCTCAAGGGGAGCCCCATGTAGAGAGTATTACAGTAGTCCAGGCGGGAAGTGACGAGGGCATGAGTGACCGTGTGTAAGGAGTCCCGATCCAGAAAGGGACGCAACTGGTGAATCAGGTGAACCTGATAAAAAGTCCTCCTGGCCACAGCTGTCAAATGCTCTTCTAAAGACAGCCATGAATCCAGGAGGACACCCAAGTTGTGAGCCCTCTCTGTGGGGGCCAACGATTCGCCCCCAATAGTCAGTGATGGCACCAGCTGACTATATCGGGACACCGGAAACCACAGCCCCTCGGTCTTGGATGGGACCGAGTTATTCTCCTCACAAGGAAGCCAAAGTAGAAAGCCTGCTGCATTCTTATTTGGTGGCTGCTCTTAAGGAGAGCCCATTTTTCTGGCTGCTTACTTATTGGTTCAGTCTGGGGCCAGAGCCATAAAGGATTAACTGCCCTCCACTGCACCTGAAGATCCTGTCCAGTGGGGAAAAATGCCTGGGCAATGGTCTGAACCTTTATCTTCCGTGATTTACTCGTCCTGCACTTTATAAAGAAATGCCTGCATCTGTGCAGAGATTGCACCCCAAGTGTAGCAGTATCTGAAGAGTTGTCCAGAGCAGCCACCAGTCAAGCTTGGGGGATTTTCAGTTACTGAGGCTGGACGGTGTATATAAATTGCTTGCATCTGTTGTCTGGCTCTTTGTTTATCCTTATTGTTAAGATCAAGCCAAGAGGGAATGATGGAGAAGCAGTATCAGTTGTGTTATCCTTATTGGTTACCATTGATAAAAATTTGAGCAAATGAGACTAGGAAGCGTGCAGAGAAGAGCAACAAAGACAATCAGGAGTCTGGAGGCTAAAACATATGAAGAATCATTACAAGAATTGGGTATGTCCAGTCTAATGAAAAGAAAGATTAGTGATGACATGATAGCAGTGTTTCGATATTGGAGGGGCTGCCACAAAGAAGAGGGGTCAACCTATTTTCCAAAGCACCAGAAGGTAAGACAAGAAGCAATGGATGGAAACTAATCAAGGAGAGAAGCAACCTAGAAAGAAGAAATTTCCTGACAGAACCATTGTGGGTGGTCCATGACTGGAGGTTTTTAAGAAGAGATTGGACCTCTGTTGTGGTATAGAGTTTCCTGCTTGAGCAGGAGGGTGGACTAGACCTCCAAAGTCCCTTCCAACTCTGTTGTTCTGTTAAATGTGAGTTGTGCATTGGACTTTGGACTTTGGTAGGAAAAGTATGAGGACTTCAAACAACTCCAAGCAGCAGAGGAAACAAAATAAGCTTCATGATGGTCTACAGATTTGCTGGGTTGTCCTTCTCTCAGGGAAAGTGCTCATTTGTCCTTATTGGAGAAAGAAAAGGGGGTTAAAAAGTTTCTAAACTGTAACACATTAAGGCAGGGTTTTCTGGCTGAGGAGTTCTGCATCTTGAAGTCCACCCATCTTAAACTAAAGATGATGAAATTCCTGGAGGGAGGAAGTTCCTCAGGAGGGGCAGAAAAAATAAATGCCAGAGAACCCAAAGATGTAGAAGCGTCTGATCTGGAAAAGTCAGAAGACCAGGAGGCCCTCAGTTTGATACAGCTCAGCAACTGGCATCAGGCTCTAGCAAACAATCCAAAGCCACCTCGGGAATCTTGTCTTCTTGAAAGTGGAAGAGTCACCCCTCCATGGGTTGAAGAAATCCAAGGATCTCTGAAGAAGAGGAACACTGCAGGGGATGACTCCACCAAGGCTGGTGGGAAGACCTGACACAACACAGTGAGAGTGAGAGTGGGCTGTCTTCTAAGTGTCCACTGCAGGATGTGCGGGATGGACGACTGAGACTCTTTGAACTCACAAATACCGATCCCTTCCCAATGCTTCTTGAAGGAGAACACAGAGAAAATGACACTGAAATAAAAGACCCTGAGTAGATGTCCTTGCGAAGGATGGAGAAGGAACAGGAAGTGCAAGTGAAAGTTTTGTCAGTCTTTCCAGTGGAGCATTACAGCATCAAAAGAGAGACCAGAATCCTGGAAGTGAACATTTGGCAGCATCAGCAACCAGACATCCCCAAGGCTTTAATCTAGCCAAGACAAAGTACGGAAAGAGCCTCAGCTTCTCTTAGTAGCACCTTGAGGGCTGTCCAGCCCAAGGGACCCATTATCTGACATTATTATAGTCTGTAATTTTATGTTTTTTATATTTTGTATCCATGGAACTCTATATACACTAATTTTAATCTGAAACACTAGATCAACAAATGAAACTGACAATATAGGCTAAGAACTTTGGGCATAATATACTGATAGAACAATGGGAAAATGTATGGATGAAAGGACTGAAATTTATATCTTAATTTAAAAGAGAACTTCTATAAAAGGATGTACACCATGTGCACAATTATTAGGCAAGTGAGTATTTTGACCATATCATTTTTATGCATATTTCCCACCTCCAAGCTGTATAAACCTGAATGCTTACTGGATATAAGCAGATCAGATGATGTGTATTTGTGTAATGAGGGAGGGTGTGGCCTAAGATCAACAGCCTATATCAAGGTGTGCATAATTATGAGGCAGCTTTTTTTCCTCAGGCAAAATGGGCTAAAAAAGAAATTTAACTGACTCTGATAAGTCAACAATTGTAAAAAGTCTTTCAGAGGGATGCAGCACTCTTGAAATTGTTAAGATATTGAGGGTGTGATCACAGAACCATCAAACGTTTTGTTGCAAATAGTCAACAGGATTGCAAGAAATGTGTTGAGAAAAAAAGATGCACCTTAACTGCCAAAGATTTGAGAAGAATCAAACCTGAAGCTACCAGGGGCCATTATCCTCCAGGGCTCTCATATTCCAGAACTGCAACCTACCTGGAGTGGCCAGAAGTACAAGGTGTTCAGTGCTCAGAGACATGGCCAAGGTATTAGTGAGTTATTATTCTCACTGTTGTTGTTAGTTGCGAAGTCGTGTCCAACCCATCTCACTTTAACAGATGAAAATAAATGAGAATGGAAAATTTTTTTTCATTTAGTTGCATAATAATTCTGCACACTAATAGTGCACACATTAATTGTGCACACATAGATATTCTAAGAAAGCCATAAACTCACTTTTACTTTAAATATTCAGGTTTGAGGTTTATTAACATTTTGGATTGACCACTGGACCACTAGTGTTGTTCAATAACAAAATTAATCCTCCAATAATTGCCTAATAATTGTGCACAGAGTGTAGTTGATGTAGGACTCCAGAATAATTATTCAGAATGTACAAAGGTACTTAACATTTATGTTGGAAATATGGATAACATGAAGGGACATATTATGTCCGGTAGACTTGCTAAAAGCCAGAACATTTTGGGTTCAAATATATAGGGCAATACAAGCATTTTAAAAAATTAATATTCAGTTTGAAAGCAGAAATCTTCTTGTTGGGACTAACGGACCAATAATTAGAAAAGAGTTATGGGAGACTGTTATATACGGTAACTGCTGCAAGATTATTACTGGCATATGCAAAAATAAAAATGGACAGACTCTGAAATGCCCACAGTGGAGGAATGGCTGCTGAAGAGGACAGGATTAGCAGAGATGGCAAAATGGCCTTGTTTGATTTGAAGGACAATAATTACATTTATTACTGGTTGGAAGATGGACTTTTTGCTGAAAGAAAGAAAGAAAAAAATGTGCCTTCCCCCTCTCAAGACCTCTGGAAGGCTTTGTCGTCTTCCCTTCCTACCTTAAGAGCAGATGCCAGAACGTAACTTTGGGAGGGCCCACCTTCTCTCCATGGCCTTGGGGATATGGAAGTCTACCAGGCCTCCTCTGAAGGTCCCAGGTAGGATCAACTGGAATTCTGGAGCTGGATATTATTTTATGGGATAACCCGGAGATGTTTATGCCTCTGGTCATCAGAGGTGTTGACTCTATGGGAGTCTCTGGCTTTGAATAAGATGAAGAAACCAGGGAAGTCCTGAGGGATTCCTGGTTGGTGATGATTTCTATGCAGTCATACCTGCTCCCCCTGAAAAAGCAGACTCACGGGGTGTGTGTGTGTATGGTTATATTTGAGCCTAGTCTTTCCTCGAGTGCTCAGGTGAGACTTGTGGTAAAGGGATGCCTCCCTCCCTGGATAGTTGTCTCCCCTAGCTTCCATCATCCATGCATGGTAATACAATTTACGTGGGGATCTCAATGTAGGAAGAAGTATTTTGAGAAGGGACTGCTCCTCAGTAACCACACACAAACAACAATGATCTAATTCCAGGAGAGGAGAAAAGGTGAATGGCCACCAAATAGGGGCCTGTGTGTGTGTGTGTGTGTGAGGCCCCCCATGGCAGGGATAGCCCAAGGCAGCTAGACCATAAGTTGCCTAAACTCCTGTTCTTGTTGGAAGAGGATGAACCATCTGAACTCCCACTGGACAAAGAGGCCTCCCCTCTAGTTCACCATGGCCGCTCTCTCTCTCTCTCTTCCGCTCCCCCTCCCTTTGAGACATCTTGGTAAAACTTCCCCAAATAGTAATGAGGAAAATCAAAATACAAGAGCATTTACCTACAGGTACCTACAGGAGCATTTACTGAAACATAGAAACATTGAGCAGAGCAGCCTTTTTATCGCATATTCAAAATATTTAATAAGACAAAAGTAACAAGAATATATCTTTACATAAATTAGTTGGTTTTTAGAAGATGGCTAAAGAATTCAAGAATATTTAAAGAATCTAACAAAGAACTTCCCTGTTAAACATTCTTCTATTGTAGAGTAAGAACTTCTTTAGATTTCTTTCACCCTTTTGAGTGCTTTCCTTGATAAAATAATTTTTTGGTGAGATCTTAATATAATCCCATCTTTATCAAAAGTTACAGATCGTCACTGCCAGAAAGCAAGTCAGACGCTTTCTTCCCCTGCTCTCTATGCCTTTCATTCTCCAGGCTTTGCTTCTTTGCACATCTCCCTTTCACCGAGACCTCCTTCCCTCCCTTGAAGGCCAGAGCAAGAACTCCTGGAGTGATTCCTGTATAAAACTCACCTCGCTGTTGCTGGGCTACAATGAGTTGCCATCTGCTTAGAAGAAAAATATATGTCTTCCTATAGCCGTGATGGCGAACCTATGGCACGTGCATGCGTGCGCTGGCCAGCTGATTTTCGGGGCCCACCGGAAGTCAGGAAACAGACTGTTTCTGGCCTCTGGAAGACATCCGGGGGTGGGGGGTGGGAAAGGCCTTTTCTGCCCTCCCCAGACTCCTAGAAAGGCTCTGAAGCCTGGGGAGAGCGAAAAACGGACCTACCGGGCCCACTGTGCCATCATGTGCCAAAAGCGGGGTGAGCGGGCACAAGCACAGGGGGGTGGGTGGCATAGAATTATGGGTGTGGGCACGCGCACACGCAACCCTCCTACACTCCCCCCACTTTTGGCACACAATGGCAAAAAGGTTAGCCATCATTGTCCTATAGGATGCAATACAATTGTGGGGAGGGGGGGGACAGGACGGATGCAGGACACAAGGCCTCATAATTTAGACTCTGGAAGAAGAGACGAAGGCCGCCTTCCTTCCACCACCACCTCCAGAGAGTCCAGGGATGGCCAGGGCACTGTTTGGTGCAAAGGCTCCTTTTAAGACAAACAGAAGAATGCTGAGAGGCGTAGAGCAGGTTCCCCATGTATTTCCTCCAATGCGAATCTCCACGGAAGGAATCCCAAGGTAAATTTGTTGGTATTTGCAGGCTCCTTCAGGAAAACCAGAAACAGACATCGAGCACTGGAGTGGGGAACCCACTAGGCAGCTTAGAGACGAGAGCAGTTTGTAAAATGTTTTCGCGCTGTGAATGACATACATGAGGCACAAGAAAACTTTTTGGCTACATTCTTCAGAGTTCATTCTGACTAGTTGCAAGACCTAGTCTGGTTTCAATGCCTGTCCAGAGCGTTTTCGAGGCTAAATTGTGGAACTGGATTATATTCTCAACAGCTCACAAACCGGCAACATTCAAAGTCCTTTGCCAGGCACATCGAAGAATGCAAAATTATGTTAAGTGGGAAAAGCAAAGTACATTTGCAAACAAAGGTAACAGACCTGTATTCAAAAGGCAACGGGTTTTCCCTCTGGCGTGAGCAGATTGACACTTGGCCCCTCCATGGAAGGGGGGAAATCCCTTATTTCATTGCCCAGCAGCAAATCCTAGCACTGCCTCTTTGCCAAGGCCTCCCGGGGAAGGGGGGGGCACTAGACACTCCCTGGAGCTCCCTGGTCCTGGAGGCTGCTGCTGCTCTCCCCAGGGTCAGGTGGGGCACTCGCCTCCCCCCACAGGGTTGGGCCAGGTTGACTGAAAGCCCCAGGCGGAGATCCAAAGTCTTTCTTCCGTCTCCTGATCACCTATTAAACCAATTTTAATCCAACAGCCTGCAGAGCTGCACAGGGAGAGCCCCAGAAGCCGCTTTTCCTTCAACCCATATACAGGAGCAGCAGTTAAGCAAAGCCACTTGCAGACCCCACAGGGGCAAGAACTTTATCTTGACCAGTTTTTGAAAAGCTTATCCTGTCCTGTGACCCAAACATTCTCTTCATCTGAAACAAACTTATCCGGAGCACCACCAAAAAGAAAAGCCAAGAAAGAAGTTAGTTCTTCCCAAGGAAAAGTCAACTGATCTCCATATGGTTGTCTCCTGGAATCTGGGGCTGATTTGCCTGCTCTCCCAGATCCCTCCCTTTAATTGAGGCAGGGCCTTTATTACAATCGAACCTCGGAAGAGGCAGCCTTAAGACACGGACTCCTTGGCTGCGCACAGCCCTGGTGGGACAGCACCTGCAGTCAGGTGAATGTGGCAAGGAGAAGGCACCTTTGCACTTCTTTTACTGAAGAGACGGAGATGATCTCAAATGGCTTTGATGAGGTTACAAGAAGCCGCTTCTTCTGCTCTGGGGAGCACTGGGGTGTCACAAAAGTAATATTTACTGAACCTTTAGGAACACTTTTTAAAGAAAGTCTTTGTGATACAATCAGATGACCTTCTTTAGCCTTGTGCTTTTTGCAGCTTATATTCAGTTTAGTCTCTGGCAAGAAAGGACGAAATCTTCGTTAACACTTAATGTTGAGTTTGCCCAATCATTCTGGTAACTAAACTGACCAGAGGGGTCCATCAAAAGAGGCCAGTTGGTTTTAGGGTACAGTCTTGAGTTTCTGCTTCTCTCCACTATTCCTGTTCTCAGGTTTCAAAGTATTTGTAAATTGCTGTGACGTACAGCATAACATTCTGCCAGTCTGGACGCTCCGTTCGTACCATTTCATTAATATCCTACCAAGAAAACAAGAAGAAAAAAACAGAAACATAAAAAGATGCCAGTCATGTAGAAGTAACTTCTTCCCCTCTGAATATAAGCTTGTCTATGGAAGTAATTACATTAATAAATAAAACTCTGCAGGCTTTCAGCTACAGAAGAAGCTGTCTCTGAAAGCAGGTCAGGGCTGGGCTGCTTTCCTTACACCAAAGGCCTGGCTGGCATTCAGACAGCCTGTGCTACTGGTCTGTGTGAACCGGCTTCAGCACTCCTCTGCAAAGAGCGCAGTGGCTTGTGATGCCATCAGGTCTTCCTACTGGGTTGGGGAGGGAGGGAGGGAGGGAGGAAGAGAGATGGAGGAAAAAAAGAGAGGGGGGGGGGAGAGGCTGCCCTTCACATTCCCCAACTTCACACAGTTTTCAATCCTAAAACTGCCATTTTGGCACAAATGGAATTATTTTTGCACAGACTTACCAAAGTGGATTTGATGCCAACACTCTCAGCGGCCTGGAAAGCCAGTGTGAAGTTTCTTCTCTGAAATAGAGTTAAGTCACAGTAACTGCACAGCAAATAACTTAAATACAAAAAAAAAAAATGGCTTAAAGGTCTTCCCTCTTAATCACTGCTAGATAGTCCTCAACCTACGACCTATGTATCTATGTATTTTATTGTTTGGCTGTTCACCGCCCTGAGCCCTTCGGGAGTAGGGCGGTATACAAATCAAATAAACTAAACTAAACGACCACAATTGAGCCCGACATTTCTGTTGCTAAGCAAAGCATCTGTTAAGTGAGTTTTGCTCCTGCTTTCAACCTTTTTGCCATAGTTGTTAAGTGAAGCACATGGTCATTATGTGGATCTGGCACTGATTTTGCTTTGTTGTAAACCAGCCGGGAAAGTTACAAACGGTGATCACGTGACCCCACGACAATGCAGCCGTTGTAAGCGCTCAAATTTTCATCATGTGACCATGGGCATAAGTGAGGAAACCAGTCATAAGTCACTTTTTTCAGTCATTAAACGAATGGTTGTAACTCAAGCATTACCTGCACCTGAGGGCTCCTTGCTTGTCGTAACATCACAGGTGCTAGTTTGGGGAATGAAACGTCTGCAAGAAAACAAGGAAGGCCAGAGAGCACCAAGAACCCCTCGGAATTGGAAGGGACCTTGGAGGTCTTCTAGTCCAACCTCCTGCTCAAGCAGGAAAACCTGTATCATTTCAGACAAATGGTTGTCCAAACTCTTCTTAAAAACCTCCAGTGTTGGAGCACTCACAATTGTCGGCAGTTTGGCAGTTCAAATCCCTCGTCTCCTGTGTGAGGAGGACTAGATGACCTTCCAACTCTGGTACTGTTACTGTTCTCATTGTCAGGAAATTCCTCCTTAGTTCTAGGTAGCTTCTCTCCTTAATTAGTTTCCATCCATTGATTCTTGTCCTGCCTTCTGGTGCTTTGGAGAATAGCTTGACCCCCTTTCCTTTTTGGCAGCCTCTTAGGTTTTGGAAGACTGCTATTGTATCACCCCTCCTCCTTCTTTCAGTTAACTAGCCATTCCCAATTCCTGCAACTATTCTCCATATATTTTAGCCTCTAGTCCCCTATCATTTTTTTTTTTTGCTCTTCTCTTTAAATGAAAACCTCCAGAGTCCCTTTGGATAGTGACAGTGAGATGGGAGGCATGTAAATTTAATAAATAAGCATATTTGCAGAGCCTCCCTTGAACACAATCACTCCAGTCTGTTCCAAGCGGGATGCCTGCTAGGATGCAGGTCAAGGGGAAATGACTGGGCTGCAGCCTTGCCTAGTTCCTCTTGGGCCTATACTAAGAGGAAAGAACTGCAGGCGTACAAAGGGAGCTGTGAAGGCTGTGCCCAGAAAGAAGGTTCCTGGCATGGGCAGGTTTGGGTAGCGTACCTTGTCCTGACTGTTCAGCTCCTGGTAGGGAATGTGTGCCGGGAGGTACGTATGGAGGACGGCACAGAACGCCAAGCCATCGTTCCAGCTGCTGCTGAAGTTGGTGATATCGATATTCTGAAGTGGGGGAAACCAAAGCAGGTAAGAGAAAGCATGTCTTCTAGGAGGAAGGGCCTTATATTCTTAGACCCAAAACCAAAGATAAAATGGAACAGTAAGCAAATAAAAACAAGGGAGGGACGGAGGGAGAGGAAGAGGAGCATGGGCTGCTAGCCTCCAAGTATCACAGAGTCACTTAAGCAATCAAAGCCAATCTGCATCCTGCTCAGAATGGGAAACCAAACTGGAGCATCCTGGATGGATGGATGTTTGTCTGCTTCAAAATCCCCACTGTGTCTCTGGATCAAGGGATGCTCTGCCTCCCTGCCCTGCCCTCTGCGATGCCCTAGGAGGAATACTGGCTCCTTCTCTTTTTCTTTGGGGTTCTCAGCTTCCGGTCATACAAGCATCCTCCTGCCCTCCCCTGCCCTTGTGTCAGGTTCTCTCTGCATCATTTCACACCCTGCGGCTTCAGGGTTTTATCAAGCAAATTGTGACTCTTATAGAAGTAGAGTTAACATGTCGGGTTTATGGAAGAAGAGCATCTTTCAGCCATTCAGTTTTGCACTTTTCTCTTGTTTTGCTTTGTCACAGAAAACGTCTCTACTTGGCTTCTTCTCTCCCAAGGCAACTCTGCACACAGGATGTTCCCAAATCAAATTAAAGCCCCAGAAGAGCAGCGGAGAAGAGATCCCTTCCATCCCTCTGATCACTATAAGATCTACGGCTTGTGTGTAAGAAGTCTGAAAGTGATACACAATGGGAATTTTGAAAAAGATTGAACGTGGCTCCCCCCCACCCCCAAAGTATTCTTAGAAATACAGGGGCTGGAAAGCAAGATGTGGACAGGGTTCTCACTTGATTTCGTTTGTCTCGTGGATGGTGAGAAAATGCTTAGCGCTCAAACCCATCCGGTGGGATCTCTGCCATAGTCAGTAACCTCTGGCAGCCCTGGACATGACTTAGGTTCTTGATACATTTGGGAGGGTGTAAACTTCCCCTGATCAGGGAATTTATATGAGATCATTTCAACTATTTAAGGTCACTGGCAAATGCCCAACTATGCTTAGCGTTAATTCTAAGCAAGCAAAGGTAGATGAAGATTTCTGCAAAGGAACTTGTAATAACGTTACAGGTTTATGGAAGAACTGCTGACTGACGGCAACCTTGCTACCATCCATGGCACTGTTTGCTCAATTTGCTAAGTCACCGACAACTAAATGCTGAGGGCTTATCTCTCTCTGGGTGATGCTCAAACACCAAGGCATGAGGTCTCTAACATTTTGCTGAGAGACCACTTAGAAATCGTCTACACAAGTTGCTAAGTTTTTTTCTCAATTAAATATATTTGTCAGCACAGAAATGTCGGTATAGGTAACTATTGCCAACCAATACACGGTAAGCAATTGTATTTCTCTATATGCAGGATTAATTCCACTATCAGGTTGGTTTATGTATTTGTTAGCTAGACAATCCTTCTCTGACAATATTATTCTGTTTGTTCCTTTCTATTGTAAATAGAAATGTCAGAATATCAGAAAACTACAGCGACATTTGATAGCTGCAGAAACAAACCGGTGGATTAACTGCCCTTTAATGGAGGCTGCAGATTGACTAAAGGCTGGGAAAATGTAGTCACGATGTAAATGGAAAAAACAAATTCTCCAGAAATAAATGAACACTTTTCTGAATTTGGACCATCTACAGTTACACATGTGTAAAAAGAAATAGAACAAAACCAAAAAAACTATGAATAAATCTTTTTATAGGCATATCTTGATTAAAAAGATCTATCTAAATATAAAATATACAAGGCAGAGAAACTCAACTCCCTTCCCATAAAATGATTCCAAGTGATGTCAGATTTCTTTGGAATTGTCTCCCCCCCCCTCTTTTCCAAGCCACAGAGTTCACCACACCTCAATATTTCAACTTTAGCTCCCTATAATCCTCTTTAAGGTGCCTGTTTGGGATTCATAATACAGTAAACCACTTGACTTCGTTAAAGAAAACAAAAGTATAAAAAACAAACAACTACAACTTGTCATTAATTCCTTAAGTACTTTCCTAACAGAGTTTTCTTTATCTAACTGGTGTCAGATCTGCCAGAAACACCATTTTAGACAAGTGGCACTGAGATTATGAAATGAAGCAGAATACATCCAAAGTAAATATTTATGGTATAGAAATCAGGCACATGTTTACTAACTCGGTGGCAGTTAGGAGGAGTCTGTCTTTATGGTATACTGAGGAAAATATACAATAATTAAATTCCTCTTTGGGTAGTAGTATTAATGCTAGTAGAGGGGCTAGTGCAGAGGCCCAACAAACAGGTTACATTTTTAATAGTTTTGCAAAACTGTACAGTAACTGTATGGTGCCGGATACACACACCCACACCCACACAGATAGACAGACACACACAGAAAGAAAAAAGTCTATTCTTTCGTTCTATAGCAAAAAGGAGGACGTGTTGACCAACAACTGCATGAGGTTGAGATTTCTCTCCAGAAACAAAAAACAAAAACAAAAAAAACCCTGGCCAGAATGGCAGCCGCTTAAAAATACCAAGCAACCAGGCAAATGAATGGCAAAGCAATCGGGGCCTGCAGGTTGGCTACGGAATGAGTTTGGAGCATTTAAGGATGTGGCATAAACAATTTGATGGGCCTGGAAAGTCAGAAGAATCGTTCCATTTGGGCCATTTTAACAGAATCTGAAACTATTATTCAAATTTCACTGATTTTTAAGATGATGCAATTAACTGTTTTCAGGGTTGTTTGATAAAAATGAAAGATAAATATTTTAAAACATTTTCTAACACAAGTGACCTCACAACCAACAAGCAGATAACAACAGGGAGGACATATGTTAATTAATGTCATTCCACTAAATCAGGGGTCCCCAACCTCTGGACCACAGCCCACTAGTGGGCCATGCGGTGTTTGCAACCAGACCACGGAAACAGCGGGCGAGTGCACATGCGTGCATCCCCGCTTCCATGAGCGGTGGGTGAGCATGTGCATGTTTGCTCCATTCGCGTGAGCAGCGTGCACGCCACATGCCATTCCCACAAATGGAGCTGAGCACGTGCTCGGTTGCCGGCTGCTCATGTGGAACCATCCCTCCTCCCACCCCCACCCCCACCCCCACCCCCCGGTCCGCAAAACCAGAAAGGTTGGAGAATTCTGCAAAGTGATCCAAAGAGGATTTGTACTGCAAAACATTTTACACTGTATTGTTGAAAGCTGATTCTGGTTGTTTTTAGAAATATTATTTTTATTCTAATTCTTTACTGTGGACATTCTGTTGTCTACTGAATAGGCTTGTGACAGCAATTGGGACCGCAATTGCCATGGCTAAGTGATGCGATCATCAAGGGCAATGTCATGTGACCATGCTGCTTATTATGGCACTTCCAGAAGTTCCCATTGCTGTCACTGAGATGTGCATGGGTTGTTAAGTGAGGATTTGCCAGTGACCTATGACCTCCCCACTTGTGGATAGCCAGCAGAGAATGTCAGAAATTTCAATCGTGTGATTGCTGCCACATCCGGATGCCTGCATCTCATCCCATGGCTGTGGGAACACTGCAATGGCCACAACCCCAAGGAACGGCCTTAAGTACCACTTGTTGTGTGGCACTATAACTTTGAATGGTTGTTGAACAAATGGTGCTGTTGAGGACTACCTTTGTCTTATGAATTGCCATGAATCTTCCAGACTGGCTGTGCAGCAATTTGGTAACTGAATTTATCAGTAGTTACATTTCCTGAACAAATCCTTGAAGTCTTCCATCTGAATTACAAATTTTATAAAACCAACCTGCTTGGCATACAGTACCTGGCATATTTAAAGCATTAATACCAAAATTTAGAAAATCTGGGTAACATGCAAAAATAATGAGCACAAGGCTTACTGAAATCTAATTTGGGAATTTAAAATTAAATAATCATTCTATTTCTTCAAAAAAATAAACCTATCTAGGCAGAACGAGCTTAGACTGTTCATGGCTAAGTTTTCAGCCTAACCAAATTGGAGTGTGAGTGTAAAAAACAGACATTCCTCCCCCCCGCCAAGATTCATTCCACAAGTGTCGAAACAGAAGAGACAGGCAGAGAAGAGACAGCAGGGAGCGATTCTGCTTAAAGCTGCCAAGGGACTCTCTGAGGCTCGATGCTCAGAAGCAAAAACCTCTCCGTACAGGTACAGGTGAAGCAGGCCCTCAGCTTCGGCATCTCCGGGTTTTTGACAGCACTGATTAAAATGAGCAGCTTTAATGGTTCACAGGCCCTCTTTCTGAATAACCCAAAGGAGAGCAAAGGATGAGAGAACTGTGATTCTTTTGAGCAGGGAATAAACTTCCACAGTCTAAGAGACCAGCAGAGATTATTCCAAGTCTCGGCTGCTTTTTGTTTTTTTCCCACCAAGAGGTTCCGTTCTGCACTCTTTCTCTTCACAGACATGTGAGGAAAAAACAGCGATTTTAACCTCCTGGAACAGGAGTGTCAGCTACTCTGTCAGAAAAGATATTTACCTTGTGCAAAGTAACCAGAGTAGCTATTAATAACTGTTCAGCTGGGACGCACAGGATCTGTTCCTGCAGGCACAGGACATACCGGCCCCCAAGGTGGAGGTGGCGGAGTGTGGCACAGCCTCTCTGCCCTCGGCCTGGCTCTCCCCCCACCTGTGCTCCAAGCAGACGCCCAGCCACGCTTACCTCATAGCCCTCTGTCTTCTTCTGGCACCACTTCAGCAGAGCGTTTCTCTTGGAGCCCCCGTACTCCCTCGCCAGGGCAGACAGAGGGTCTTTCCTCTCCTCTCTAGAAAAGAAGGAACAGTTTTTACACAATGAAAGTCCCCCAAATATTGAGACGTGCCACCTGTGTGCTGTGCCATGCCTGGGCAGAAGGCCCTGGACACCCCTTCTGCCACCCAGGAGCGCCCTTGCCTAAGAGGTTGCAGCCAGGCTGGGTGGGTTGCTCAGCACACCGGGGCAGATTTGGGGAAATGGGGGCAGAACGGGCATTTTTTTTAATAATCATAGAATCAGTCAGAAGCATTTGATACATGAGATGTAAACATAAAGTGTTCCTAAACTTTAATTCAAGTTTAGAGAATCAACTGATAACATCTCCCTGCAACTCCTGGCTGTTTCAGAATGTCACCTTGACCAGTTGGGGCGTTAACTACTGAGACACTTTCCACCGAGGCAAGGCAAGTGGGTGGAAAAGAACAGCTCACCTCCTGAAATCTCCAGGGGCCCCCCTGTTCTCTGGCCAAGAAGCCAAGGCGAGGCAGGAACCAGGCACAGACCGATGGGCCGTAATTCTTTTGGGAGGGGCAGCAGCCCTGGAGCATTAATGCCCCCCTAAGAGCCTTACCCAGACGCACTGAGCTTCAAGTCCCAGGAGGCCTTGCATGTGCTGACAAGTGGGGGAGGGGATACAGTTTGAGACAGAAATCCCACATTTCATAGGGCTTGTTTTTCTCAAATAACTGAGGCCTTTTCCTTTAAGAAAAAAGAAAGGAATGCATAACAGCTTTCAGGACCAGAAATGTACAGACATCTGGCAGTGCCGTGGCCAAATCCAGGAGGGCCCTCTCCTGTGCCAATTGCCTGGAAATGAACAGGAGAAGCAGGTGGTTGTTTATTGCCAAAATCCATTTATTTCAAACTTGGAAATCCAATCAAGTCTTCATGATTTGTGCTGTTTTCTTTTAAAGTTAATTTTAATTTATGTAAGGCATTTAAATGCCACACAACCTGAACATTGTGGCTTTAGGTACTTTACAATAAACCAAAAGGCAAGAAAGCAAAATAAACAATGAAATGAAAACCCAATGAAAATTCTAGACAAAACCCACAATAAGCCACTCTTCCTTGGCCACTTGAAGATGTGTGGACTTCAGTTCCCAGAATTCCCCCTAGGAGTTGAAGTCCACACACCTTCAAATGGCCATGGTTGAGAAACAGATGGGGCTCCAGGCTTGGAATGCCTTCGTAAGGTCAACTGGGTTGGGGCCAACCATGTATCAGGAGGGGGGGGGCTGCTCGGGGGGAGGGGGGGTCTCTAACCGAAAGGCACACATCTCAAATCCCGTCAGATGGTTCCAGTTTCAAGGAAGAGGCCCAAGTGTGCCCGTCCATTAGCGACAGTGTTTGGGATGAGCCAATACCACTTTTGCTGCCTTTTCCAGGGTACTTTTCCAATTCTTAATCCAGCCTTCAGCCTTGACATTTCCCGCCAAGGACCAATCACATTAGGGTCTGCTTAAGCTTCCTGGGATCGGCCAAGGATACTACACTTCCTGCAGCTCTAGCTGGAGAAAGGTTAGTCTTCAGGGAACTGTTTTCTATCGCCCAATTTCGGAAGTGGCAGAGAACTGCAAGAAGCCTGTTATAGTCTCTTTGCAAAACTGGACTTTTTTGTATTTCACCAGGGATGAGCAAAATTTTATGTGTGGCCCTTTTCAGGAAGACACAAATCTTGGGCACTGGCATGGACCCAGAACAGAAGCATTCAGGCTGAAGGACAAGGAGGCAGGTGGGAAGATAGGAAAAGGTGGCACAGGGGAGACAAGGAAAATGCCAACCCTTGGATGAGGCCTATGACAACTGGCCACGGCCAACTCACTGTGACACAATTCGCCACGGCCAACTCACTGCAGGACAAGAGTTACACTAATATCAAAGAAATGGTGGAATTAAAGAAAGGATGCAAAAGGAGGGACAGAACGAAATGTGAATGACAAAGATTAAAACAGTTTTATTTATTTGTTTTAAATAATTAAATAGAATTGTTAAATTGTTAAATTGTCCCAGGCAAGTTAGTCCCATGGTGAATTGACTTGCAATGACTTGGCTGCGGCAGGTTGTACCATGCCACAGCCTTGAATGCCTGCAGCTCACCCATTCTCCCTGGTACGGTGCCTTCCTTCGTCTCCCTGACTTAGCTCCCAGCATCACCCGTGCATTCCCACAGAGCCAACTGGATGTGCTGGGCTTGAATTCATACATGTGATGGTGCACAGTGGAAGGGAAAGGAAGATCCCGGAAACACTGAAAGACAGGATAGCCCAGGGGCCATGCAGAGGGGAGAATGTGCTTCAGCACTGTCCTGCTTGCTGGTAAAATTCCTCTAGGATTTTTTTAGCCCAAACCAGTCAAATATTCCAGGTTTTAGTGTGACTGCAATCCACCTGGGCTGAACCTCTGAACCACAGTGCATTTCCTCTGAATGCTACAGAAGTGCAGTTTCCATTTGATGCACATCTTCTATAGGGTGTGCAAAATCCAGAATTGCCATATTGGTGAGAGGGACGGCGCATACATTTAATAAATAAATAAAAATCCACCTGCAACTGAAAGCAGAAGAATCAAGGACCACATTTGCCTCTCTGCTGTTTTGTATGGACTACCTTTCTCTCTCTATAAGTGTAACCACAAACTAACTGCTGATCCACAAAGAATGCAGTGCTTCCAATAGGGGTCCATCAGGATCAGATGTAGGAACACTCAAAACCAAGATTTGCAAGTTGTCATATCTCACCTGACAAACCAGAAGTCTAAATAATGCTTTCTGTAGATCCTCTTATTTTCAAAATGTGCTGGCTAATCTGACTTCCAGGGCCCACTAGTTCCTTGCCATTTTCAGAAAGGAAATGCATGGAAAATATAGTATAAGTCTTCAAGTAGCGGTAAAATTGTTTCAACATAATGTTTCAACATAAACAAAAGCATTACATTCTCCCCACCAAAAGGAAAAACCTGCAAATACCACTCCTCTGTTTTTTTCAACTTTCATAATTCTGCAGTTCTCTCAGTTTCAACATCCTTCTCTTGCCTGATCATTTTTTCCCTACTTTGAAGCAGAGACTATTTAACAGTCGCCAGCACGCTAAAATATGATTTAAGAAATGGCAGGTGTTACGTTTTATGGGGTGTGGGGTTTCCTCACTCCCACCTACCCAGCCCAGTTCAAACCCATTTTTTTTTCTCATTCTGCACCCATTTTCAGTCGGTCTGTAATCTTAAAGATCTTCAATGTCTCTGTAAGGATTCCCTAGAATTACCACTGCTTTGCCGAGCTTTCTCGTCTATGGGTCTGACTGATAGTTTTAACTAGATACCTATGGATGTAAGAACATAAACTACACGTTAAGAATATTTTTAAAGTCTAAACCAAATCTTTCTTGAAAAAGAAAACAAAAATCTAGCCACCCGTAACACTGCAAAAGAACAGTACAGCTTGTTTCTAAATTCCAGAGAGGAACACATTTTATGTCAAGTTCTTTGTTTTGAAAATAATGTTTCAGGAAACAAATAAAATGAACTGTGTGGACACAATGAGAAGTGGTTTACAACAAATATTAATCTTATAAATGAGTCTGTCTGTTAGGTCAGCTACATTCCAAGCCCAAACCAGTTTAACTGTTTTTTATGCTGGCATTAGAGACTTTGACTAGCATATTGTTTAGGCATACTTTTTTCATTTCTAAGGATAACCTTATTTTAATACTTACATATCTAATAAATTATTTAACATCCATACTAATATATTAAGTAAATATACAGAAATAGCTTAATAACCTATCCTTTCATCAGATGGCACTATGAATTTACATTTGGTTAGCTCAAAATAAAATATCTATTCTTTACAGTGCAATTGTCAACCTAGGGTGCTTTACTACAAGCTGGACAAAGCTGGTTTGAATCAAAGTAACATCAGTACATGGATCCAAGCAGGTACTGACTCATTAATTGAGAATATTCCTGTGTACTGACATGATTGCAATAAATCAGTTTAATCTGATCTTTCCTGCCCGACATGGGAGAATAATGTAGAAAAGCAACTCAACAGAGACTCAACTCAAGAAACGGCCGGTGGCTGTAAATGCAAGTGTGGAGAGTTGCTTAACGGTGAATATCTTCCTCAAGGGCTCCTGCTGCTGCTGCTGCCGCTGCCACCATGTTCTCTTTAAAGGGTGCTTAATTGGAAGACTGCTCTAACTGCACCTAGCAAAGCACGGGGGGTTGGACTATGCAAGGTGCAAAATTCCTCCCAAAAAGTGTAACAAGAGAGTTAGGTATGAAAAGTTTCTTTTTTCTCAGAGTACCAAAGCAGTTGAGCAGAAACGCATGTTTTAAGTTCCCTTCAATGGACTACTGCTGTCTTCTCAGACTGCTGTTTGTTGCAGTATCCAAATATGCTTCATGCACCATTAAAGGAGTCACAGGGTGTAATACTACTCAGCTCATTCACTCCATGCAGCACTGGATTTCAATGGGTGCAGGAACGAGAGAGAGAGGGGCATTCTTGCTCCATGCTGGGGATTAACACAACTAGCCAGAAGCAAGAGGGAGAGTGCCCTGCATCCAGCCAAGGAGATCCTTCAAAAGCACGCAAGCAAAGGCCGGTAAATGTTGTGACAATGGCCAACAGACATGCTCCCAAGCAGCGAGGCAGATGCCAGTCAGCCCTTGCTGGCATGCTCAGAGTTAGGAAGCCCAACCAGGGGTCCCAGTGACAAACCTCACTAGCTCTGCCGGTGAGGGCCCGAATGGAAAGGAGCAATGAGTTGTACCTTATTCGACTCCGTGTTGTAGGAGTGACCGATGCTGTTGGTGAAGATGAGAGCGACAGTTGTGGCGAAGCAGTCCCAATTGCTACGAGGGAGGCTGGAGATGTTCCATCGGGAGCAGTCATCTCCCGTTTGATTTCTTCACTGCTTCGGCGAGACACTTGGATGGAAAATTGGAAAGCCTGGTGTTCAATTTCATACCAGATCCTACATTTGCAATCTGAGTATTTTGGTACTGTTAACAACCCCACCCTGGTCACAGTAGATGCTGCCACTACTGAGTTTGGTCAAAGGAGCAACATACACTAAGGGCTTAAGTTGTTATTCATAAAGAAACCATTTTTATTTCATTGCACTTACTCTACTGATTTAGATCTTAAGTTGTAGAAGTTCTAATCCACACACAACATCTCAAAATGTGTTTGGCAAGGAACGAATCTCCTGTGTCTGCTTTAAACCATCTACATTTCTTCTGTCCAGTTGCAAACAGAGAAATATCACATAGCAATAACCATTTTCCTAACCACCCGTTAACTGTGCTCACTGGAATTAGACTAAAGCTAAGGTTGAGATTCGCCCATTTCTATGCGTTATTTCACAAATCACCGATATTATAATGAAGTGGCCCTTCATACCAACATATCCAGAAGTCCTATTTGTATATAATGTACATTTTCTAAGGGTGCTCATAGCATAGTATATGAAGAATACCCATCATTACCCCATTATTACCAGAGAGCGATTTAGCACTTTCCATAGCAGGAACTCTTGGCAGAGAAGCTGGTCTGCTGGTAGAAGAAGTTCTCAGCAAATGATCTGTACAGAAAGGGAATGAGGAAACGGCACCTCAATCTCAGCACAATTCTGGCCTGATTAGGGAGAGGTGGCAGAGTGGATGACCCAATACAATAAAGACCGAGTACTTGTGTGCATGCGCATATGTGCATGTATGTGCAAGCTGGTTTACTGCTCCATATGTGGTGGGTCTCAAACATGAGACTTAAACAAGTCTGCAGGGGAGAATCATGCTGCCTTCAGCTATGAAGAAGTGGTCACTTGGGCTGCAAGACAGAATTTTTCTGGTGCTGCAACTTGGCTGGGAAATTACTCTGCAAGCAAAAATTGGCTTTTCTTTTCTCTCAGATATATTCTTCCATGGACTGAATATACTTTTCTTCTACTGAGAACCTGATTATGTCTTAAATTGTTAGCATGCATACTGTAGCTTCTTTTCTCTAGCTTATCACCCTGTTTTCATTGCGTTGTATTTGTTTAATTTTAATTTTGGAATGCTTTTATTCTAAATAACACTGAAAATTATTTTTCAATTAAAAGAATGGGATAAAAGTGGTTAGGTAAAATAAACCAATTGATGCTGCATAAAACCCAGGTATGTAGTATTTTCTGATCTGGGGCAGAAGGAAATGCTGCTGAGGCAAGGGTTTGGCAGGCAGGGCCCTTTCCCATTTCTGTATACAGTACACTAATTTGGATTCCAATTTACTTTCCCATGTATATTAAATAATGCCAATGGCATTCAAAAAACAACTAAAAAAGACTAGAACAAAGTATTATTTTAAGCCGTGAAAGAATTTCTATTGTTGATGCTTTGCTGTTACTTGTCCAAGTTCAAAAGGAAGCCTATTCCTTGTTCACATGAAAACTATTCTTGTGAAAGTCTATTTTAAAAAGCCCAGCCATAAATCAAAGAGCTACACCCAGATCTGAGAACCATTCATTCTTACCGGAAGGGGCCTTTGAAAGGAAAAGTTGATAAGTAAACCTACCAAGCACCAGAAAAATATTGGAAATGGAGAAATAAACATTCTAGTTCACTATCGTCTCATTTTTTTGTTCAAGAAATACTGTCCCAGTAGAAGCAAACGTGAATAAGGAAAGTAGGTTGTATCCGAGATCTGTGCAGGTGTGGTATGGAGAATTCTCTATACAAAGGAAAATTTGAATTTGGATTTTTCCCTCATTAAACACACGAGTCGGGGCCCTTCTGAATAATCTTTCAAAAGCAGCTTGTTCATATGTGCAGAGAGAAGACGGTTTCTAAAATGCTCCACTGGTAAAACACAAAACACGCTTCTTACAGCTTTTGGGATCTCATCCCATCCACTTTCAAAGTAGAATATCTTCATCAATATGAGATGTCCTAAAAGGAAAGCCTCAGCATAGGGCAGAAGGGATCTGTCCCGATGTGATTATTTTCCAAGAGAAGTGATAAAATGCACAAAGCCACACAAAGTTTTTCTAAACAGGCAACTTTAGCAACACTCCAGGAATTGACATGGTTTTAAAACATTCATGGGGGAGTTGGCTGAGGGAACCTTTTGCCCACTGGAGCAGTGAAGTGTCTCGCCTTTGGGCTCAACCATCATCGGAAGATGCTTCCAAAGACAAACCACTCGCATGTTCCGGAAGGGTCCAGCAGAGACAGGCAACAAACCACAATTCAGCCCAGCCAGGTCTCAGAAAGATATAGCAGGCTACCAGTCAGGTAGGTAAAGCTGTGGAGCTGATCTGCCTTCTGCAAAGATCCTCCCAGCTGAAGCCCACGGAAGATTCTGGAGGTTTCTAAAAATGTTTTCTGGTGATGTTCATAGCAAAAGACGCTTCATACCTTGAACTGGAATTTCCGCATAGCTGGACCTTTTGTCTGATAACGTTGCAAGCGCCTTAGGAGCAGATATTGGTCCACTGATGGAGTGTCTCTAAAGGGGGGGGGGGGAAATTATTTTTGAGAAAAGAAACCAGCTTGCTAAATCTCAACTGTTGTCATTCACCACTTGAATATTATGCCCCTATCTGAACTGTAAACACATCTCCAAGAGAGGCACCACTAAACCCAGTAGGTCATTATGATTTAGCTGAGCAAGTAATCAGGCTCAAAACTAGCCAAGCCATCAGCTTATGCTGGACTCTCAGTCGTGGGTCTCTCACTAGCTTGGCTG
Source organism: Pantherophis guttatus (assembly GCF_059756535.1). Taxonomy (NCBI): domain Eukaryota; kingdom Metazoa; phylum Chordata; class Lepidosauria; order Squamata; family Colubridae; genus Pantherophis; species Pantherophis guttatus. Next base: position 16,646,262 of record NC_142079.1, on the reverse strand, counting down.
GAGACCTTGTTTCAAGATTCCCTAGAGCCATGATGGCGAACCTATGGCATGCATGCCAGAGGTGGCACGCAGAGCCCTCTCTGTGGGCACGTGCGCCGTTGCCAGCTGCTCTTCTGGTTTCCAGTGTGCCGACCGGCTGGTCTTCGTGGGTGCCGGAGCGCTGGAAAATGGCCTGAAAGCATCCAAAAAACAGGCCCTTTTCCGGGCCATTGTCAGGCCTGTTTTTGGCCTGAAAACGGCCCCCAAAATGGGCAAAAACCAGACTGATTTTCAGACCGTTTTTCGAGCCGAAAACAGCCCTGAAAACAGGCATGCACATGCTGGCTAGCCGGTCTTTGGGTTTCCGGTACTCTGGTGCATGCACATGCATACATGCACGCATGTTCCAGTTTGGGCACTTGGTGCCATCACTGCCCTAGAGGGTAATTGAGTATTTTAATTACATTGTAATTAATCATCACAGTCACAGTGATGAAGACTGAATTGATACCTTAAGGACCTTTTGCAGGAATCTGTTAGGCAAACCAGATGTAGGCTACCCTGGGGGTCACAAAGCCTTGTTTAGCCATTATTTATTTTAATTTATTGGCTGCCCAAGCCCAGTAGACTCTGGGCTCTGTAAAAGATATAAAAGCAGCTAAAAACATTAAATAAAGCCAAAAGTCAAGATTATCATAGTCTAATAAACAACAAAATATAGAAACCCAAACAGGGGCCATTAAGCGAGTAACAAGCATCAAGTGACCCAACGGCAGGTTTCCAAAGCTTTCTGGAACCTCAGGAGAGAAAGTCATGATCTTTGGGGGGGATCCTGCTCCAGAGAGAGGGGCCTTAATAGAGAAGGCATCCTGCCTAGGTCCCACAAGATGCCAACGTTTAACGGAGGACACCCAATCAACTGGGTGGGTAGGCAGAAGCAATTGGGGGCAAACCAATCTCTCAAGTATTATACAGATAGTCCTTGCTTAATGACAGCCCTATTTGGTGACAGTTCAAAGTTACATACTGCTGAAAAAGTAATTTATGAGCAATCTTCACATTTACAACTGTTGCCATATCTCACACTCACAAGATCTGCACAGTTGGCTGTGTAGAGGCAATGGAGCAGCTGGCAATAAAATTATGCTCATGTGATGTCTTGCTTAATGGCCATGTTGCTAAGCAATCAACTTGCCACCTCAATTTTGGTTGTTAAAGAAGGACTTCCTGTATTGCTGGTATTCCTGACTAGGGGTGCTTGCAGAAACAGGAACAAATAATAAGCTAAACGGGTTTGCCCCCATTTCTACTTCTCAGACAATCCAGTGCTGAAAGGGTTCCCCGATTTCTGATCTCAGGCACTGCAATTCTGATTGTTCCAGTTAATCTGGGTTTGTAAGGAGTTTTAAACTAGCATTTCTTACTTTGGGTCTCACTGTTTTCCTAACTGTGGCTCAGTAAAGAAGGCTGTCCCCTTTGCAACCTAAGAAATATGTGGACCGTTCCCTCTACGAGACCTTGAGACACGTGAAGCCACGTGACCAGTCATGGCTTCTCCAAAGAGGCAGCAGAAGGTACACAACTTATGTTATTTGGCCACTATTATGGGAAGCCAATGATAAATAATACTCTTTCCCGAAAAACATTCTCTGTTTGTTTTTTGGTGTAAGGCTATCACTGTTGCCAACCTGTGCAAGGCCCGATCAAACCCGTAAATCCACTGACCTGCATTGGGGAGACGGCAGCTGCCGGAGGGGTTTTCAAAGGACTTGGGCTCAGTGGAGTTCGGGGGATTGTAGCTCCAGCAGGACCAGGAACTATGGAAGAAGAAGAAAGCGGCTCCAGATTTATATCTATTGGCATAAATAACCTAGCAGAAACCCTCTCCACCTTTTCTCATATCAAGTAAACAGAAACAAATATGGCCGGCAAGGAAGTTTAGCTCTCCCTGGATATTTTTGTGTGTCCCCATGCAGTGCCATTCAGAGCTTTCTGATATGGAACGCAATATGGGAGTTTTTGTGTTTATATCAGAAAATTAAAATATCTTTAAAGTGGAAATTATCAACATTTATGATGAATGGAATATTGTAGAGCTGGAATATCTGATAATAGAACATCAATGGATGCAAATCTTTAAAAGTATCAAGTTGTTTCTTTGAATTTGAGGTTGAAAATCAACTCATTTGGAAATTTTTTATTCCATGCTCACCCCAAAGGACGGAGTGTAGATTTTCTTTGTAGGCAACAGAAAAGTCTGATGATGCATTGTCCCATATGATTTGGCCCGAAGTGCGACTGGTTCCTTTCTGGTTCCTTTCTGTAGCATATATAACTAGATAGGTGGATAAATGTTCTAATCACATTCCAAAAAAATTTGTGGAACTTTGGTCGTATTGGTTGTGGGAAATAGCTAAGTAAATTACACCAAGAGATTGAAAAGGTGTTATTGCTCCATGCTTCAAGGACTGGGTTCAGAAAATGTGCAGTTCCTTTAATTTTGGAAAATTATTTTTTGTTTATTCCTTTTTGATTGCTTTGTTAAAAGAACTTAAACAGATTACTCACTGGATGGCTGTATATAACCTTTCTTAGCAATGTTTCTGGGTCTGTTCTTACTGTTTTTGTTGTGCTGTAAGTCAGGAGTCCCTGACCTGTGGGTCAGAGCCCACTACTGGGCTGTGGCCTATTGGCCACGTGAGTGGCTGGCCAGTGCGCGCACCTCCATTTGTGATAGCATTGACACAAGTGTCGTGCAGGCGCTCTTGCTGTTTGCATCGTGTGGGTGCTCACGACCCCGTTCACATGTGTGGCTACTCCTCCTCCCCTCCGGGCCAAGAAAGGTTGGGGACCTCTGTTGTAAGTTGTTTTGTCTGTATTTTTAAAAACTGCAACAGAATACAGATCTATTTTAAAACAGATTCCAATTAGTGATGATCTTATTTGGGAAGGCATTTGTCCCACTGGAAAGTACCTCTTGAGCTGCCGCTCCTTTCAGCCACTTTTCTTCTGTAACTCCTACACACAGACCTACTCATCCCTGTAAACCCTTCTGGACTAAGTAGGGTTATGCAGAGTGCAGACAATCAATAGGGAACAGTAAGACATACAAATTAAAGGCAGAACATAAGAAAACAAAACAAAATACATCTCGTAAAATAAAGCTACATTTATCATCAATAAAGAGTCTGATGTGGCGTTCCTGTATAATATTTCACTAATTTTATGCAGATCTTTAAAGAAAAATTACCTTGTGAGGCGCTATCAAAGGACTTGATGAGTGTTTTGACTGTGGGGGTTGGTTCCGAAGAAGTGGAGGACCTCCGGCTCAGCCCCATGCCTTGCCGCAGGGCTGCCAAATCTCTTTCCACAGCATTCATGTAGTTATAAACTCGGCCACGCTCCTCTTCTTGCCTATGGTAAGAAGAAATCCAACAAGGCGCACTTTCAACAGTCTGACTACCGCATCATACAGTGTGCCTGAAGGATGCAGGGACTACTTCATGGCTTCATCTTTTCAATGGCTAAAAATCTTAAGGGAAATAACAAGCAGGATCCCTTTTATTACATGAAACACACGGAACTAAGACAAAACAGGGGCATTTTGGAACAAAGAAGGATTTTTTCATCCTTTGAAGTACTGTCAAGGCGTCAGTCAGATGCTCCCAAGAGGTGAAAAAATGGGGATACAGGGTGTCACAGGGAAGGGACATCACATTCATATATACTTTTGCCATCACTATCCCAATTTCTGAAAACAGATTGTTATGCAATACCAATTTTCAAAACAATTTTTGAAAGGGACACAAATCTATTCTAAAATACTTCTAATACTGAACTTTACATAATGTTCATGCATAGGTCCTAAACATCCATCATTTTTTTTTAGAATGAGAAGATTAGAAAAACCTAGATAACAAGCCATTAACATTCTAGAGATGTTTTGTGATAAATATTTAGCAACTGACTGCCAATTTTCCATAGCAAATGGGGAGTTTCTGTTCCGAATCTCCGGAGGTGGTTCTGACTTCGATAGTCTCCATGTACGGGTGGCTCCTTAACCTCAAGTCCAGAAGGACCCTGGTTCAAGGCCTCTTCCAGCAGTACAGAGGCAACGAGCAGAAGTTTTAGAAATCCAGGCTTGGTTAAAAATGTTTTTCAAAACAAAACAGACAGGACGCTCTTACAGAAGAATCAAAAGGGAAATTTTCTAGTGAAATTAAGGAAAGAAGATCTTATTGCAATTAGCTTTTAATGCCTTAGAGGAAGACTGGGACGGGGAGCCTCATCTCTCTGTTGATAATGTTGGCTATTCTCCTCTCTCTCTCTTGTCCTCGGTGGCAGCTCCGAGGTGAAGTGGCCCTTTCCAGTCTGCTTCAGTTCAGTAATTCGGAGAAAGTCAATGTTTGGGCTGACCTTTCTTTTCACACAGCATCACGTTTGCTTTAGTCCAGGGTTCTTGCATGCCACGTACCAGCAGGGCACATACCTTTGCAGCACTGCATACTTTGTGCCTCTTCAATCCTGCCACATCACAAGCACTCCTGCCCTCTGCTCTCCATTACAGGGTGTAACAAAGATTTCAAATCACTCTTTAAACTATATTGTGATAGCTACTTTCGTTTTCCATTTCAGTTCTGCATGAGCCTAAACAGCCACAATTTGAGTCTACAGAAACTAAGCAACTGTTTTTTTTCCCCCAGAGGAAGAAATTTAATATTAGAAAAATCTATAAATGAAGAAAACACTGAAAATTTGGTTGGCTCTAATTCAGTCATTCCGGTAAACAGCCTGAATGTATCCAAAGCCCAAGACCCCCCCATGTCCTGTGAGTGTGGGGTGGGGTGGGGAAGAGAGAAAAGGGAATGGACCACTCAAGAGAGGTGGTGATCAGGGCTACCCCTTTCTCAGTTAGGCTCGGCTTTCCTTCTTGCAAACACAAAGGAGTGGTGGGGCAGGAATAGCCCCAGGGCCAGTCCAAATGGGGAGAGGCTTCCAAGGTCAGCCTTGCCATTTAATCTCTTGTCAGAAAAGATGAGTGGGGGAAAAAGGCCCAGTGATTGGAGAGGACTACAGGTCGTCCTCAACTTACAGCCATTCGTTTAATGACTGTTCTAAAGTTACAACAGCACTACAATGATGACAAGTGACCATTCCTCATATTTATGACTGTTGCAGCATCCCCATAGTCGCATGACAAAAATTCAGGTGCTTGGCAACCAGCATCTATTTACAACAATGGCTGCAGCGTCCCAGGATCACATGGTCATCATTTGCGACCTTCCCATTCGGCTTCTGACAAGCAAAATCAATGGGAGAAGCCAGTTCATATAATGACATGTGATTCACTTAACAACTGCAGCCATTCGCTTAACATGGCAAAAAAAAAGAAAAGAAAGAAAAGTAATATCAGGCTCAAGTCATTTAACAAGCACTTTGTTTAGCAACAGAAATTCTGTTCCCAACAGAATTCTGTATAGGTAGTCCTCAATGTATGACACTAATTGAGCCTGGAATTAAGTCGTGATGTTTGTTAAGCAGGTTACTATGTGACTTTACAACCTTTTCCGTGGCACTCGTTAAGCAAATTCTAGAATGTCTAGAATGGGAGTTTGTTGGCAATCAGAAGCAAATGCTGGTTTCCGCCAAAAAATGTCATCAATTGTGGTGACGTGAGCATGTAAGTCTGCAAACAGCCCTAAAGGCAGGCTGGCTGCTGAATACCCAAAATATGATTGTGTACCACTGGGGTTGTGTGGCTGTGGGAACTTCGAATCCAGTCATAAGTAGCCCTGGGGAGGGTTGTTGTAACTTCAAATGGTCACTGAGTGATTAGTTGTAAATTGAGGACTATCAGTAGTTAAAAAAAAGAAAGGATTTTAATAAATTTTCCGTTTTTATAAACCTCCTCTAAGAGATCTAGCAAAAAAAGCCCCTGTAAGTTATCTGATATGCTCTTGTCCTCAACAACTGCGTGCTGTGCAGCTTTCAGAAATGTAAGAAATTACCATAAATAAATTATAGATGATAATTAACTTTGATTAACATACTTGCGTGACTTTATTTCCTCGAGCTCTTTGGTGAGCTTTTCATTCTTTTCTTGAGCTTCATGCAGCCTGCGCTTCAAGTCTCCAATTTCCTCCTGGGCTTCAGATTTGATGTCATTAGCAATGACCACCGCAGTCTGCAAGTCTGCTTGAAACTGGCGCCATTCTGCAGACTCTTCCTGAAAATAAGCAGGGATCAGGTAGCGGATTCCCAGGCAGGGACCTGACAGGGATGCAATTCAACCAGAAGAGACAATGGGAAGCAGCATCTTTTGAGATTGTGTGCTCAGCTGGGGGAGGGGGGGGAGAAATGAAATCCCAAACAGCTGCCGACTGCAAGCCTGACAATTGACAGCCTGCTTGGGAACACCTGGCAGGATGGCACTCTCTCATCACAATACCCTGCCCTCTCCAACAACTCTTGCCCTCTTCTTGGGGTTTGCAATCAACACTTGGAGAAACAGTGGAGCGAAGGAAGACATCGTTATTTTGAGTGAATTTAAAATCCTATACTTCAGCCCTGGGGAAGGCTGTCAAAACTTCAAACAGTCAGAAAGCTAGATACCTTGAAGAACTCTAGGATGAGAATTTGATCGGTAAACACTTTGAAAACAAGATGGTGAATAAAAATAATTAGCAAAAAAAATTGGTCAAAAATAAATTATTCCAGATTAATCTTATTTTTTGATCTGGAAATTTCTTAGTAGCAGAAATGCAATAGATAAAATGCCCTTGATTATAGCAAACTATTTGACAAAATATCCCATGGCATGTAAATCAGCCGAATGCCGAGACAATTAAGTAGCTCGGAGCTCGCTCAAAAATCAGACATGTCCTTCTCAATGTTCTTATTAAATTGGAGGGAACGAGTGTTGGTCCTACCTGATACACCCCTTTTCAGCTGGAAAGAGAGACTCCAGGCATGGGTACCACTCTGTCTTCTGGCTCTATGGACTGGGTTCAAATTGTAGAGACGCCCCCTCTTGATGACACTCCCAGTTTCAACAATGTACTGCATCACCTGACCGATCCATACGCATCACCTATAACGACACCCCACGAACGCCCCAGACCCCTGTCTTTTAGGGTGGGGCTGGAGTCTCTCATTCCAACTGAAAAGGGGTGTATCAGGTAGGACCAACACCCATTTTCCAGCTAGGAACTCGAGACTCCAGGCATGGGACTTACCAAAGCAGTCCTCAAGGGTGGGAAGTCGTCTGGTCCCGCAGTCCGGGTGTCTCCACCAAACTGTGCCGAACTCACTGACCCCAATCCACCTCTTCCGAAACCCAAGCTTCAATATGGTAATGTTGGAAGAATGGCGACGGAATCACTCATTGCTCTGCAGCTCCTTTTCACAGATACACTAGTGTCCCACAATGTGGACGTGACCGCCCTTCATATGGCATGTGTGTTAACCACCTCTGGGTCATGGTAAAGACTGAGCATCGAAGCTCAGGCAATTATAGCTCTTATCCAGCACCCCCTGTCTAAGGGGAGAGCTCCCTCCGCCTGGTTGACTGGAAAAAAGACATAAAGGGGTCCTTTCTACCTTGAACCCCTGTGTCCTCTTGATGAAATTCCTCCTGACCCGGCTTACCCCAAGTGTCTGCCAGTCCCCTTTCCGGCAGACAATGGATAACAGTAAGAATGGCGGAATCCACTCCTGTGCCCAGTGAAACCCGGAGGTGAGATTGATCTTAAAGACCAGGTCTAACGTAAACACTCCTCTATCACAGAGAAAGTGCTCCGCTCTGATATCTTTCTGGTCGATGTAAGGGCCACAGAAAAAAAACCCCTGTCTCTACTCTAAGAACTGAGGTGAACCATCCTAAACAGCTCAAACCCAAAACAAAAGGGCTGAAGGGAGAGCTGAAACCCCCCCTGGTGTCCCAGTTGGTATAGCTGTGACCCACCGCCGGTCTCAATTAGTGGCCCTCCGGATAAGCTTTTGACCTCCGGAAGTAATGTCATCACTTCGCTTCCTCCACAACCTAGCACTCTGCAATACTGCTATGCGCTGCCTAGCATTGCTGGATCTAATCCTGTTTTCCACCTGCTTGCCCACTCGATGAGTAGTGGAACCACTATCCTTGTCGGCTGTATATCTTTGGAGGAGCACCATAACTAAACACCTTTCAAGTAGCAACAGAATTGGACATTGTGAATGGGCGTCTGGCCATCTACAAAGACCGGGGCACGCTGAAGGAGAGGATCTGCCCCTCCAGCAGTCCCTGCTCCACCGCCACTCGGTCAAAATTAGCCCCCCGGGTTTCTGGATGGCCAAAAGACCCCTGGTCGAGGGATACCCTGTCGGACAGAAGTCTCCGCGGAGGCCAACCGACAGGCTCACCCGTCCCACGACCTCCGGGTGTCAAGACCAATGTGGCATTGTCCAGGATACTCTGTCCTGGTTTGAAGAACCCCAGTAGGAAAGCCAGAGCAAAAAGCGGACCGTGGGCTCTGGGCCACTGAGAACAAAGTGTGTCGACCCTTGCTGCCCCCTGAATCGGGCACCATGGGAAACAACGGGATATCTGTCTGGATGCTGACGACGTGGAGAGATCCCTGGGCGGTCCACCGAACCAAATCACAATCACTTCGAACCACGCTAGAAGCAAATGCCACACCAAGTGGTCTAAGGGCCCTACTCAACCACTCTGCCCTCATATCGTTTGCCCTGCTTACACTCCGCCCTGATGGATCCCAGTTGTGTCCAGCCAGACGCCAGAGGATCCTCGTCACTGCCTTTAGTGTCTAAGAACGAGTTTCTCCCTGTCTGTTGACCTGGTCTTGACTGCCTGAGAGTCGGTCATAGGAAGCACACGGTAGCCTTGGAGACACTCTGAAATGCCAGTGCGCCATCTGACCTCTTCCTCTCCAGCTAGTGCTACTCTTGCCTGCCTCCGCTTACAACCAAGTCTCTGGGTCACAGGTCCAGACAATGGGCTCCCAACCGACGAAACTGTCGTCCTGTGTTACCACTATTCGCTCCTGGACGATAAGTAACATCCCTGCATCATGTGCCTATAAGTGCACCAACGGGTAGTCCTGAAGACGTCCCCCGGAACCTCAACCCTGGCATGATGAGTGTCTCAACCGTTCCTCTGAAATGGGAGCCCGAACCATTACCGAAACCGTGCAGGAATCTGCTCCAGGCACAACCTCTATACCAGAGATCATCGTGCCTAACCCTAACCCTAACAGTGACAACAGTACTTCTAAGAATCGTACTGGCCCACCAAACTTGACGCATCAGACCCGTGATACTGAACGGTTCCCTCCGGGAACAGGAGTCCCAGACTAAATCCGTAAAGACACCGAGAATGGTGCCTCGGCACCCCATATCCTCCTGCCAATTAGCTGCCCTAAGGGCCCCTGGCCCTGATCACAGTTGTGATGAAGCAACTGCGGAATTCTGGGCTGCATCAGCTGTAACTACTGTATCCTGTCAAAACTAAACTGGCCAGGCACCCTGGGAATCCTTCTGCTTCTGAATCGTCTCTACCCATGATAGAAGAGCTGATCTGTTCTAATGTCCTCCGCAGGAGGATATGGGGTGCAGGTGGCACCATCGCATCGCATTTCATTTCACTTCATTTCATTTCATTGCACTTCATTGCATTCCATTGCATTGCATTGCATCGCCCTGCACTGCATCGCCCTGCACTGCATCGCCTCGCCTCGCCTTTTATTCCATTTCATACCATTTCATTCCATTCTTTTAATTCCCACAAAAAGGCCCCATCATCCATTTGGCGCCAAAACAACAAATCCAAAAATTTTCTCTTCCTGGACATAGTTCAGACCAACAATCCTGAAATCCCAACCATTTCCTCCTTACTGTTCATGGCTCCATGCTGCCATAAACAAGCCGTGGGGAAAGCAACCCTCACCAAAGGCTACAATCAAACTGTGAAAATTTCTATACTTTACCAAACTCCTAATCCATCTCAGAAATCCTATCAGCCAAATTGCTATGATTAATTTTAAAGAGAACCCCATAGTATGTCCTAACGAGCTCAGGACTGAGTTGAACTGGGAGTGTCATCAAGAGGGGGCATCTCTACAATTTGAACCCAGTCCATAGAGCCAGAAGACAGAGTGATACCCATGCCTGGAGTCTCGAGTTTCTAGCTGGAAAATGGGTGGCACAAAATTCAGTTCAGGGCCCTTCAGTGTTTATATTAGCAATGTGAATGAGGATGTGGAAAGACTGCTTAGAAAGTCTGCAATAGAGCAAAATTCAATGAATAGATAGCATAGATCCCAGAACACAGGAACAACATTGAAAAAGACCATGACAGTTTAGAGAAACGAGCTGAAAATATCACTATGGGGTTTAACAGAAACAATGTGAAGTTGAAATGAAAGACAGAGATCAAGGGAAAGGGATCTTTCATCTAACAGTAATATTGTGGCAAGATCTTGTGAGTTGATCAGTTACTGAATATGATCCAGCATACGCTGTGGCAGCAAAAAGCCCAAAGCAGGAGCGGTTCCTATTCCAGTGTATATCCTGTGTTGGTCTGATCTCCCTTTTGGTAGGAGCAGTTTGAGAGCAGAATGGAAGACCAAGACCGAGGACCCAGGGGAGGGGTGGGTGTGTGTGTGGCGGTTATTATTAAAGAAGATCTTGGTTCGAGGGAAACCACTGTGCCACAGACGGCTAGATGTGAAACCCTCTTTGTGAGATGGGGTCATGGGGCTCAGATGGGCCTGTTGCTCACGTACCTGGCTCCCTGCCGCGTGGCAACGGCCTTGCCCGAGCTACTCGACGTGATAGCCACGGTGGCAGTTGACACACCCAGGCTTATGGTCATGGGTGATTTCAACCTGCCATCCGTTGGTGAGACGTCTGAGATAGCCCAGGAGTTCATGGCTTCCATAACGGCCATGGACCTGACCCAGTTAGTTCATGGCCCCACCCACAAGGGGGGTCACACTCTGGACCTGATTTTTGTCTCTGGCCAGTGGTTGAGTGGCCTTGTTATAGGGGATATAGACATGGAACCCTTGTCATGGTCTGACCACTCGCTCCTTCGCCTGGATCTCCGAACGGCTACACCCCGCCGCAGGGAGGCGGAGCCTACAAGATGGGTCCACCCCAGGCGCCTGATGGATTCTGATAGATTCCAGATGGAGCTTGGGCCATTTCCTGAGGTTCTAGCACGACTCGGTCGGGGACCTGGTGGCGGCCTGGGATCGGGCCGCTAGCGGAGCCTTAGATCGAGTCATGCCTTTGCAGCCTCTGACCCGGTGCTGATCCCTCGCGGCTCCTTGGTTCACTGAGGAGCTGAGGGAGATGAAGCGCCGGAAAAGATGCCTGGAGAGTGGTTGGAGGGCCAGTCTCACCGAATCTGATCGAACACTGGTAAGGTCGCATATTAAGACCTACCTAGTGGCGATAAAAGCGGCGAAGTCCAATTACTTTTCCGCTCTTATTGCGTCATCAGAGAATCGTCCGGCGGCCCTGTTCAGAGTGACCCGCTCCCTGCTTCAACCGGGAGTGCGGGAGGACCCTCTGGAGGGCAGGGCTGAGGATTTCGGACGATATCTGTATGACAAAATCGCTCAGATCCGGCGGGATTTGGACTCTGACTGGGTAGATCCGGGCAGGATGACGAGGAATAGTCTTGAGAATGTTATCTGGGAAGAGTTTGACTTTGTGACTCCGGATGACATGGACAGGATTTTGGGGAGACTTAATGCGACCACATGTTTACTGGACCCGTGTCCCTCCTGGTTAGTACTGGCTTCCCAGGAGGTTTCACGTGGCTGGCTCCAGGGAATTATCAACGCTTCGTTGAGTGAGGGTCACTTCCCCGCTACCTTGAAAGAGGCGGTGGTGAGGCCTCTCCTCAAGAAGCCCTCCCTGGACCCGGCAGTATTGGCTAACTACCGTCCTGTCTCCAACCTTCACTTCGTGGCGAAGGTTGTTGAGAGTGTGTTGAAAGAGGAGAAAATAATTCAAACTTGGTTTCAATGTGTACAATTACAAGCCAGATGGAAAAAAGACCAGAAAACTGGTGTTATACAAAGTGATGAAAATTTAATTAAACAAATTAGAGACCAAAGCCCAATGCACATAAAAAGATTGTATAATATATTGATAGAGATGGACTCGGAAACAGAGTTAGTTAAGGACCGTATGATAAAATGGGCGCAGAATTTTGAACAGCCAATAATGATGGAAACTTGGGAAAAAATATGGGTGACAAATGTGAAATTTACCAAAGTGCAAAATTTAAGGGAGAACTTTTATAAAATGTTTTATAGATGGCATCTAGACCCAAAAAAGTTATCTCGTATGTATCCAAATATACAACCAAAATGTTGGAGATGTAATTGTGAGGATGCCACTTATTTTCACATTTGGTGGACATGTAAAAAGGTTAAAGCGTTTTGGATAAAAATTTGGTGGATTCTACAAAATATTCTTAAAAAGAGGTTGAAATTTACACCACAGCTGTTTCTGCTGGGTATAGTTACGGATTGTACAGTTATAGAGACTAAATTGATTTTGAACTTAATAACTGCAGCAAGACTGTTGGTGGCACAATATTGGAAGAAGCAAGATTTACCTACAATCCAAGAGTGGACAATGAAAGTTACAAACCTAGCGGAAATGGCAAAAATGTCGGCGTACTTGAAGGATCATTCAAATGAAAGATATTTAAGAGACTGGAGAAGATGGATAGATTATATTCAAAATAAATATCGGAATAAGAAATTGCAGATAGGTTATGAATGATTATATAGATATTTGGTGTGTCTTTAAGTAATTAAGCTAGGCGGGTAATTAGGGAATTGAAGGAACAAGAGATGTGGAATGTTATAATTATTTAGACTAGGATTGATTATGATTGTTGAAGTTTATACCCTGTAATTTGTTCTGGGAAGAGGAGGGGGGGAGGGGGGAGGTTGGGGTAGGGAAGGGGGGGGGAAATATGTAAACTTTTTGTAAAACTTTTCAATTAAAAAAAAAAAGAGAGAGAGTGTGGTCGCACGACAGTTCCCACAATTCCTGGAGGAAACGTCCTATCTGGATCCGTTCCAGTCGGGTTTCAGGCCTGGGCACAGCATGGAAACGGCATTGGTCGCGTTGGTTGATGATCTCTGGAGGGCTCGGGACAGGGGTTGCTCCTCTGTTCTGGTCCTATTAGACCTCTCAGCGGCTTTTGATACCATCAACCATGATATCATGCTGCACCGGTTGGAAGAGTTGGGGATGGGGGGCACCGTGTTACGGTGGTTCTCCTCCTTTCTCTCCAACCGGTCGCAGTTTGTGTTGACAGGTGGCCAGAGGTCGACCTCGAGACCTCTCATCTGTGGAGTGCCGCAAGGGTCGGTCCTCTCGCCCCTTCTGTTCAACATTTATGTGAAGCCGCTGGGCGAGATCATCCATGGCTTTGGGGTGAGATACCACCAGTACGCTGATGACACCCAGCTGTACATCTCCACCCCAGACCACCCCAGCGATGCCCTTGAAGTGATGGCCCAGTGCCTGGAGGCTGTACGGATCTGGATGGGGAGGAACAAGCTCAAGCTCAACCCTTCCAAGACTGAGTGGCTGTGGTTCCCGGCATCCCGATATAGTCAGCTGACTCCATCGCTGACTATCGGGGGTGAGTCTTTGGCCCCCGTGGAGAGGACGCGCAATCTGGGTGTCCTCCTGGATACGCAGCTGTCCTTGGAGGAACATCTGACGGCTGTTGCCAGGGGGACCTTTTGTCAGGTTCGCCTGATTCGCCAGTTGCGCCCCTTTCTTGATCGGGATTCCGTGTGCACAGTCACTCATGCCCTTGTCACCTCTCGCCTGGACTATTGCAACGCTCTCTACATGGGGCTCCCCTTGAGGAGCACCCGGAGGCTCCAACTGGTCCAGAATGCGGCCGCGCGGGTAATTATGGGAGCTGCATGGCGCTCCCGCATAACACCGCTCCTGTGCGAGCTGCACTGGCTCCCAGTGGTCTTCCGGGTGCGCTTCAAGGTGTTGGTTACCACCTTTAAAGCGCTCCATGGCTCAGGACCTGGTTATCTTCGAGACCGCCTTCTGCCACCGACGACCTCCCATCGACCCGTGCGCTCCCACAGAGAGGGCCTCCTCGGGGTGCCATCAGCCAAGCAATGCAGGCTGGTGACCCCCAGGGGGAGGGCCTTCTCTGTGGGGGCACATACCCTCTGGAATCAGCTGCCCCCAGAGATAAGGAGAATCCAAGACCTCCGTGCCTTTCGCCGTGCCCTTAAAACTTTCTTTTTCCAACAAGCCTAACAAATCTTTTAAATGATTTTAAATTTCTTTGTCTTTTTAAATTTTGGGCCAAATTGAGGTATTTTCTTTTAATCTGTTCTTAATGTATTTATTATGTGTTTTTATTTGGCTGTACACCGCCCTGAGTCCCTAGGGAGAAGGGCGGTATATAAATTTGAAGTAAAATAAAATAAATAAATAAAATAAAGAGAGGTGGCAGTTTCCCTTCAGTGAATGTGCTCAGGTGGGGTCTTAGGGACATCCAGCATCCCTCAGCTCTGGATTCCTACCCAAAGGAGGGATCTAATGACCTATGTGGCTCCTTATGAATAAAGAACTGCAGAAGAGACATGCATTCTTTTCAAACCCTTTCAGAATAGAACAAGAAGGTAACTGGACTAAATAAGGAGCCACTTTGGTCTAGTGGTTAAGGCACTAGGCTAGAAAAAGGGAGACTGTGAATTCAACTTCCACCTTATGCATGAAAGCCAGCTGGGTGACTCTGGGCCAGTCCTTCTCTCTCTCTCAGCCCAACAAACATGATGACTTACCCTCAGCCGCCTGTGCAGGGTCTTGATCTCTCTTTCCATGTCATGCTTTTGATCCTGAAGCTTCTTAACTGTGTCTAGCAAATAAAAAGTAGCACAGGATTTAACAATACACCTGAACACATTTCATGTATTTATTATATATTTATGTGTCTAATGACCAAAGTTCTCTGGATAGACTGCAAAACTGTTATATAAAAGTAAGTATCCCTCATGTATAAAAATAATAAAAGTCTTGGGAGAGGTAAATATATTAGACTGGCATCCTAAATGCCTCAGAATATGTGTTCTACAGCAAAAATGGTAGCCTACACCTAAGACCACCTTTTCTCTCTTGGGACTCAACTCACTTCCCTACTTTTACGCAAACACATAAAGGCACTGCTGAATTTCAATGCAGGTTCCTTAGCTTGTCTCCAGGACAAAATATGTTTGTTTCAGATTAACTTTTCATGTACTGCAGTTTTGCTCAAAAGCTGCTATTAAGACAGGTTAGCCGCTGTCTTTCAGGGTTTGGCTTTCCAGCTTATGATACCAGCTTTCAAAGTCTAAGATCGCCATCTAGTGAGAAGTTCAAGGAGAAAGCAAAGGCCCAATTTGGGAAAACCTTTCTATATCTACGTTCTTTTTTAATTAGTGGCTGTAAAATTATTTCCTTTACATCTTAATCTTTGAGGTATGCAAGACTGTGTAGATACTGTAACCAGTTTAGCCATAAAATGTTAAATTTTCAACATCCATCTTTTAGTTATTATTACACCTGGTTTAAAACAAATGGTAACAAATTTATTTCTTTGTCTCATTATCTACAATACTTCTAAATCTGTGAGACAAATTTGGTAGAAAATAGCACCAGATAAACAGAAACGGCCAAGGAAGAAAAGATCCACTCAAGAGTGTCCTGGTTGCATTTGAACAAGCCAGGCAGCTTTGCTGCCCCCTGCACAGATAGGAAAGCAAGTTCAATCACCTTTGGGGAAACCAACCTTTACGTTTTCCAGGCAAGAGTGTTTTCCATCAAAGCATTAATGAGGTTAATTTTTTTCAACCATTTATTCTACACTCCCCTTTTTTATAAAACATTATCTTCATCCCATTTAATGCTATCTCATTTAGAAAAAGGAACTGAATCATATATGCATACGGGGCTCTTTAACCTACTTTCAAAATTTATTATTCAGTATAATGGCAATATTATATTTCACTTGAAAAGCTATACAATTGTGAACCTGCATCCTCCTTCCAAGGTTTAAAATATGCTTTTCTACTTATATGCAGCTTTTTCTTTCTGAATACAAATTTTAGAAAAAAATGCTTCTTATGAATTCCAGAGTTTCCGGAGACTGGCAATGTTTGAGAAAGGTGTAATGGCTAATACTCCAAAATATAATTTTCCCTAACACAGATAATTTTAATGACTGGTTTAAGTAAAGTTGATCTTTACTTTTATGCATTAAGAAATCCTAATGTACCATGCTCAGTTTGGAAGTATTGGGGGGGGAATAAAACTCTAAGATTTATGTAATAGCAATAGCCCTTAGACTTGTATCTCGCTTCCCCGTGCTTTCCAGCCCTCTCTAAGCAGTTTACAGAGTCAGCCTATTACTTCCAACAATCTGGGTCCTCATTTTACCCACCTCATTTTACTGACCAATATCGGAAGGATGGAAGGCTGAGTCAACCTTGATCCAGTGAGATCCAAACTGCCAAATTGCAGGCAGCTGGCAGTCAGCAGAAGTAGCCTGCAGTACTGCACTCTAACCACTGTGCCACCATGGCTCTTAACAGTAATAGTTTTTTTAAAGACTTCTCAAAACTAAAAGTAATGGGTAGACTATAACAATGATAAATTATATGATAAACAAAACATGATAAATTATAAAAGCAAAAATAACCATATCAAATTTTAAGAATAAAAGGAGTAACTAATCAAATAATGTATCTGCCCTGCCCAAGATGGATACTGCTAAATCTATAAACTGAAGGCCCAGTGAAATGAAACCATCTTTTAAGCCTTCTAAAAATGGGGGGGGGGGAGAGGGTGGGAGGCAGTTCTAAACCTGGAGGGACGTGAGAGAGACAACCTGTTGCCTCGTGCACGTCCCCTTCCTCTCAGGCAGGGCTCTTCACAAGCCTCCCAAAGATCTTCTCAATGCATGTGCAGAGGCAACCCTGGCAAGGGGCTGCCTGATACTGTAGAAGACATGATGCTGTTTGGAGCACTCCCTCCCCCCTTCGTTACCTTTCCAGGGACTTGAGAAACAAGCAACCTTCAGCCCAGCCTCAAATGGCCTGGAGGGTGAAGGAACGTTGAGGAAACAACGTTGAGGTTACTAGATCGTGGGCAGAGCCCTGGGAACCAGGGACCGTTGAATAGTAGCTCTCTAAAAAGAAGCCACTGTTCTCCATTACTTCCTTGTTCTGCCTTAATTATCTCAATAAACCTCTTGCACGACTCTGTAGAGGTAAGTTGCATCCTGCCCTTCTTAGGTTAGCTTTGCTGGCTCCAGTTTGGAAAATAAACCAGATGGATATCAGTGAAATTTTGTGCTGGTCTCCAGGTTTGAATAACACTGTGGGAGAAATTTCTCCCACAACAGAACCTAGCGCTCTCCTATACAAGGCTGTCCGGATCATTAGGGGATTTGGAATGGGGCCCTGAAGCTTCCTGGTAATCGGGGCGGTGACATTTGGAGAGAGGTCACCCTGCAGCAGAGAGATCTTCCCACCAGGAGTATCCCCTCTGTGTTCGGATCTCTCAGCCTTCTAAAGCAAGCAAGGTAAATTATCATTCAGCTGCCTGCAATTACTGCAGGTTCGAATCTCGCCAAAGCTCAAGGTTGACTCAGCCTTCCATCCTATCTAAGGTAGGTAAATTGAGGAGCCAGTTGTGGGGGCAATAAACTGACTTTGTATAAATATACAAAAGTATGAAGGCTATTGCTTAACGCCCTGAGTCTCCGGAGAAGGGCGGCATATAAATCAAATTTACAAAAAAAAGAGACAGCCACTGACAGGAACGTCCTTTTATTTCTGTAGGGGAGTTGGTGAATCAGGACAGCTGGCTTAGGAAGTGTGAATGGCCCACCCTGCATCTGTCGCCATACCTTCCCCAGCCCATCATGGTTTCAATTCAGGCCCCCATCCAGACAACCTGTAATGGTATGTGGAACAGTTTTGGGAGATAAGAGGAAGACCTGCAGCCTGATAAGAGGTAGCTCAATCTGCAGATGGGGAAGCATTTCAGAAGAGACCCTCCCTATTTTTCCACTGTCTAAAACGAGAGGAAGGGAACTTGCGGGGTTCTGTTAATGTAATCTTACCATAAAGTAGGATTAGTTCATCTGGGTGTGTTTCTTGTTTGGACTCCCACACAAGGCTGACCCAACCCAGAGAGAACTGAACCCGCCCTCTTATTTTCATGCACTGCACTCATTCTGCCAGTGTTAGCCACCTTGGGTGGTCACTTCCCCAGAATACGCTGGTTCATTACATACACAGTAAGCATTCCTTCCAACCACCCATCTTGCCTTGCCTTGCCTGCCCGTCAAACTAAAGATTCTCCCCAATTTTCCTCAGGTATCTCAGGCTGGGAAGTGCCCATCAACCCTACCAGATCTCTCCTCCTGGCCCCTTCTTTTTTCTCAGGGGGTGCCCTCATCAACCCTCTCCAGCGCTCCCTGGAGAGCACAACATAGAAAGCACCTTACATATTCTTCCCAGCCAAGTAAAGACTACGTACCTCTCTCCACATCACTTATCAGCACTCCGTAGTCTTCTTATTCAGACGCTGGGCTACCCATCCCTGCCTCTCAGTTTCATTTCAGGCCAGACCCTGCAAGCTCAAAGCTGCACTCTCTCCCCCTTCCCCTTTTGTAGCACTTAGGACAATAATGCCCGACTTTCCCTGGCAGATTCTAAGAAGGCTTGCTGGCAGTGCTGCCTCCGCAGCTCACGTGCCACAGGTTGTCCTTCAACTAATCGTCTGGAGGCCAGTTCTCCTCACGATGCCTCACTGAGCATGGAGTGCCCAGGGTTCCCAAGCTCCTTTATTGTCCAAATGGCTTCTCTGAAATGCCTGGCATCTCTTCCTTCACCCTCATGCTCTTCTACTTCCCTAACCCCGATTATCACCATTTTGACCCTTGTCAAATGTCCTGATTTCACCCTTCACTTCCCACATCCCCTTCCACTGAAAAGCTTATAATCCATTTTATCCAAAATTACCTGCATTCCATATCCCGCTTCCTCAAGTAAATTCCAAATCTCTAATCTTAACATTTAAGCTCTCCCAAGACAATATTTTCTACAATGCCATACAAAAATAATTGGGGCCGTGTTGATAAAACCTTAGTCCGCTTAAAATTTGTTTTCAAATCCCTTACTCTATTTTAATATTTCAACAAGAGGAGCATAATATTACCTCTATTCTAAGTGCAGGTTAATAATCCCCATGTTTATAAAATCTTGATTTCATAAACATCTTTGCCATCTCTATTTTATTTGCATCTATGATGCATTTCTTTCACAAATGAAATCAAATGTATCTGCAGATTTGATCATGCATTTTCTTTATTTAAAAGATCTAAATGGCCACCTATCTCATAAAACACAACTCTGGCTGGGGGCTTGCAACAATAATAAAAGCAAAAGCAAGCCAAAAGAAGAAATCCAGGCTCCTGACCCACCACCTCCAATCCATCCATTCATGCTCCAACCTTCCTCGACTCCAGGGCTGGAGGAAAACTGCCTAGCCCTTCAAGGCTTCAAAGGGTGTGTGTGTGTGTGTGTGTGTGTGTGTGTGTGTACGCGCCAGATCCCAGGGAAGGGGCAGGCACAGTTTAAGAGTCACAGTGGTGGTATAATAAGAACCTGTCATACCTTCCCAGAACCAGAACTCAAAACTATTACCTATAATGTTTTTTTAAAAAAATTCTGGAGAACTGGTGAGATGCCAGCAGCACACCGAGAAAAGCAACTGCAAAAGTCCCAGGGAAAGCCGAGAGGCTACTTACTCTCCAAGTCAGTGATGATGAGGTTGTCGTGGAGTTTCACTGCTCGATGCTGCTCCACTTCGTCCTCCAGTTCAAATATGGTTTCTTTCATGTCACTCCTTTCTGTCTCCTTCTCCTCCAAATCTGTGCGTATTTTCTCTAAGGTGATGTTCAGATCCTCAATTTGCTTTTTGGCTTCTTCTCGGAAAGCTCTGTACTCATCCTCTATCTAATTTAAGACAAATGGCCAGACTCTAATTGCTTCTTCCAAACAGATTTCAACATTTGTGTCCAGGATTAAATTTGTATTACACACTGGAGAGTGCCAATTATCTCGGCTGAAGTCTCCCTTTACGCTATCATGCTAGATAGTGCAATAACTGAATAAGTAAAGAGTTATTAGCTTCCTATCAATGTGAGAACCAGACACCACTCCAGCTTAGCCTCCTGCCTCCAGTAGCTCCTCGGAGGTGTCAGCCTGACAATAGCAGTAGCACTTAAGACTTATATACCGCTTCACAGTGCTTTACAGCCCTCTCTAAACGGTTTACAGAGTCAACCTATTGCCCCCAACAATCTGAGTCCTCCTTTTACCAACCTTGGAAAGATGAAAGGCTGAGTCAACCTTGAGCCTGGTGAGATTTGAACTACTTCTGGCAGTCAGCAGAAGTAGCCTGCAGTACTGCATCCTAATCACTGCACCACCACGGCTCTTATCCTTTGCCAGTTGCCTGAGAATTCTTTGAACAAGATCAGTCTTTCTTAACCTTGGCAACTTGAAGACGTGTGGACTTCAACTCCCAGAATTCCCCAGTCAGCCTTGCACTCAGCCTTCCTGAGTTGAAGTCCACACACCCTCAAGCTGTGAGTCATGTATGCTCCCTGATGTGGAAAACTCAATTATGGTTAGTTCCAATTTTTATTCAGGCCAATGTATTTAACATGTTACTGAAACCCCTCTCATCACCACTGGATACATCTATGTTTGTATACCTGCTCACAGGTGAAACAGAAGGATGGCACTCCTACCTTTATCCTTCTGAGGGAAAGTGAGGCTTAACTTTGAAGGACAGAGTGGGCCTGAAGCAGAGCAGCTCAGCACTAGCTCTAGGCACTTAAGGGAGAACCGAAGGACAGGTCCGGGAGGTCAGGCATATGGCTCACAGAAGCTTCCAAGTGATTTGTCTGCCTCCCACTTTCAACACACCTGGGAAAGCCTTCCTATTCAAACACATTTTCAGACCTTTACCTTTGCAATGGCATCTTGGAGACGATTGGCATCGTTACGTGTCCGAGCAAGCTCTTCCTGTAAGTTGCTGGCTATCATCTCTGCTTTCTCTTTGTCAAGCCTGACGCTCTCTAGCAAGTCCTGGATGTCTGACTTATCACCCGATTTGTGTATAGAATAGAGCTCAGCAACTTTCTGCCTCTCGTGTTCTAGCTGTGCTTTTAACCGGTTCATCTCAATTTGGTCACTGGAGACAGTAGCTTTGTACTCATCCAAGGTAGCTGCCAGAGTGGCCTTGCTTTTCTGCTCTGAGTCAAGAATTCGCTCCATGTGGTGATTCCGTTCCTTCAATGCCCCGATCATCTCTTGGGCTTCCTTATTGTCTTGTTCAGCCATCTTCAAAGTGTTGCTCAGATGCTGCTGGACACCCAGAAGCTGCTCTCTTTCAAAACGTGCATTCTCTGCAAGGTCCATAAAACGTTGCTCTAGCTCCATGTAGCGTCCACTTTTCATGTCTTCATCAATAACATAGGATATATGATGCTCCTCTAAAAGAGAGCGGAAATACTCGATTTGTCGGCTAAAGTGTTCCAACTTATCACTTTGCTGGCACAAAGATTCCATGAGGATAACCTTTTCCTCTCCAAGCCTTTCATTCTCACTGTTCAACTCCTGGGTAATTTGCTGCAAATCTGCAAGTTCCTGAAGAGTTGCTTGAAGTTCTTCTGCTGTGCTGTGCTGATTCTCTTCCATCTGATGAATCCGTTCTGTCAAACAAGCCACGGACACTTCGCTGGCATTGCCACTGCTCCCTTTTCTTGAGGTCTCTATGCTTGGCAATCCTTCCGACTCTGAAGACGAGGGAGCATCTAAAGCATCGTCACTGGAAGTGAGCGGCTGATACACTTCACTGCACTCACTGTCTAGGTTATCCATGGAGTTGCTGTGCTGATGGTCCATCAAAGTATTCTCGTCCTGACTTAAAAGATCTTCCATGGAACCAGGAGCGGAACCTTCTACAGAAGAAGTAAGAGTTCCTCCACCATCGCTGTGGCTTCCAGTTGTTATTTCTGGGCTCAGAGATTGGTAGCCAAACAGCTTTTCTGAATTATCCAACCTTTGCTCTAGAGAAAAACCCAAGGCATTTAATCTATCTTTTAACATCCGGTTTTCATTTTTTAGCTGATTCAGCTCCTCTCGTATGGCAGAGTTTTGCTCTTGCAAATGCAGCAGCGTGGATTCTACATCAGTCGGCTGGTGGATCACAATTGTTTCTTTATCCTCAGATTTTTCATCACCCTCAAACGGATCTTCCTGAAGGCCCAGCTGAGCACGCATCTCTCTTAGTTCACTCCTTAAGTGGAGGATCTCAACGTCTTTTGTTTTGGCTAGCATCAGGAGATCTTTCACTTTCGCCTCTAGAACAGATTTATCACTGATCTGATTGTCTGACTTTGACTTGCTCATGCGAACATCAGAATCCTGACTGGCACGGCTGCGGGAACGTTTTGCAAGAAGGACATCACTGCTCGTCTGACTAGTCAGGGGCAGTTTTTTGCTTTGAGTTGGTCGCGAACGGTCACGAATTCTTTCCCGAGAAGAGCTGGATTCCTTATTTCCAGATGAAGTGCTACGCTTAGCTGAAGAATTTGTACCTGTGTTGTTTTTTAAAAAATAGTAAATTGGTAGGTAAAGACACAATTTTGTAAAAGGTAAAGTAATATTTTTTTCAGGAATACGTGACTTTAAATTCTAATGCACATACTTGGAAGTTAATGATTAAACAATTGTGTGTAGCAACATACAAAATAAAAATAATCATACCACAATAAGCCATAAAAGTTAATGCTGAGTACTACATATGTACTACATATAGGGGAAACAACAACATAGTAGGTCCCTGATAAGTCTCTGAGAAAGTTTCATAACCAGATGACCAAAATGGAGCTCTTCATTTTTCCAGTTGCACTGATGATCACTACTCAGCTTGCAGTCAAAGACTGTACCAAGGTCTTCCTTTCACAAGCACTATTGTTTACTACTTCTCCAAAACCAGAATTCAAAATAATTTTGTAGTTCTGATATGGAGAGTACGGGAAGTAGTAATCTCTGTTTGCTAATTTAGGTATCATGTTCAATTATAGTCAGCAGTAAACTTAATTTTAAAATATAACAAATGCACAAGTAAGTAATCTGTTCATGATCCTGGGTAATTGAATATGAACTAACCATGTCCTGACTAGCATGTCATATAGTATGCCATGATATATGAACAAGCCCCCTTCGAGCTGAGCTGGACTCATTTCATTGAGACCCAGCCATGTAGATTTTTTAGGAATAACGGAATGATTGGCCATTGACTTTTCCCATTTTTTTTTACTTGTCAATCTAGTCAAACTGAAATTACATGGTGGTCTCCCATGCCTGCTTAGGTTCTGAGCCCAGAGATTAACTGGGCACCACTAACTGTTAATGAGAATTAGCACCATGCAGTGTCTATGGAGATTCTCAGTCCTCCAGGTCATGGTTGTCCCAAAGGGGCTTTTTCAAGAGACAACTGGACTTTCTGGTTTTTCTTTGAAGACATTTCGCTTCTCATCCAAGAAGCTTCTTCAGCTCTGACTGGATGGTGGGGAATGGAAGGATTTATACTCCTTGCAGACAGTTGGATATTTGAATTCTTTTAGTGAGTCGTTAAGATCACCTGGAGATTTATCTTTGTCATCAGGGTCAAACATGGAAGAGATAGAAACCAAAGCCTTAGACTCCTTTACAGGAATTCCACCCACTCCCTGGTATAGGATGTGGACGATACTTGGGTCAAGATCAAAACACAGGAATTGGAAGCATTCACCAAACATATGAATGCTGTGGACAGATACATCAAATTCACACAGGAAAATAGTCTAGCCTTCCCGGACTGTGCAGTACACATTAAGAAAGACAGAAGCCTTAACACTGAAGTTTACAGAAAACCCACCCACACAGATCAATATTTATATTTTGATTCCCACTACCCACTGGAGTACAAAATGGAAGTCATCAGAACCCTACACCACCAAGCTGTAGGCACTAGCAAAGATAGGAAAGAAAAAGAATGAAAACATATCAAGGAAGCCCTCAGAACGTGTGGCTATCCCAAGTGGGCCTTCATCAAATCTCAAAAAAGACCCTACAGGAGAGCCTCCATAGCACATAATGAAGAAAACAATAAACGAAGCAACGTTGTCATTCCATACATTGCAGGCATATCGGAAAAGTTCAGGAGGATCTTCAGCCAACGTAACATACGTGCACACTTCAAATCCAAGAATACAGTAAGGCAGAAGCTTGTCCACCCCAAAGATAAAACACCCACATATAAACTGAGCACCGTGGTATATGCAGCGAGCCATGTGCAGATCTGTATATTGGGGTAACAAAACAACCACTTCATAAGCGCATGGCACAACATAGGAGAACAAACCCAACAGGGCTAGATTCAGCAGTCCATCTGCATTTCAAAGACAAAGGCCATCTTTTGAAGACAGCCAAGTCCAGATTTTGGACAGAGAAGACCGCTGGTTTGAAAGAGGGGTCAAAGAGGCCATTTATGTCCAAACTGAACAGCCCTCCCTCAACAGAGGGAGAGGAGGAGGACATCATCTATCTCCAGTCTACAACACAGTCCTTCAACAGTTCCAAGAAGGCTCCAACACCATTTGCACCACTCAGGTGACCCTGATGACAAACCTCCAGGTGATCTTAACTAAAAGAAAGCAAAGAACGAGCTGTCTGCAAGGAGTATAAATCCTTCCATTCCCCACCATCCAGTCAGAGCTGAAGAAGCTTCTTGGATGAGAAGCGAAAAGTCTTCAAAGAAAAACCAGAAAGTCCAGTTGCCTCTTGAAAAAGCACCTTGCAGCCAACGTCCCTTGCTAGATAAGCCCCCGTGGCCTTAAGAAAAAGACCTTTGCCTCTGTACCTGCAGTGGACTTTGATTTGCTCTCCACAGGATTCATGGTGGTGTTCCCTGCAGCAGAAGGGCCTGTTGAGGTAGAAACGTTCTTCTTCCCCCCCTTGACACCGTTGCTGACGTTCATCCCTCCAGCCATTCCAGCTAGAAGATCATCGTTGCTCTTTGTCTGCAGGACAGGGGTAAAGCCGTGCATTAAGCGTCTCCGGTCAGAAGCTCAACCTTTTTTTTTTAACTATAGGCACACATGCCAAGAGTCAAATTTCTGAGAGGCGGGTGGCATATGATAAATACAAATTAATGTAAAAGATTTGGAATTAAAATATAATTACTTACAACAACAACAACAACAACAACAACAATAATAAATCAGCATTCCTGCATATAAAACATAGTTGAATCCTCTTCCCTGAAGGGAAAGAATGGCACACTGATCAAAATTTGGACGCTTGGCAACTAGCATGTATTTATGACAGCTGCCCTGTCCTGGGGTCACGTGACTATTTGTAACCTTCCCAGTCTGCTTCCGAAAGCAAAGTCAATGGGGAAAGCCAGATTTGCTTAATGTCCGCATGATTCACTTAACAGCTATAGCAAAATGGTCGTAAAATGGGGCAAAACTCACTTAAACATCTCTCTTGCTTATTTTTGGGGTTACTGTGGTCATAAATCAAGGACTATTTGTACAAAAAGCCTTGGCATTCTCTCCTAACAAGGTGCCATCAGGTATGGCCAAAAATGCCTTCATAACAGGCCCTCCCACTGCCAGGCTATTCTTCTTCTCAGAGTGTTTGTGCCTTTACATACTAGTGACTCCTTCTGTATCTCCTGCCATGGAAGCCTGGCACTACAGACAAAAAAAAAAAAAAGCCCAGAAAGCCTCCAAGTCAGGAGGGAATTGCCCACTAAACTTTAATACAAGGAAAACCTATTAAATACAATAATTATATTTAATTTTAAGTATAATAAAATCAAATCAATGCATTTTTAGACATGGCTCCAACCCATGAACTTTGAGTCGTACACATTAAAAGGGCTGCCTTTGAGGTGGATCTGTACACTTTGCACTGAACCCCTCTAAGTGTCCAATTTAACAAACCCTTCCTTATTATTCATCCCAAAGAGTTAAAATGGAATATGCAATGTGATCAATATTATTTATTTATATTTTATTTATTTGTGTATCACATTTAGAAACTGCCCATTTCTCTCACAGAGTGACAAGTAAAAAATTATGAAATTTTTTTGGGGGGAATTAAAATAAACTCATGCACCTGCATTTGAAATTAAAAGGACAAAAATTGTCAGAATGAAAATAAGTTTCACAGAAGATTTAACATTGTTTCCAGCCCACATACTTTAAAAAAAAAAATTGGAAGTGTAACTGCTTGTTTAATGTAGGTAGCAATTTTTTATTTTAGATTTTGTCTTTTTATCTGCATGGAGTGGTTATGAAAATCTTTTGTCTGGTTTCTTGTCATGATCAGATGAAAACATTTCCATTTATCTATTGCAGAAAGGCACAGTGACGGATGAAGACTAAAAAAATAAATAAATCCCAGCAACACAATGGAACAAATTTCTCATCCTTTTCATGGAGGATCCACTCATCCTTAACAGACCTACCCAGATTAAGCATTCCTTCTCACCAACTGCATTTCTATCACATCTGAGTTTTTTCTAGGTTTTTTTTAAAAAGTTAAGTAGGTTAATTACAGACATGCTGCGTAGGTAAGAACAGTCCATTAAGGAACTAAATAGGTCAAGTTGTAAAAAGTGCTTCATGATTCAGCCTGCAAGAATCCACGCTGAAAATGGTGACCGGCATGGGTCACCCTCTTGGCTTCCAAATGCAGCCGGGAAGAAGCTCCTCCCACCTTCAGAGGGTGATGTCACTATAGGGTGGTGACAGTACTTCAAGAAAGCACACAGCAGAATTGCAAATTATTTTTTAAAAAGTAACTACAACTCCAGGGATGTCATGGGAGGCATGTAAAGCTTATGAGAGGAATCAGAGCTGGGCTTGCTGCAAATCAGAAAAACGGCCATAATAGATGTAAATCACAATTAAAAGAGATTCATAAAAGCAGTCTAGATGAACAAGCATTGAAAGAATTAAATAAAGTTAAGCAACAATTAATTTATTGGAAATGACAAAATTTCAAAAGAAGGTAAAACATGTCAAATAAAACCATTTTGAAATTGAGAACAAATCAAACTCTGGTATATGAAGAGAAGATGGGAAGAAGGTGGAGGAGGGGAAGGGGAACCTACTATGAGATACAATACTGGAAATTTAAAAAAATACAATTAAAAAAAAGTAATTACATACCAGGCATAATACCGAAGAAACTAATTTGAAAACATATACAGGTAGCCCTCGACTTGTGACAGCAATTGAGAGCAGAATTTCAATTGCTAAGCAAATAAAGAAGGGTAAATGGTAAAAGAGCAGCCCCGAATAAGTAAAAATTAAAAATGAAAGTTAAAAGATAAGGTGAATGAAAAATGGTGGATAAATGACTGTAAATGTAAATATGTTTATGAGAAATAAAAATAAAAATGTTTCTTTTGGGGAAAAAAAAGAATTTCAATTGCTAAGCGATGCAGTCATAAAGCACAACTGCATCGCTTAGTGACGGCAATTCTTGCAGTCACCACCATTAACGAAATCCCAGAGTGGTTTCACTAGGCAACTTCCTGCTTGCTGGAAGCCAACTCAGCAGCTCTCAAGCAGGTGGGCAGGGAGGCTGATGCCAGGTGGGGGAGAGGGCAGGCGTGGGGCTGTGGGAATGGCTGGCATCGCGGGAGGGGAGAGAGGTTACCCCAGGGACTTGTGATCTTCCCTGCCAGCTTCCCCCTTGACTTTCTGTGGAAGTCAGCAGTGAAAGTCGCACATGCCGATCACATGGTCATAGGCCGGTCATAAGTGCGAGCCCAGATTGTGATCATGCAACTGCAGAGATGCTGGGACAGCTGGAACTCCAAAGACGCGTTCTATCCATCATTTCTTTAGCGCCTCTGCAACTTTGAATAGTTGTTGAAAATATGGCCATAATTTAAGGATTACTTGGGCTGAAAACTCAGAAAACTTGCACTGATTTTTTTGCTGAGCTGCTCTGAACATAGAAGGAAAGAAATATTAAGCTTCTTCCTTAGATAAAGATAATGATTTCCCTCCTCAGTGCCCACAAACTGCCATGCATCAAAAAATGTAGAGTTCCACAACTAGTTGAACAAGTTCTACCAGTGTAAAGTAAAAAGAGTTTTTGTTGAGAAAAAATTGAATGGGCAAAAACAACATTATTTTCTACCCATTGAATCAGCTTATTCAAATCATCTTTGCTTCTAGTTCTTTTACTTCCCAAGTCAGGATAACCTCCTTAAAACTTGTCAGTTTGACAGACATTTAATAAGTAACTATGATGGGTATGTGAATTATAATGCCGTGCTTTTAATTAACTCACATCATTCTACTTTATTATTATTGTTAGCTGCTGGGACTCTTAATAGATCCAATGGCATGTAAATAAACTGTAAGCCTTCAAACCCTAGTTATTATTTGCTAACACACTTATAATTACTATGCATGAATTTTTAATGATCACTCAACAGAGAGGCCTGAATTCCTGAGTGCAGGCAGCCCCATTCAACCAAGTAAATAAGGTACACCAAATCCTGGGTAGCAAGACATCTATGCCTATCATACAAATGTGAAGCAGTGGCCAGAGTAGCTTGGTCCCTCCTGGGCAAGGAGTGGCCACAGAGATATCTGCAGGGCTGTGCTGAGAACTATTCTAGCCACTCAGATTTGTTCAGAGTTGGAATCTGACTGTACCGGTCCTTTGCAATTGCCTGAGGCATAGCCTGGCCCAGTTATTGGGAAGAGTTCAACCTACTAGCCCTGATGTTTCTGATGTTGCTCTGAGAACCGAACAGGGTTCTTGGGGCTGTGAGTTCAAACATCAGTATTTCAGTTCCCTGTTCCTCCTGGTTGATCAATGTCTTATGGGAGGTGAGGGACCCTCTTGCTGGAGGTTATGGTCCCATCTGCCTTGAAGCCCAATACTGGACCCAACAGATCTGACCTTTTTGTACAATCTTCAACCTTCCCTTTTTAGAGAAGTTGTTGGTTTATAGCTCCAAAGGTCCCTGAAAGCAATAGATTATATGGACTCTTTTCAGTCAGGAATCAGCCCAGTGACAATACTGAAATGGCACTGATCACACTGGATAACCTCTGGCAGGCTCAGGATAGAGATAGTGCGTCCATCCTAGTCCTCCTTGATCTCATTTGATACCACTGATTGTGACATCCAATAACATCCTTAGGAGATCCGGAGTGGGAGGCCCTGTATCACAGATCTTCTCCTTTCGTCAAGGTTGGTTCCAGTCAGTGCTGGATCCAAGGAGGAGTCAAGCTTGAAGCCCATGTCTGTGGGGTGCTTTAGGGCTCTACTTCCTCACCACATTCACTTTGAAATGGTATATGGTTTCCTCCTTGAACAGGGGGCTGGACTGGAAGACCTCGAAGTCCCTTCCAATTCTGCTATTACCACTCCTATGTCAACGCTGAAGCTGGCCTGACTGAGGCCATGTTGAGACTTCAGCACTGACACACTGGAGAAGAGGGACAGGGAGGGGGGAATAGATAGTTGGGGTGTTGTAGTCAAAACAAAATACTTTCTCTTGGGAACCTAGGACATTCCTGCAGGTGCTTGGAAGGAGGGGACTGGAGTCACCTAGTAACGGGACAGGTATCCTGATTGGACCATGTGACTGTTTTGAGAAAGTGACAACTTTCTCAAATTACTAATTACTTTTAATTAGGCAAAAACCGCAGGAATAGTCAGTTGGTTTTCACCAGCCTGTGCCAATATGACATATCTAATAAAATCATTCTTTGAGGAATCTACCTGCCTCAAGAGTTTTGTTTGCTATGGGTATGTTACTTGGAACCCTGACATCCTATTTGATACACAGTTGTATCCTTCTTGGCTGACCAAGCAACATTGCCAAGGCCCAGGATATGAAATTAGGTTTGGCTGAACTCTGGCAAGCGGAGCGGTGGGTTTAAAGCCCCCCACTTGGGAGATTTCCCATCTCTGGCTCTTGCCTGGGGGTACACTTACCCAATCAGAATCAAGTGTGCAACCTGAAGTCCTCTTGGTTCCTGCTCAAGGGCAAGTGGCAGCCATGGCTGGGGGTGCCTTTGCACGGTTTGACTTGTGCACCAAATGCACCAGTTTCTGGCTCATTTGGCTCATGCCAGTAACCTCCCAATTGAATTACTGCAATGACCTCTACGTGGGGCTGTCCTTGAAGATCATTTGGAAGCTGCTATTGGTCCAGAATGCAGCAGCGCAAGTAGTTTTTGGTACCTCTTGCTACATCCATCTAACATCTCTACTTTGCAAGCTGCACTGGCTCCCAGTAAGCTTCCAGGTGTGATTCAAGGCAGTTGTAATCTATAAAATCCTGCGTGGCCTAGAGTCAGGCTATTTGCAGATATCAGCCCTACAATGTAGACCAGGAAACAGACATGTCCAACCCTAACCACTTTTATTAGAATATTTATAGTCACAAGTCTGAATATACTTCCCCTCCTGCCTTGTATTGTCATATGAATTGGGAATGGAAGGCTGCTTTCATAAATCTCTACCTTGGTAGGAACTAAAGTTTATGTTCATCTGTTTATTGCCTTGGTATAATAGAACTTCACTCTTTGCCAAGACCACTCTCTCCTTTGTAGAGTAGGACTGCCTTTCTCCCATGGTTTCTGCTTGCCCCACCAGTTGTGGCATTGAGTGGGGCAAGCAGTGGAGCATGGTTTGGGTCCCCTCCACTTAAAATACATCATCTTGTTGGACAGAGAAATCATGTTTTTTTCTGTGGCAGCACCTGCCTTATGGAACAGCATCCCCTACAGATACAGGTAGCCCTGACTCAGCCTTTTGCAAGGCACTGAGAATCTGGCTTGTTTCCCAGACATTTGGGTCAGGAGTTTAGAGCTCCCTTGTTGATGTGCTTTTTTGGTTGCATTGCACTATTTACCTTGGGCATTATAGGCTATTATTTATAACTGCTATGTTTTTAATCTTTTTATGACCCTCAGATCAGGAGCATAGTGGGGTGCATGATTGCTGTACAGGGATGCTGCAAATGGGGCCTAGGGAATGTGGGCATGGGTCACGAGTTGGTGGGGGCTGCAGGCTCTACTTGCTATGGACTGTGGCTCCTCATTGGCATTGCTTGTGAAAAGCAGCAGGAAAAGTTGCAAATCGTGACAACTGCATGTGATCCTGGGATGCTGCAACCACTGCAGGTGCAAGCTGGTTGCTTAGTACCCAATTGGCCCTCCCCCGCCCTGGGAATGCAACCACAGCCAGAACCTAAAGCACCGATTGTAAAAACCACTCATTGAAAGCCATCATAACTTTGAACAGTTGCTGAATGAGTGGTTGTAATTTCAGGACTAGCTGCTGTACCTAAGTGCCAGACTCAATTAAGTGCCTCATGGGAACAGGGTGAAAATGTAGAAATATTAATTGGATGAATCCAACACAAATTTGCAATAGCATCACTGAAGGGCAGAATTATTTCTAAATGCAAGGCTTCATAAACAGTGCAGGTTCTGCTTTCTCAGTGTCTGTATTTCTTTAGTTAGAAAACTTGCTATCTGTAGAGAACATATAACCCCACATAAAGGAGGCAACAATAAAAAAGCTGTCAATATACACAAGTATTTGCCGCATTTTCTCTGCTGCTCATGCTAGGGGCCTCTGTTGATATCCCCCCCCATCCCCCCGTACTTCAAAAGAGTTGTGGCTTACCTTCAGGAAAGAGGCTGCTGTTCCTGCTTTTGGAAGTTTTGTTACTGCAGACGTTGTGGAACTGGTCTCTGTTTTAACTTTCTCTACTGTTTGCATTTTAGTTATTCCAGGCACTTTGGGCACCGAACTAATATTCCGGCTTGCTTTCTTCATTCTTGGCTGCCTGCTTGATATACATTTACTAACAATCTGCAGAAAGAAAACAGATTTTCAAAAATTGAGGGCGCTGTTATTTATATAGTAACTATTCACACACCTGAAAATAGCCCCTCCCTGCCTAGCACTTTTTGCACAGTCTACAAATCCTACAGTAATACCTCTGGTCTCCCTGGATCCTGCTCAGCTCAGCCCAAACCCAGTAGAAGCCTTTCAAACATTGACACCATTTGACTTCATAAGTATCTTCACTGCATGCAGACTGAATTGCACTAAAAATTGTTTGTATTCTGTAAGTGTTCCCTCTTTTACCCATAGCAGTATAAGCCCGTTGTTTCTTCTTTCTGCTTTTCCCAAATTCAGCAGAGCATGTGACCTGCACTTTGTTACTTAGATGCTAAGCAATTGTTGGCCATAGATCTGAAATCTTTATCCAATCTGATTCTCATCTCTCCAAAAATATTTGTGTGTTTGGAGCAATAGCACTATGAGGCTCTTAATTGAAAATATAAATGAGAAGATTTAGTAATCAGAAAAATAGTTCAAGTTACATTGGCTTTAACACTTCCTTTCTGAAATCGGTACAGTTTTTTTGAATCTATAGAGAGTTTATGGACTAGGCCAAGGCACCAAAGTTTCTCTCATTTTCTCATATCTGCAATTTCATATGTACATTCATGAAAAAATGAGAACCAATTTTTTTCATGTAGAAATGAATAAATAGAAGAAAGTTAATTAGGTTTTCAAAGAAGGGTAACACATTGCTTGTTGGGCAAAAGCTGCATCAG
The DNA here is from genome assembly GCF_059756535.1 of Pantherophis guttatus. NCBI lineage: Eukaryota > Metazoa > Chordata > Lepidosauria > Squamata > Colubridae > Pantherophis > Pantherophis guttatus. Next base: position 16,613,480 of record NC_142079.1, on the reverse strand, counting down.
TATAATTGAAACAATTAAAATACCCTACATACTTTTCTGTATACCGTATTAATTCCACAAGTGTTTTGCTATAATAAATTATAAGTCTTGTAATTTGTGACACTATGTGACAGAATGTTAACTTTAAAGTTGGTTTGACCATTGCTAATTTGGCTGCAGTGACTCAAACTGTAGTTGTCCTCCTGCCAGATTATTACAATTCCTTCCACTAACGGCTGGGCAATTTCAGTTGATATGGAAGGCTGCCTTTCTGTTACTGAACGTGCACAAAATTGGAGCTCTCTAACATCTATTCTGCAGAATCCGCCTTGGCGGTCTTTGCTGCATTTTCAACCTACTTGAAAAGGTTTCCTTGTTGAGTTAGAACCCCAAGGGTTTGTTGGAACATTTCTCTCTTGAATAGCCAGATTTCTTGGTAGGGTTACTCGGAGAAATACTAAGGTGCCATGAGCCTGTTCATGTTCAGGCTAATCTGGGGGGTTGGGGTTGGGGGGGGTTGGGGGGGGGGAGAACCACAGAATATTTTGTTACTCATGACCTGCTATATCCATAGAGCCATTTTTGCAATAGAGAGGGTGAAGAAGGCCCTGACTCTTTAAGTTACTTCCAAACTTTGGTCTGGAATCATATTTTGGTCAGGACTAAGCTCTAGAATGCCCTGTTTTACAATGTGGAAAGAATGGAACCCATACATGGTAGAAAAAGAAGGAACATATACTTCATGAGCCCGATGCCAACTCTTACTCAACCTGTGAAGGCTCTATCTTCCTTGGAGATTAATTTGCCCAGGATCTGCCAGAACTTTGGCTGATTGTGCTCTTCTCTGCACTCCACAAGAATATAAAAATGACTTGGAGGTAGCTTTCAGGCCAAGAAAGCTTTTGAGAGATAAGATGTTGGGATCATGCAAAGCTCAGTCTGCTTCTTGTCTTTCCTGTGGTGGCAAATCTGGCAATAGCAGCTCTGTGAGATTAATTCTAGTAATATTAGTCCCTTGTAAACCAATGGTACTCTGGGGACCATCAAGCTGCAACTCAGTTTTGGATACCTTCACATCAACCTTTCAATCATGTTAATTATGTCCACCCTCATCCTGTACATCATTTGCTATTTGACTGGATGGTACATATAGTACAGGGATTCTTCAGTTAACGACTATTTGTTCAGCGACTATTCATATTTATGAGCAGTAGATACAACAGGTCCTCAGCATTCCAGCCATCCCAGCATCCCCATGGTCGTGTGACCACAATGTGTGACCTCCTTTGGCAGCTTCCTACAAGCAAGTGGGGAGGTCAACAGGAAGTCGGAACTCCTAGTCATGTGAGGTTCTTGCTTAATGACCTGTGTGGTCCTCTCTTAACAATGGCAACTGGGACTGCTGGAATTGCTGTCACTAAGTGGCATGGTCACATGATGTCTCACTATCACTGTATTGTTTAGCGACAGCAATTCTGATTCCAACTACCTTAATTAACGAAGCATTTGTGCTTGTCCATCTTCTTTGGTGGAGAGAAGGCGGGGGTGATGCTCCTTGATGTCTCAGCAGTATCAGCAACCATGGTATTTCTTCTGCATAGGCTGGAGGCACAACATTACAGTGGTTTGCCTCCTTCTTCAGTGATCATTCCCAACTATGCTGATGGAGGGGAAGAAGGGATCATGCCAGTGACCACCCACTTGTTGGGGGGGGGCTCAGAACTTGACACCTCCTGTTTAACCTTTACATGAAACCACTGGTTGAAGCCATCCATTGTTTTGGTATAATCAGTATAAGGTTGTGACACTTTTATATCTTTTATATCATAGGGCATAAACAGCAAAAGATGCTTGCTATTGCTGGTACGACTGCATTTTGAATCAACTGGTGAGTCTTCAAGGGCAGCCCCATGTAGAGTGAATTTGTCAAGGTGTCAATCTAGTGTTGGAAACTGTTCAGGTCTGATGGAATGGAACAGACTTTGGGTCAATCCAGAATGGTTTGTCGAGACTGAATGGCTGTGGTTCTTTGGCCCCCTGGGTCAGTGAGCTTTCACTGTTAGTCTTGGATGGGGGCAATTTGCGATTGATGGGGGTTCATCCAGTGTGTTCCTTCCTTGACTGGGAGGCCCTTCAGATGGTCACTCATGCCCTGATCACCTTGTAATTGGACTACTATAATGCACTCTACCCCAGGCTGCCCTTGAAGACCAAACAGTTGATTCAAAATGCAGTAGCACCAGCACCAGCAGGCATTTTTGGCTAGGTAAGCCCATATGTCACTGATGCTATACAAGTTGTATTGGTTGACAGTTGGTTTCTGGGAGATGCTGTCACCTACAAAGCTCTTTGTATTATATAAGGCTCTTCAATGCATAGAATGTAATTATACAAGGGACCATGTATCTACAATTGTTTGCTGATGTGCTCCAGTTCCCCTCTTTTGTAAACTATCCAGAATTTTCTAGAATAGTCGGGCTATAAAACATTTAAATAATTGATAATAAATACTATTCAAATGTCTCCCCCTTCCATTCCTTCTCAAATAACTCCAACCAATTGCCATGCCCATGCCTACTGTTCTAATGATAAATGAACCCACAAACTCTGAATGGCTTACTGGAATTTTAATTACAGGATATCAGAATGCTTGGAACAACATGGAAGGAGCACACTAAATTTTGTCCAAAGCTTGGAACAAAGCTTTGGAATGCAAGGTGCTTTATTCCAAGCTCAGAACAGTATTAACATTTCCACTACAAGTTTATTTTAAATCTAAGAATACATTCAAAACAAGTTACACTTCCTCTTTAACAGTAAACTGTGCACAATGTCAATTATTATATACGCCAAAGAGCACCACTCACACACAGGGGACTTGCAAGAAAAAAATATTTTTTATTTTACAGGAAAGGGATGGGGGAGAAGTGGGTTGTCATAGACAGCTCAATGAAGACTACAGAAAGTAGGGTGGGAGAAAGAGGTTGCTAGCTAGCTCTAGCTTGGACAGGAATATGCTGCAACATTTTGTTGTGGTCCAGCTTGCAATAAGACACATTTAACTGGAGAGATACAAGCATGCCATATTTTACATACACCCAGTTCTTGCTAAGAATTATGCTAATTTGCTCAATCACATTTGAATCAAAGATTTGAGCAACAGCTTTAGCAAATCATTTTTTAAGAGGCCAGTAAACAAACAACTTGAAGCCACTGGCTTCCACCTGAATACTGGTTTCATCCTGTATTTTACAGGGATTTCAGATTTCATTCTGATCTTTACTTAAGAGACAGATCTGCCACGGGCTTCATCTGTTCTAACCCAATTAGTCCTGCAGCTTTAATCTCATTACAGTACCCAAATCTCATATACTGGACTCCAGATGCCCAGCACAATTCAGACTCTGTTTGAATTATGGGTACAAAGATCTCTAGTGACTTAAACTATATCAAGTCCCAATTCTCTTCCTCAAATGATTGATGAGCTTGTCACGAACAGCATCCCCATCACACTCCAGGAATCTGGGACTTTTACTGACTAATTGCCCATAAGAGGGTTCCCTCAAAGAGGAGCAGACCAAGCCAGAGGGACAGTCATGAGAGTAAAAGACAGTCAAGTTACAATAATACAACAGAGATAATCCTGGATGGACATCAATATTATGCTTAGCTTTTGAATTATTTTTCCCCAAAGACATAAAGCACAAATATACAATCTAAAGCATTCAGGTCAAAGTCACTGTTCCCTCCACCAAACATTTCCTCCATTAAAGCATCTAGTCCCAAAATCAGAAATAAAAATGTGCATGGCTTCATTAGGGGCTGATTCTCTTCTTCCATAAAGGGCTTGCACCAACCTGTGCCCCCCCCCCCAAAAAAAAGGCCAGACTTGGACTTAGAATAACTTTAATTATTGTCACTTTGAATGTACACTAATCGGCATCCATTAAAATGAAACTTCCTTGCACACACGCGGCTCTCAAAGGGCCGGCGTTGCCTCAGAGCTAAGCACAGGCAGGGTGGACCAAGGCCTCCCCCAGGGGCTCCAGGCTCTTTTTCAGGCTCACGTCCTCCGGTGGGACTGATGGGCAACCTGGGCCGCTTTCAAGACGGGCGGACTGCAACTCCCAGGATCCCAAGCGACGCGGGCTGGGGAATCCTGGGAGTTGCGGTGCACACCCCTTAGAGACCCAGGTGGAGAAGCCCCCGCGGCACAGCCCCCCCCCCCACCCCAGCTGCCCTTCCCCCGCGGGAGCCTTCGGGGCCTCCCTCCCTCCCTCCCTCCGGGCCACACAGACGCGCCTCCCCCGCCCGGGAAGCAGCCCTTCCGCGCAGCCCCCCCGCAAGCCCCTCTCCGGGCAAACGCCCAGCGCCGCCTCAGAGCCGCGTCCGCCCGCCCGCCGCGCGGCCCTCTCAGAGCTGCTCCGCCGCGCCCTGGCCCCGCGCGCTGAGCTCTCCGGGCCCCAAAGGCCGAGCGGGCCAGAGGGCGGGCGGCGCGGCGGGCAGGCGCCCGGGCCGCGGGTCGGATCTCCGGCGGCTGGGCCACCGCCCCGGCCTTACCTGAAGCGCCGCTGCCTCCTTCCGCGGAGGGAGACCGGGCAGGCGAGCGGGCGGGCGCGGCGCTTCTCCTCCGGTCCCTCAGCGCCCTGGGCGCCACTACGCAGGCGCTGACGCGGTCGCGACAGCGCGCCCCGCCCCCAAGCCTGCCGAGGGGAGGGCGCACGCGCATCGGGAGGGGCGGGGCCAGTCAGCTGCTGCTGCTCTTCCCCGCTGTGCAGTGCTACTACCGTCCTCTTTTCCTTCCTCCCTTTTCTTTCCTTTTCCTTCCTCCCCCTTTTCCTTCCTTCCTTTTCCTCCCTTCCTTTTCTTTCCTTTTCTTTCCTCCCCCCTTTTCCTTCCCTTTTCCTTCCTTCCTTCCTTCCTTCCTGTCTCTCATTCCCATTTCCCTCCTTCCTTTTTCTCTCTCTCTCTCTTTCCCTTCGTTCTTTCCTCCTTCCTTCCCTTCCCATTCCTTCCTTTTCCTCTCTCCCTCCCTCCCTGTCTCCTCTCCCCACTGGCAGCCTTGCAGGGTTCCGGCAGGCGGAGTGAACCGGCTCCCTGCGCGTTCTTCACCGGTGCACGGAAGGCTTTCCTGAGCAGGTTCGGGTCGTGGGAGCCTCGGGCCAGGCGCGAAGGGCTGAGCCGGGGCCTCTTTCTGGCTCCGGCGGCCCTTCCGGTTCATCTCCACATGTGGTCCCTTCTGGCTGTTGGCAACTGCGGGAGCAGCGGCGGCGCTTCCAGTGAAAGCGGGAAATCAGAAACTGCGCGATGCTCCTTCTGATCCTCTGGCGGTTGAGATGGGTCCGAGGGCCATTGGGGGAGGGGAGGGGAAGCTGTGTTCTCCCCCCCCCCCATTGCCACAGGCGCACGCTCAGATATGTATGGTTTTGCTAAAGCCAGGCATCCATCCTGCTGCTGCAACCCTCCTGGGTTTTGTGGGGGAGCTTCCGGAGTGGCTGTGATGCTTCCAGGTGCCTTGGGTGGAATCCGAACATGCACACCTGTCAGCACCTCATGGTCTTTTCCTACAGGAGTTGCCCAAGCCAAGGAAAACACACATTTGAGGCCAGAAGGTGCCTCAGGGCAGGTATCAGCATACATGGCTGGTGCCTCACCTCAGGCCCATTTTGCTAGAATCAGGCAGCTTTCTTTTAGGACATCCTTGGCAGCCAGCTTTGTGGCCTCCCTGGCAGGAGGGTCTCGGGTAGGGATCCTCGAAGGCATCCTTGGCAGACGAATGCCAGCTTTTTCCTAATGCCCTCACCTCCAAGAGATTCTTATGAATGGCACATTTGATTCACAGCATCCTCCTATTAGGGCCACTATTAGGGCCATAGTTTTTCCTCTAGTTCCCTCCTCAACCTTTGTCATCTAAAAGATTGAGGAGGGAACTAGAGGAAAAGCTGTACCAGACCTAATTCTTACTAATAGAGAAAAAGAGATGGAGGGAGTTAAAGTTGCCAGACGTTGAGCAAGAGTGACCACGTCATATTGGAATTCAATATAATGCAAGCACAAGCAATAGAATCCAATCCAACCGGTGTCTTAAACAAGAGAGTTGGAAGGCACCTCTTTGTCTCTTCTCAACAATCCCGCCAGGAGTTCAACGCTTCATTGAGCATGCTGTCCTGGTGGAGCAAAGCTCACAGACTAGTGAGAGAGACTACTGAAGCGAGAAGGACTCCCCCATGACCTCTGAGCCTGTTACTCCCTGGAAGACCTTTGTAGGGTGCCCACATGCCACCCTTTGTAGTATACCATCAGCTTCTGTTTTAAGCCTCGGGCAAAGCCTCTTGAGAAAAGGACTTTTCAACAGGATTAGGGAGTCTTTTAGTGTAAAACACACACACGCACACAAGAGTTTTGGAATGTCCACTCCACAGTGCCCTCCTTCACTCTGGGCAGTGTTTCTCAACTGTGTCAACTTTGTGTTGATTTTCAGAGTCTATGCAAGACACTGTCAATTATTCCAGCTTGCTCAAAAAAGATCAAGCTGTAATGGGTTAAGGTTTTAGACCAGTGAAATGCAAGAATGAATCAACCAGGCTGGATTAGTAAACTACTAATCTTTCATTCAAGTGCTTTAGGGCTTGTACAGCTTCCTAGGTAGTTTGAGGAAGCTACCTGGGAGTCAAGGAGGAATTCCAGCAAGCCCCTTTTCTCTCCTTTGAGGCTGTTCTTCTAAGAGGCAGGGCTGGTCCCTCCTTGGGGGAGGAAATTCCTTTGCGGAAAAGAGCATGTTTGCATTTGCTGCAATAGTGGCAAATTTATGATTTAGTGCCTTGAGAAAGTGTTGGGCCTGCATGAATGTAGTTGGAATTTAAGATCCCATTAGTGTTGCCTTAGTGACCGAATCCCTCTAGAAAATGCAGCCGGAAGGCTTGTCCCAACTTCCTCTAAAAGCTGTGCTTACATTGATAATGTGACTTCCACCACTGAGAGTTTTCCAGGTTTATCTTAGCTAACTACAAACCAAAACAGGCCGAGGAAAGCAGCGGGGATGACGACCCCGTGATCAGGGGAACTCTTCACCCCTTTGCTCTCAAAATCCTGCTGGTAGTACCAGAAACCCAAGTCCAAGGGGAAGTAGAAGCCATCAATACCGGCTGTACCAGATGCCTGATCAGCCCTCACAGTCGAGCAACTAGGCATACGCAGAAGGCCCCTGGCACACCCCATCAGCTTTGAGCAAGCCAACGGGCCGCTGATTGGCAGGGCCCCTACCACCTTAGTCACCGAACTAGTCAGACTGGAGATGGGTCACCACCAAGAACTCCTCTGGTTCATAGTCGCCCCAAAGATGACCGACTCAGTCATATTGGGACTTGCGTGGCTAGAGAAGTGGAGCCCCACAATCTCCTGGGAGGGCGGTTATCGGAAGCTAGTCATAGGTATTGGACCATTGCCACCTGTGAAGCAGGACCACCTCCTAGAGGCCACGAGGGTGCCAGCGCACCTGAACCTGCAGCCCCACCCCGCAACACCCCACCTGACAGCCAACAAGTGCCAAAAGAATATCGAGACCTATCAGGGGTTTTCAGCAAAGAGGATTGCAACTTTCTTCCCCCTCACCGCTCGACTGACTGCGCAATAGAATTTGTACAGGGGCCAAACTGCCTAAGCTGAAAATGTACTCCATGACTCTGAAAGAGATGGGGGAATTGAGGGAGTACATAGATACCAATCTGAAGCAAGGACTCATCCAGCCCGCAAAATCTAAAGTGGCGGCCCCAGTACTCTTCAAGGAGAAGAAAGATGTGGGGATGAGGCTTTGCGTTGATGTTCATGGAATCAGCACTGTCTGTGTGGAAAACACCTACCCCCTTCCCCTCATGAAAGACATGCTTAACCATTTGTCGAAGGGCAAGGTGTTCACCAAACTAGACCTGAGGGAAACCTACTACCGTATAAGAATCAGAGAAGGGGATGAATGGAAGACTGCTTTCAACTGCCCATTCAGCAGCTTCCAATTTAAAGTAATGCCATTCAGATTGCAAGGCCCCCTCCGCAATGTTTATGGAGCTCATTAACAAAGTTCTGCATGAGCACCTGTATAAGGGGGTCCTTGTTTACTTAGATAATATTCTCATATTCAGTGAGACCCTGGAGGAGCACGTGAAACTTGTCCGCCAAGTGCTGAAAATACTCCTTGCTGCCAAACTTTACGCGAAGCTGTCAAAGTGTGAGTTTCACAAGAACTCCCTAGAATACTTGGGCTACCAAATTTCCAGCGGAGGTGTGGAGATGGACCCAAGGAAAGTGAAAGCAGTACTTGATTGGCAATCCCCATGTACCTACAGGCAACTTCAGAGCTTCCTGGGGTTTGCTAACTTCTATAGACAGTTCATTCCAGCTTTTGCGGAGGTGGCTCTACCCATAACCGAACTTTTGAAAATGGGGTCCCCTCTGACAAAACAATAGCTGACCCAACCAATTGCTTGGACAATGGATTGCGAAAAAGCCTTTGAAAAACTAAAGAGACTGTTTGCCCAAGAACTGATTCTGCAGCACCCAGATCCAGAGCAACAATTTGTCATACAAGCCGACACCAGCGATGTGGCAGTGGCTGTGGTACTCCTTCAAAGGAACAACAAAGACAGTTGTTACCCTGTGCCTATATGTCCAAAAAGCTAAACAACACAGAGAGACGATGGGCCATCTGGGAAAAAGAGGCTTATGCAGTTTGATGGGCTTTGCTATCTTGGAGACATTTCCTAGAGGGGAGTAAAGTGCCTTTTGAGGTCTGGAGGGATCACAAAAACCTCAAGGCCCTAAAGACCCCCAGGAAACTCTCTCCCAAACAAGTTCCCTGGGCTCAATATTTCAAGTGCTTCAATTTTGAACTGAAGTACATCCCAGCAGGAAAAAAACCTGTTAGCAGATGCCCTATCGAGAAAACCTCAATTTGACAGCTGCCGGGAGGAAGTGGTCCACACCATCATTCCCCCCTCACAATCAGCCGCCCAAGTCACCACCAGGAGCCAAGCCAGGCGGCCACCCAAGCCAACCCAGGATGGATTGATAGCTAAGTTGAGTGGCACTACCAGCAGACCCTTAACTCATAGACAATAAAGACGTCTTGATGATGAGGGATGGATTGGCATGGAAAGGTTCTAAATTGTATGTCCCCTCAAGCCTGAGACTCAAAGTGCTCCCGCGCAGCCACGACTCCAAGCTGGCCGGCCATTTTGGATTCCTGAAGACCCTGCACCTTGCTAGAAGGCAATTCTGGTGGCCAAAAATGAAAGCAGAAGTGAAAGACTACATAAAAAGCTGTGCCATGTGTGCAGCGATGAAGACAAGACCAGGAAAACTGCCTGGACTCCTTCAGCAAGTGGCAAGCCCCAGTTGACCTTGGGAAGGGATCAAGATGGATTTCATAGTCAAACTCCCAGAAAGTGGGGGAAACACAGTAATTTGGACAGTAATCGATTTGTTTTCCAAAAAGGCCCATTTCACTGCTTGCTGTGGACTGCCTTCCACAGAGACTCGGCAAACTATTCATCAAGCATATCTACTGTTTGCACAGAATACCCCGCTGAATCATCTCGGACAGAGGAGTCCAGTTTACAGCCAAATTCTGGAGGAGTTCCTGAGATCCATTGGGTCCACACAAGGACTTAGCTCGGCTTTCAATCTGAGTACCAACGGAATGGCGGAATGTGCAAACGCGATGGTGGAGCACTACATAAGATGCTACGTAGACTACCAACAGAAGAACTGGGCAGATCTATTACCGTTTGCGGAAGTGGCTTACAACAATGCAGTGCACATTAGCACTGGACTGACCCTTTTTCAGGTCACCAATGGCATGGGGTTTGTCCCCATGCCTGAGCTGCCGAGAGAGCCCCCTTCGTCCATGTCTTTAACATGTCTTTAATGGAGTCATTAAAGAAGTGGGAGAATATGAAAAAAGCACTGACAGAAGTAGCAGAGGAGTATAAAGAACAGGCAGACAAGCACCGTTTGCTCCAACCCCCCCTCTGGGTGGGGGATAAGGTTTTCCTATCCACTAAATACATATGGTTAAGGCTGCCTAGTAAGAAATTGGGACCCAAGTTCCTAATCAGCCCGGTGACAGTTCAGCTTAACCTCCCTCTCATGCTAGGGAAAATATACCCTGTATTTCACTGTAGCTTGCTGAAACCCTCAGTTGGCTCCAACCTAAGACCTCAAACCCAACCACCTTCTCCTCCTATAGTAGTACAGGGAGAGACCCATTATGAAGTCAAGAAAATATTAGATTCTAGGCTATATAGGGGCCAATTATAATACTTAGTATACTGGAAAGGGTACCCTTTGTCTGAAGCTACATGGGTTAAGAGTTGGAATGTGAAAGCAGATAGGTTAGTCAAACAATTCCATGACAAGTACCCTGACAAGCCAAAGGGTCCCCCTGGGGGGAGAGGGTGGATATGATTAACCCCCTTGTATTAGTCTTTTCCAGGACACACGTCTTATCTGAGGTGGGGGGGGGCAGCCTGTCAGACCTGGAAGCCATATTTCTACCTTTGTGCCTTCAGGCTTCAGGCCTGCCACAAATCCTACTGTGGGGAATTGGGAGGGGGGATTGCATAGAGAGAAAAAGATATGTAGTCACAATAAAATTCTTTATAGAAAGTCAAGGCCATGGGGCCCTGCAGCTGTGTGGAGAAGAAATGAGGAGGTATCTTTTGGTCTGGACAGCAACTGATTGGATGCATGGTGGACATGTGGGAGAGGGCAAGGTCTTGAACTTCCTTTTGGGTGTGGAAAACCCGGAAGCTCTCAGATTCAGGCTTTGAGGAGGCAGTAGGACAGGTTTTCTTTTCCCAATTTGTCTGGCTAATTGTAGTCCATTCTTACAGAATGCAGTAGAAGCTCCTGGTGTGGAAAGGAGCTTCTGCCTGACAACTGTGACCTCCAAAAATACAGATAGATCCTTGATCAGTAGAGTAGAATCCAAATACCAAAAGATTTGCACCAACAGAATGAGGGGAGAATTGCCGAGGGACAAAACTTATGGGGAAAGGACAATCAAGGCTGTGTAAAACTGGCTCTTGACTTCCTTATGATTTCATCGTTAAAGAGATGGAAGGGGGAAGGTTTTGTAATTGGGTGTCTTTGGATAACACATTTACCCGTTAATTTAATCACGGTTTATTCAAACCAGTTTCCTAGGTTTACATAACACACTGAACCACAAACTAATCCCATGGGCTGGATTGGCACAAAATTGCATCACCTGCAACATCTTCCAGGTGTTGGGTCTGTATCTCCAGCAGGAAGTCATTCAGCAACAGCCAGAGGTTGTGCGTTGTTCATTCATGTAATATTAAAACATTGTCAGCTATTTTGCAATTCAGTGTTTTGTACAAATACAGCCACTGGCTGTTTTAAAGTCAAGCAGAGTCAAGGAAAATGATTCTTGGAGCCACTTCACAAAACTGAGGACCTAGAAAATAGAAGGGATTGGAAGAATTTGAGGGATTTGATGTTGCTAATTCTTGGAAAGAAAATGAGCCCCTGGCTCACTTCCATTTGAGGCATTCGTTTCTGAAGCACAAGATTATCACTTTTCAGGAAAGCATAGGTTTATAATTAAAACTGAAATTAATGCTTAAATTATACAAACTCTTACATACCTACATGCCTGCATGTAAAATTTGCCTGGATATCAAAGCAATCCTCTTGCAGATCTCCAACACACACTGTCTCCCTTTTAGCTAGGTTCATCAACTCAATACGGCAGAACAACTATATATAAATCAAAGATGCCAGAAAGAACAGTCAAGCAGAAGAGATTGGCCCATTTCCCTTGGTGGGATGGCTTTGCCAATTCTTGCAGCTCTGGATATTATGGAATAACAATGCAAGGAGGAAACTGCAGCCATTCAGCAATCGTGCTGCTTTAAAGGAATCAAAATAAATAAAAGCCCTTAAAACTTTAATATTCAAGACATGCCTCAAGTTCACAAAACAACACTGTGGCCTTCCTTAAACCTGTTATGACTTTTAGTGACTCAAATGAGCTTTATTAACACTCCCAATCTCTACAGCCCCACTGGGCCAGCTGTTGATATGATATTACTGGACCTATAAGGAGGACTTGGATAGCCTACAATACTTGTCTGAGGATTCAGAACAGAGGGAAAGGTATAAATTCCTTCCACTGTAGTCCAAATACTTCGTTGGCACTCGAGGGGATGTGGGGAGGACTCCCCCTTATTCTGTGGGTGAATATCTTGATGCCTAACTTCAGCAAGGCCAAGCAAAAAAGGATACTGCAGGCAAGGCGTAGGAGACTCCTGGACCAACATGTGGCCTTGAATCATTTCTCTGCATGATGACAACTGGGGGTGGTTTAGTTCGGATGAACAAACCTGGTATCTAAATAGGGTTGTCCTCACAACCCTCACAACCTTTGCCCCTATCTCTTCATAATGGAGTAACCTACAACAGTTACCTTAGAAGAATAAACATACGACTGGCTGATGGAATGAGAAAGCGTCAGGCTAGACTTTCACTATAGGGTTATTGAATATTTGTTGCCTCAAATTACAGTAATAAAAATACGATCACATTTAGCTTTGATTTTTTTTAAAAAAATCTTACTTAAACGATCCCCCTATTTAGAACCCTTACTTCACTGAGGCGCACTTCAGAAGGGACCTTCGGTGGATGAACCTTCTCCTTCAACTGACACAGAGGCAGGTGCTGCTTTTTGTCCCTGGATTCACAGACAGCTTGATCCTCCATCAGCTTGTCTGAAAGTCCATGGTAGAAAGTTGGGAGAAAAAAATCCAATTTTGGCAAAAGGAGGACTGAGGAACAAATATATGGGCACGTCAGCAAAAGGGTTTTGTATCTTATCTTCATAAACTGAGGTACATCACCATCCAAACTAGGACAGCAGAACAGAGTTCTAACTTCTAGACTTCTGGGGGGGGGGGGGAGAAGCAATATAGGATTCCTATTTTAAAAAATCCTGGTATGAGAGACACTGAGATAGTCAGACACCACAATCCAGCCACTCCCATGATGGGTTCTTTCCCAATGTTAAAATAGCTGAATTGTACAATTCGAGGATCAGAGCAGCTATGGAGCCTCATGCTTCTGTAGTGATTTTTAGCCCCCTTTAACAAGCAGAATTCCATTACTTGTATGGGAAACTGTGGGAAAAGCTCCTCATGCCCTATTCATAACCTCTCTGAACAAAACCAGAATTTCAGTGTAGCTTCCTAGTCTCTCACCCATTTGCCAGAGTTGAAAGTTTTAGCCTTCCAAGTCACTTCTGAACATCTCGGTGGAAGTGGCTTTGAATTAAGACAAATTTATGCTGTATGATTGTATGGGACTGATAAGGACATTATTTCTGTCCATATGAAGCACAAAGAGAGATCCCTTCCTGTGCGAGGATTCTGGGTTTACTCCCTATTTCTGACTGCCAGGGTTGATTCTTTTCCAGCATTACAATTCATGAATGATGCCTGTTCAATCTTAAAACAAACTGTTGGAATTTCTGAAAAATATAAAATACTCCCTCAATCACCATTGTACAAGTTATTAAAACATCTTATCAAAACATTTCTCTTTCCCAGCAAAAACAGGGTGGCAGTGAAAAAAATATTTTCCATAAGCAAAGTCTTTCCAAAGTCCCAACCAAGAAAGAGCAGAGGCCCAATCCTGCCCTCCCAATTCCCGCCAGCGGATCTGAGGACTGTTTAGCTGCTGGGAGGGGAGAAGCCGGCTTTGGCCCGACTGCGGAGAAACCCACCATCAGCTGAAGTCCTTATGCTGCTGCAGCCGGGTTAAAACTGGGCCTGAGGCCTTTGTTTATGAAAGGGGCGATTTTGCAGATTATCTTCTCTAGTCTTTACAATGCCTGAAGACCTCAGCATCTTCTTTGTGGGAAAAGGAGGAGGCCTTAAGAGCTGCCCATCACCTTCTTCTCCTCCAGCCTCTGGCCTTCATTCTCTTCTAAGTGATTAGATGATGCATCTTCGGTAAAACTTCCCACCAAAAGAGAGTCAAAGGATAAAAGGCAAGGAAAATATTTCTTTTTTAAAAAAATGTCCTGATTGTGCATGAAGCTCCTAATTTATTTACTTATTAAAAAGAAATGTTTAATCGAGGTCTAAATTTGCAAGTAGTGGCCATGATGGGTGAACATCCTTGTGACACTTCACTCGAATCCACAACAGTGGCCATCGAAGGAAAAGCCTTCTGTTCTTCAAAGACGCCCAAGAAGAAAAGGCTCCTAGAACTTCCCAAACGTAACATGAATTCCACTGCAAAAATCCTCCAGGAATTCCTTCAGGCCCATTCCTTCCCAAGACAACATGCTTTCCTCTGTTGCTCTGCTCAGTTCTTTTCCTGATCTGGTGAAAAGAATCTTCCCCTGAAGACAATAACCTTCCTCTGGTGGCTTCTTGGTCAACAGAGGGAGGGAGGGAGGGAGAGAGGGAGGGAGGGAGGGCTTTCTCTCCTCCTGAAGGATCAGGAAAGGCTGGAAGGTCAGAGGGAGGGAGAGAGGGAGGGAGGGAGCTTTTGGTTTCTACACCTCAGTGGAGAAGAGGATACTCTGCCTCTTGCTGTCCGGGGTGGGAATTGTCTCCAGTTGCAGGAAATAGAGGAGAACCTGAACCTGGAACACAGACAAGAGAAGGGGAACAGATCAATTGGGGAGGGGGAGGTGCAATAGCAATGGCAGCCATGGCCAGGAGAGCCCGGTGGTTCTCCAACTCTGCAGGCGTTCAAAAGACTGGACAACCACTTGCAAGAATAGTTTAACTGACTTTCCTGCACATGTAGTCCTCTACTTATGACCACAATTGGGACCAGAATTTCTCTTGCTAAGCAAGGCAGTTAAGTGACTCACACCTGATTTTTTTGCTGCAGTCATTAAGCAATCATCCTGGTTGTTAAAAACGAATCATGCAGGAGTTCAGCGCTGACTTTCTCAAGGAGAGAAACAGCCTCAAACTAAGGAGGAATTAATTGCCTGGGAGGGAAAGCAATCAATCAATGGGACAGCTCGACTCTGGGAGTTGTGGATATTCCTTCCTTGGAGGCTGTCAAAAAGAGAGTGGACAGGCATTTGTCCAGAATGGTATAGTGTCTCCTGCTTCAGCGGGGGGTTGGACTAGAAGACCTCCAAGGTCCCTTCCAATTGTTACTCTGTTATTCTTTGGTTCACTGAAGCTGGCTCGGCAAGTTACAAAAGAAGATCACATGACCCTGGGAAGCTACAATCATTGTAAATACATGCTGGAAGCCTAGCACCTGAATAGCAATAGCAACAGCAATAGCACTTAGACTTATATACCGCTTCACAGTGCCTTACAGCCCTGTCTAAGCGGTTTACAGAGTCAGCCTCTTCCCCCAACAATCTAGGTCCTCATTTTACTGGCCTGGGAAGGAGGGAAGGCTGAGTCAACCTTGAGCATTTCTTTGCTCCCAGAACTTACTTTCTCTGGTTTCAATATTCTCCCCCCCCCCTCCTCTTTTTGGTCACTTGCAGCAGAATTCCTCAATGTTTCCGGCTTTGTGGACTGGCTGGGGTGGGTGGGTAGTGGTAAGGTTCGCACAAGCAGCCGGCAAGTATACGCACATGCAGCTCCATTTCCACAAGTGGCGTGCACGCATACCTGCCGTTCATGCGAATGGGGTGTGCGTGCATGCGCTCGCCTGCTGCACTTGCAAGGGAGGATGTGCGTGTGCGCACCAGCCGTTTCCACGGCCCAGTTGCAAACCCCTCACGGCCCACTAGTGGCTGATTTACTGTACTTTTCAGTTATTTCCCTCCCTAGTTGGTATTTCCTGAAAAGAACCTCTTCTATATTCTTCTGAGAAAGGAATGAAAGAAATGAAACTGATCAAGTCTTTTGGGCTGCTTCGTTGGAAATTAGGCCAGAAGGGTATCCATGATCAAATCTTCTTTGATCAACCACTGATTAGATGGCTGTGGACAAGCCGTTTTCTTTTCTCCTTTCCCTTTTCTGAGGTCCTTGTAAGAAGGGTGGGATATAACATGGCTGGACATGAAATGGCCCTGCAACTGAGGTCTCCTGATGTGAAAGGTTAATTTTTCCTGCTTCCCCAGTGGGTCATGGTAATCAACTAGAAAGGGATGATCTAAATCAGACATGTCACACACGCGGCCTGCGGGCAAGAACTGGCCCACGATAGGCCAAGAATTGTCCTGTGGGGCCGTCCCGGAGATGGCGAGGGACCAACCTGTGCTGTCCCGACCCCCCTAGGCCACGCCCCCCCAGTCGGCTGTGACAACCAGGCCAGCCCCCCCCCCCCCGTCTCCCCCAAGGACAAAGAAAATTCTGATGCGGCCTGCAATGGGATCAAGTTTAACACCCCTGATCTAAATCCTTTCCTCCCACTATGGGTTATGGGCTCTTCCCTCATTTTCCCTTTGATCTAAGTGGGTCCTAAGAGAAGTCTGGGCCCCTGTGAAACCCTGCGTTTTGTTGATCAGAAAACCCCAGCAGACATTAAGGATCAAAGCTTCCTCAGGCTCAATTTTTTTTTTTTTTGCTTTAATTTATATGCCAATTATGGCAACTTGAAGATATGTAGACTTCAATTCCACCTGCTGCCTGGGGGAATTCTGGGAGTTGGAGTCCACACATCTTCAAGCTGTCAAGGTTGAGAAACATTGACTTAGACTCCCCATTTGCTTTTACCTGGGACATGACTTCAAGTGACCAGCTGTCAGTCATGGCCATGGGTTGCATTGGATTGGCAGGAATTTTGCTGTCTTTTTCTGACGGTCTGAGTAATGTTGGTCCAAAAACGGTGGCCAGATTGTGAAGCGACATCTTGTTGATGTTCTCCTTTTCAGCAACTCTGAAACAATAGATAGGATAGGAATAGAAAAGAAAATTATGATCCAACACAGTGGTATTCGAACTGGGGGTACTGACTCTCAAGGAGGCATATCCTGGGGGCAATCGAGCAATTTGTAATGACTTGTTCGTGAATCATGGTTCAGTTTTGGACACCGATATAAAATTAGAAAGTCTGGTTGTTTGTGAGGGTGAAAATATCATTCACAATTGGGAAAAGGGATAAATAGGCCAGGCAGTTTAAAAGAAACACTATCCTAACTTATACATCTTGTCAGGGCAGGACCAAATGGAAAACAGTGGTCTTTAACAGGCAGATTTGACCTCACATGTTGTTACTGATCCAAATATGTCCAAAATGCCAGGAGAATTTATGCAAATCCCCACTTTGAAAAGAAACAACCCAGAGTGGATTTTTAAAAAATCCTGTGGCAAAAGAAGAAATAACCCTTTCCGTTTTCTCTTTCTGTACAACTATTTTTATTGCCTCTTCTTGTAAACCAGAAATAGGCTGTTGGTTTGAACTCTGAGCTTGGCAATTTGCAAACGTTTCATCACCATTCGAGGAGACATCATCAGTGCGTTTTGAGTTGTGCTCGTCTGTCAGAACACAGGTCTTTAAAT
The DNA here is from genome assembly GCF_059756535.1 of Pantherophis guttatus. Classification (NCBI taxonomy): domain Eukaryota; kingdom Metazoa; phylum Chordata; class Lepidosauria; order Squamata; family Colubridae; genus Pantherophis; species Pantherophis guttatus. Next base: position 16,595,997 of record NC_142079.1, on the reverse strand, counting down.
ACCTTTTAGTGAGATGCAAAGTAGTCTGAATGTTGTTTGTTCGGATATTTCTATATTTTCAAACCAACAGCCTAACTACAAACCCAAGCTACTAATATTCAAACACATTTCAACTATTTATTTATTTATTTATTTATTTATTTATTATTCGAATTTCTATACCGCCCTTCTCCTTTCGGACTCAGGGCGGTGAACAGCCAAAATAAAAACATTTATACATAAATACGATTAAAAATAGATTTAAAATAATTAAATTTGGCCCATAGTTTAAAATTTATCAATTTAAAATCCATATCAAAATTTAAAACCAACCATAAAATCATAAAATCAAGAGAGACCAGCTAACTGAAAGAGATGAGTTTTTAGGGCCCGACAAAAGGTCCGGAGGTCGGAGATCACTCGTATCTCTGGGGGTAGATTGTTCCATAGGGTAGGTGCCACCACAGAGAAGGCTCTCCTCCTGGGGGTCGCCAGCCGGCATTGTCTAGCCGACGGCACCCTGAGGAGGCCCTCTCTGTGGGAGCGAACTGGCCGGTGGGAGGCAATTGGTGGCAGAAGGCGGTCCCGTAAGTACCCCGGCCGTAAGCCATGGAGCGCTTTAAAGGTGGTCACCAACACCTTGAAGCGCACCCGGAAGTCCACCGGAAGCCAATGCAGCTCGCGCAGGAGAGGAGTCACATGGGAGCGCCCAGTCGCTCCCATAATCCCCCGCGCGGCCGCATTCTGCACCAGTTGGAGCCTCCGGGTGCACCCCAAGGGGAGCCCCATGTAGAGAGCGTTACAATAGTCCAGACGAGAAGTGACGAGTGCTTGAGTGACTGTGCGTAGGGAGTCCCGATCCAGAAAGGGACGCAACTGGCGTATCAGGCGAACCTGATAAAAAGCCCCCCTGGCCACGGCCGTCAGATGCCCTTCTAAGGACAGCCGTGCATCCAGGAGGACGCCCAAGTTGCGGGCCCCTTCCGTGGGGGCCAATGATTCACCCCCAATAACCAGCGATGGCGTCAGCTGGCTATACCGGGACGCCGGCAGCCACAGCCACTCGGTCTTGGAAGGGTTGAGTCGAAGCCTGTTTCTCCCCATCCAGACCCGCACGGCCTCCAGGCACTGGGACATCACTTCCAAGGCATCGTTGGGATGGTCTGGGGTGGAGATGTACAGCTGAGTATCATCAGTGTACTGATGGAACTCCACCCCAAAACCACGGATGATCTCACCCAGCGGCTTCACATAAATGTTGAACAGGAGGGGCGAGAGGACCGACCCTTGTGGCACCCCACAAACAAGGCGCCTCGGGGTCGACCGCTGCCCCCCTGTCAACACGGATTGCGACCGGTCGGAGAGATAGGAGGAGAACCACCACAAAACGGTGCCCCCCACTCCCAGTCCCTCCAGCCGGCGCAACATGATACCATGGTCGATGGTATCAAAAGCCGCTGAGAGGTCTAACAGGACCAGGATAGAGGAATAACCCCTATCCCGAGCCCTCCAGAGATCATCCACCAACGCGACCAATGCCGTTTCCGTGCTGTACCCAGGTCTGAAACCGGACTGGAGCGGATCCAAATAGACAGCTTCATCCAGGTACTGTGGAAGCTGTCGCGCCACCACACTCTCAACAACCTTCGCAATAAAGCGAAAGTTGGAGACTGGACGATAGTTAGCCAAAACAGCCGGATCCAGGGATGGCTTCTTGAGGAGAGGCCTCACCACCGCCTCTTTCAAGGCGGCCGGCAGGACACCCTCACTCAAAGAAGCGTTGATAATTCCCTGGAGCCAGCCTCGTGTAACCTCCCGGGAAGCCAGCACCAACCAGGAGGGACACGGGTCCAATAAACATGTGGTGGCGTTCAGCCGTCCCAAGATCCTGTCCACGTCCTCGGGAGCCACAGGATCGAACTCCTCCCAGATAACATTCTCAAGGCCTGCCTCAGTCATCTCGTCTGAACTAACCCAGTCAGTGGCCAAGTTTTCCCGAATCTGAGTTATTTTATCATCCAGATACTGTACAAAATCCTCAGCTCGGCCCTGCAAGGGGTCCTCCCGCGCTCCCAGATGGAGAAGGGAGCGGGTCACCCTGAACAGGGCGGCTGGGCGGTTATCTGATGACGCGATAAGAGCGGCAAAATAGCTAGATTTCGCCGCTTTTATCGCCACTAGGTAGGTCTTAATATGAGACCTTACCAGTGTCAAGTCGGATTCGGAACGACTGGCCCTCCAACCGCTCTCTAGGCGTCTTTTCCGGCGCTTCATCTCTCTCAGCTCCTCGGAGAACCAAGGAGCTAAGTGAGTTCGGTGCCGGGTCAGAGGCCGCAAAGGCACGACCCGGTCCAAAGCCCCGGCAGCCGCACTATCCCAGGCGGCCACCAGGTCATCAGCCGAGTCGTGAGCTAGAGTTTCAGGAAATGGCCCAAGCTCCATCTGGAACCTATCAGGATCCATCAGGCGCCTGGGGCCGAACCACCTGGTCGGCTCCGCCTCCCTGCGACGGGGTGCGGCGGTCAGAAAGTCAAGTCGAAGGAGCGAGTGGTCAGACCATGACAAGGGTTCAGTATCTATATCCCCTATATCAAGGCCACTCAACCACTGACCAGAGACAAAAACTAAGTCCAGAGTGTGTCCCCCCCATGTGAGTAGGGCCGTGAATTACTTGGGTCAGGTCCATGGCCGTCATGGAAGCCATGAACTCCCGAGCTACCTCAGAAGTTTCACCAATGGATGGCAAGTTGAAATCCCCCATGACCAGAAGTCTGGGGGTATCAGCCGCCACCTCGGCTATAACATTGAGGAGTTCGGGCAGGGTCGTCGCCACGTGGCAGGGAGCCAGGTACGTGATCAACAGACCCATCTGCACCCCACGACCCCACTTCACGAAAAGGGACTCACATCCGGCTATCTGAGGCACAGTGGTCTCCCTCGGATCAAGACCCTCTCTTATAATGACCGCCACCCCCCCCGCCCCTGCCCTGAGCTCTCGGCTGATGAAATGCACGGAAGCCTGATGGGCACATCTCCACGAGGGGAACCCCCCCCTCATGGCCCAACCAGGTCTCCGTAATACCTGCCAGGTCCGCTCCCCCCTCCTGAATAAGATCACAAATGAGGGGGGCTTTATTTACTACGGACCTGGCATTACACAACATCAGCCGGAAACTCGGGCCCTGAGACTCTAAGCAGCCTGAGGAACGGGAAGAGCTAAGGGGACCGGGGCATGCAATCGCTCGGAGATAGCGAGCGCGTGCCCCCCCCACATGATGCGGCCCCCTGCTCCCGCCATACCTGCCCCTCCCACTCAGCGTATTGATGGAAAAGCCCTCAATAGAGGGCATTCTAACAGTCCCCTTTCCCCCAGAGTCCGTACCCCCTATGGCACCATTAACAGCCAGACTGGCCTCCCTCCCCACCCCCCTCCCCAAACCCCTTAAAAATTTACACAAAGACAATTTTAAAAAACCCCTCAGCCCCCTCTTTGCGGCATGCCACCTCTCGGGATTCCAAAATCCGTCATCGAGGTAGGCCCTCGATAACGTGGGGGGCCAAGCCTGCGAGAGGGGGGAATCTCGCAGACCAAGAAGCTCCGCTGCTGTGTACGTCTTGCCACAGGGATGGGGTGACCGTCCCCTAAAGGGTCCATACAGAAAAGTCCGAGGGAGAACATAAAAAAGACTACCAGAAATCACAAAAAATCATTGGCATTAAAATGTCCAATGAATAAAAGCTACTCTGCATTCAGGATGGTGATACATCACAGAAATCTTCATCAAGTGAAGATCTGTGCTGCCCACCCTCTGGACCCAGCTGCTCAGGTAGGCATGGAACCAAAGAATCATCCTGCCCCCAGTTGCCAACCTCCGCAGCAGCTCAGAAGGTGACTATGGTCACATGTCATTGAAAGATCCAAAATGCAGGACTTCCAGAGGTGACGTCAACGTGTCTGGGACGAAGAGAACAACGCTCTGTTCTTGAAGTCCCAATATTCCTAACCAGGAAGCCAATTGAGGCACTATTGACCCTGGAGAGATCAATAGAAAAAAAGAGGAATCTTTAAGGACCTCGGAGAGAAAAGCAATCTCCCCGAAGGTTCAGGAGAAACCTCTTAATTCCGGTTAGAAAAAAAACAGCCATCTTGGCTGGCCTGAACCGCTGACAACCGAAGAGTGGGAAGCGAAAATCGAAACAAGAGATCGCATCGGTAAGAGAAATAAACAAGAGAACAAGAAAATTGAAGATGGTACAATTATAGAGTGGGAGAAGTGAGCAGAGAGAGTGAGACTCTAAGCAAATGGCGACTGACAGCCAGATAAGTGGCGACAAAAAGGTGAGATGAGCGGAAGAAGTATCTCCGAGACCGCCTGCTGCCACCGACGACCTCCCATCGACCCGTGCGCTCCCACAGAGAGGGCCTCCTCGGGGTGCCATCAGCCAAACAATGCAGGCTGGTGACCCCTAGGGGGAGGGCCTTCTCTGTGGGGGCTCCCACCCTCTGGAATCAGTTGCCCCCTGAGATAAGGAGAATCCATGACCTCAGTGCCTTCCGCCGTGCCCTTAAAACCTTCCTTTTCCAACAAGCCGGGCTGGCCTAATTCTTTTTAAGTGTTTTTAATTGTTTGGTTTATTGTTTTAACTAATGGGGCCAAATTTATATATATATATTTTAACTATATTTTAATATTTGTATTTGATGTTTTTATTTGGCTGTTCACCGCCCTGAGTCCTCAGGGAGAAGGGCGGTATACAAATTCAAAAATAAAATAAAAAATAAAATAAAATAAAAAGTATCTTGGACTGACAGTGACAGCGCGAAAGAGAAGGAGCAGTGGAAACGGAGAAACTCCAGAAGCTATACCAGCAAAAGAGATTTGGAATATAAAACAAGTAGACTACACAGAGAAAAGTGCTTTGGATTAGAACTGAAAGTGTGGCGAAAGAAATTGGGAGAGCGAAAGAAGCAGCAAGTGACAGGAGGTGGTTTTGATAGACAGTGACAACGCGGAAGGCGAGTGAACGGCTGAGACAGAAAGTTATATTACTCACATTTGGATTTTGGATCAGAAAGAGGACTGGACTTTAAAATAAATAGACTGTGAAAAAGGACTTACAAAATAAACAAAGTAAATAGAGAAAAGTCTTTTGGATTAGAGTAGTGGGTGTGACGAGAGAAACGAGAGAATGGGAGAAATAGCGAGCGACAGAAGGCGACTTTGACAGAGAGTAACAACGTGAAAGGCGAGTAAACGGCTGAGACAGAAAGTTACAAGATATACAGTTAAAAATTGGTCTTGAAAGAAGCTTGGATTTTAAAGTAAATAGACTGTGAAAGAATAAAGACGGTGGGATTGACGGAAGTTATTAAAGTCGGAAAGAGTGATTGGGGGACTGACTCAGAAGTGTTACTAGTGTTGGAGTGATATATAAAACAGATTTGAACTTAACGAAACGGAAAGAGTGAACTAAATACCTAAAAGTATTGTATTTGGACATTTGGACATTTTGACATTTTGGATATTTTGACTTTTGGATATTTGGATACTGCAGACCAGGGATATTAAAAAATAATTGTATAAAGTAAAGAAGAGGAAATGATGCAAGAGTAAAAGAAGATTGTAGCACAGAAGAATAACCAACAACGAGCAACAAAGTATATATATAATTGTTTAATTTGAATAGAGTTATCTATCAACTATTAACTATTAAGAGAAATTAATTGTGGGAGTTTAGACTGTTATCTATTGTTTAAAGATTGAGATATACCTACTTTATTACTACTTATATTAATTTCTTGCTTAATAATCTATCTATTCTACTTATCTATTCAGTTATTTATTTTAAATATTAGGAACGTTTAGCATTATATATTTATCACTTTAGATTGATCATTGTATCTATATTTGTGTATTTATATTTTTCTTGACTGTACACCACCTTGAGTCCTACGGGAGAAAGGCGGTATAGAAATATAATAAATAAATAAATAAATAAATAAATAAATAAATAAATAAATAAATAAATAAATAAATACTGTGTTAGCCATATTAAGAAGAAAGTAATGAATTGCTGAAATCCTAAACTTTTCCCCTACTCCCCTCCCCCTATTTTTCTGTTCCCTTATATAAGGATATTGAAAAACTGAAACTTACTAAATTTTGAATAAGTATATGAAGTGTTATAGAAAAATATGTTGTGTGACAGAGAGGTTAAAATATGCATTAAATGAATTTACTCATTAGGGAGATAAGAATACCAACACAGATAAATTTACAAGATTATTATTATTGATTGCTATTTTAGGATTTGTATATCATACAAGTCAAGCACTAATATAGATACATAAATTTAAAGACAGTTAAGTGTATGAAATTTTGGGGAAACATAACACAAAGAATAAAAATGACAAGTACAAGCACAACAACTATAACTAAGACAAACAAGAAAATAACTTCGAACCAGACATCACTGACAGCATCCCCTGCACAGCAAAGACAAATTGACACTATGTTAGGAGTAGAGAAAAAAAAGACAACTTCCACTTTTAATATGCAAAACATACAATCACTGTTAGCGATGATACAGGAAGGAAGGAATAAAACACAAAAATCTATCACAAATAACCATGAAGAAACAAGGAGAAATCATGAGGACCTGAAGATGTGGGAGAGATAAATGACAGTATCAAGAGAATGGACGATAAAATAGAAAAAATACAGCAGAATATTGTGAAAAATGAACAAAGGATACAAAAGGTGGAGGCAAAAATGGAACAAACGGATAAGAAGATAGAAATGTTGGAACAAAGCCAAGTGTCAACCAACAGAGAATTGGAAGAGTCGATTACGTATCTGGAGATGGAGAAGGCGTCTTTTTACCTCAGGTTCCAGAACATAGCAGAGACCTAGGAGAATTAATGGCAGGAATTATAGCAGAAGCAACCCAGAGAGACAAAGAAGATATGTCAGCGTCCCAGCACTGACATATAAATAAAGGGAGGAGAAGCCTGAACTTTTGCCTGCTAAATCCCTTTGAAGATTCTGTCTCCTTGGAGATGGGGAGGGGGGGAGACATTCCTGTGATCTGACGAAGAAGGAATCAGGAAAGTGACTTGGAAGATAGCCAATGAGAAGCAGAGAATTGGGGATCGGAAAGGGAGGGATTGGGGGGGGGCAAAGGTCAGTACTGACCGCGAAAGAGTCAGGATCAGATTGCTGTGCTCGAATAAAGAGAAAATTTCCTTAAAGATCGGCAGTTTGGAAAGTCATTTATTTTGAGATAGCATCGAAACCTGACAAACGCTCAAGCAGATTCCAAGAAGAGTAAGGGACCAGAGGAAAAACTATAATTTCCTAACATCACAATTAAACAAATACAAAATAATGTTCCACTGGCTGATTCCAGAAGATATATCAATCTCCTGGCAAGATAAGAAATATAGGATCGACAGTTTGGAAAAAGCTCAGGAGTTTTTTGACCAACATTTTGTGCTAGAAGAGGAGCAGGAAAGTAGAGAAGAACCAGAGAACAAGAGCCAGGAGGAACAGACTACAGAAGAAATGGAAAGAGAGCAAGAAGAAAAGAGACGAATGGAAAGAGCAAGAATCGAAAGAGAGGGAGCGAGGGAAAAGACACAAATCATAACAAGAAACAGAAGAAGGCTAAAAGCAACGAATAGATAAGAAATAAAAATGGAATGGGAAATAAAGGTGATCTCAATTAATATCAACGGATTAAATGAGCCTTGGTAGTACAGTGGTTTAATGCACCCTGTTATTAACACAGCTGCCTGCAATTTCTGCAGGTTCGAATCTTACCAGGCTCAAGGTTGACTCAGCCTTCCATCCTTTCTAAGGTAGGTTAAATGAGGACCCAGTTTGTGGGGGCAATAAGCTGACTTTGTATAAATATACAAAAGTATGAAGGCTATTGCTTAACACATTGTAAGCTGCCCTGAGTCTCCGGAGAAGGGCGGCATATAAATCAAATTAAAAAAAAAAATGCACCAGCCAAGAGAACTCGCACATTTATAAAATTACAAAAATTGGAGATGGATATTATAAATTTACAGGAGGTTCACATTAAGAAACACCATCAAAAAATATTAGAGAATCAAAGATTAGGAAAGCTATACACCTCACTAGCAGAACAAAAAAAGAGAGGAATTGCAATATACATTAAGAAACTCTTAAAAATGAAACAAATATATACAGATGAAGATGGAAGGGTCTTGATGATTGAGATACAAACAGAATTAAAAACAATATTATTAATATCGATCTATGCACCCAAATGGAAATCAAAATGAATTCTTCAAAAAAATACATAATATAGTTAAAGATCTGGAATATGAAAATATTTGTATTATAGGAGATTTTAATTCGACTACGGATATGGAAAAAGACTATCAAAGTAACAAAAACAACAAAATTAAGAAAAAGACTCTTCCAGATACATTCAGAGATATGGCACAGGAATTACAGCTTCAAGATGTATGGAGGGAGGTAAACAAAGAAAAAAACAATATACATTATATTCTAGCCCACATCAATCATGGTCTAAAATAGACATGGCCTGGATGACTACAGAACTCAGAAATGACGTAGAGGAGGTTGAAATACTGACAAACATGTGGACAGATCATAGTCCAATAACAGTAATATGGAAAAGGTATCGAAGGAAAAGAAGATGGATGATGAATAAGGAAATATTAAAAGATTATCCACAAATGATTGAAAAAGAAATGACTATATTCTTCCAGATAAATACAAAAGAGCAAACCTCACTCCAAAATTTATGGGATACGGCAAAAGCCTATATAAGAGGCTTGACAATCGCATATATGGCAAAGAAAAATAAAGATAAACGACAGCTAAGAGACAATTTGTTAACAGAACTTAAAGAGTATGAATCAGAGTTGCAGAAAAATCCCCACAATAAATCAATCCAAATCTCACAAAACATAAAATTAACTTAATCACACAAACAGAAATCACAAGGAAAATTAAACTAGCAAAACAGAATCATTTTGAATACGCAAACAAAACAGGATGTTGGCTGGCTTACAAATTGAAAAAAGAAAAAGAGAAAAGAACAATACACCAACTGCAAGATGAGGTAGGAGAAATGTATCATAGAAACGAAGATAAAAAGCGAATAGCAAAAAAAATTTTTTCAGAATTTATATGAACAAGAAGAAGATATAAAACATGGAAGAAGATATAAAAAAATATTTAAACAAAACAAATACTCAAGGATTAGAAGAAACTCAGAGAGAACTACTGAATAGACCAATCACCATGATGGAATTAACAGAGGCAAGAAAACAACAACAACAACAACAACAAACAATAAAACTCCAGGACCAGATGGCATACCGACAGAATTTTACAAAACATGTCAAAACCCAATGGATGAAATTCTACTTCAAATTTTTAACGATGCACTTTTAAAAGCTACAATCCCCAAATCGTGGACGGAAACTATCATCACACTCATTCCAAAAGAAGAAACAGACCAAACACAAATCAAAAACTACAGGCCAATATCACTTCTAAACGTGGATTATAAATTATTTACACTGATTATTACAGAGAGACTGAAAAGAATAATTAACGAGTATATCCATCTGGACCAGAACGGCTTCATTCCATGAAATTCAGTTACAAATTTTTAAATATGATGAAAAAGATTTACTCCTCTCAAACTGCAAAGATCATGATAAATGGGGACATGACAGAACAATTTGAAATATCAAAAGGAGTGAGACAGGGATGTCCCCGTCTCCCTTATTATTTATATTAGCCCTAGAAACATTATTAAATGAAATTAGAACGGACAAAGAAATAAATGGATTGAGAATCAAAAAAGAGGAGTATAAACTCCAAGCTTTCGCTGATGATGTGGTCTTTATCCTAGAACAACCAGCATCAACAGGAAATAAATTGTTAGCAAAAATAGAAGAGTATAGAAAAGTAGCCGGACTTAAAATTAATAAGCAAAAAACAAAGGTACTAACGAAGAATCTCACAAATCAACAAGAAAAAGAACTAGAAAATAAATTGGGAATACAATTAGTAAAAAAGGTAAAATACTTAGGAATCTGGTTTACCAACAAAGGATCATCAATCAGGGAGGATAATTATAATAAATTGGCAAAACAGATTAAAAAGGATTTAGAAATGTGGAGCAAGCTACAATTATCGTTCCTGGGAAAGATTGCATCTATTAAAATGAACGTACTACCCAGAATCCTCTATTTGTTTCAAGTAATCCCGATAAGGCCAGGGAAAGACTTCTTCAAGGATATTAATAAAATGATTGCAAATTACAAAATAAGGATCAAAATAAAACATCTACAAGATATACGAGAGAAAGGGGGACTAGGACTACCGGATTGGGAAACGTACTATAAAGCCACATCACTGATTTGGATAAAAGACTGGATAGAACTCAAAAATAAAAGAATACTAACGTTGGAAGGTTTTGATTTACAAAGAGGTTGGCACGCATTTCTGTGGGAGGGAAGAGACGAACAACATGGATACTTTCAACAGCATATTATTAGAGAAGCACTGTTTAAAACTTGGCAAGAGGTTAAAAAAGTACACTACGATAAAATTCCAGAATGGCTATCGACCATGGAGGCGCAGATATTTATTTATTTTATTTATTTGATTTGATTTCTATACTGCCCTACTCCCGAAGGACTCAGGGCGGTGCACAGCCAAACAATAAAACACATACATACAAAATTTAAAAGTAGAATAAAATCAAATTAAATAATTTTGGCCCCGACAAATTTAAAACCCCAAACTTTTTAAAACCAATTTATAAAATTGTATAAAATACTAAAAGATATTTAAAGATTAAAAATCTTTTATAAAAGAGGGAGAAAATTAGGCCAGGCCCGCCTGGTGAAATAATAAGGTCTTTAAAGCACGGCGGAAGGTGCGCAGATCCGGGATCCTCCGTATCTCTGGGTGGAGCTCGTTCCAGATAGAAGGTGCCCCCACAGAGAAGGCTCTCCCCCTGGCGGCCGCCAGTCATTGTTTGGCCGACGGCACCGGAGGAGCCCCTCTCTATGGGAGCATACTGGCCGGTGGGAGGCTATTGGTGGTAGTAGGCGGTCCCGCAAGTACCCAGGTCCTAAGCCATGGAGCGTTTTAAAGGTGGTAATCAAAACCTTGAAGCGCACCCGGAAGACCATCGGGAGCCAGTGCAGCTCGCGCAGGAGAGGTGTTACATGGGAACGCCATGTCGCTCCCATTACCACCTGCGCGGCTGCACTCTGCGCCAGTTGGAGCCTCCGGGTGCTCCTCAAGGGGAGCCCCATGTAGAGAGTGTTGCAATAGTCCAGGCGGGAGGTGACAAGGGCATGAGTGACCGTGCGTAACGAGTCCCGATCCAGAAAGGGACGCAACTGGCGAATCAGGCGAACCTGATGAAAAATCCTCCCGGTCACGGCTGTCAAGTGCTCTTCTAAAGACAGCTGTGAATCCAGGAGGATGCCCAAGTTGTGCGCCCTCTCCGTGGGGGCCAATGATTCGCCCCCAATAGTCAGTGATGGCACCAACCGACTATATCGGGACGTCGGAAACCACAGTCACTCGGTCTTGGATGGGTTGAGCCTGAGCCTATTCCTCCCCATCCAGATCCGCACGGCCTCCAGGCACTGGGACATCACTTCAAGGGCATCGTTGGGGTGGTCTGGGGTGGAGATGTACAGCTGGGTGTCGTCAGCATACTGGTGGTACTTCACCCCAAAACCACGGATGATCTCGCCCAGCGGCTTCACATAAATGTTGAACAGGAGGGGCGAGAGGACCGACCCTTGCGGCACCCCGCATATGAGGGGCCTCGGGGTTGACCTCTGCCCCCCTATCAACACAGACTGCGACCGGTCAGAGAGAAAGGAGGAGAACCACCGCAACACAGTGCCTTCCACCCCTAACTCTTCCAGCAGGTGCAGCATGATACCATGGTCGATGGTATCAAAAGCCGCTGAGAGATCTAACAGGACCAGGACAGAGGAGCATCCCCTGTCCCGAGCTCTCCAGAGATCATCTACCAATGCGACCAATGCTGTTTCCGTGCTGTACCTGGGCCTGAAGCCCGACTGGAACGGATCTAGATACGTCGTTTCATCCAGGTGCTGGGGGAGCTGTTGCGCGACCACACTCTCAACAACCTTCGCCACGAAGCGAAGGTTGGAGACCGGACGATAATTTACCAACATTGCTGGGTCCAGGGAAGGCTTTTTGAGGCCTCAACACTGCCTCTTTCAAGGCGGCAGGAAAATCACCGTCACCCAGCGAAGCGTTTATAATCCCCTGGAGTCAGCCTCGTGTCACTTCCCGGGAAGCCAGTACTAACCAGGAAGGACACGGGTCCAATAAACAAGTGGTCGCATTCAGTCTACCCAGAATCCTGTCCACGTCCTCAGGGGTCACAGGATCAAACTCATCCCAGATAACATTCTCAAGACCTGCCCCTGTCTCTCCGCCTGAGACTACCCAGTCGGAGTCCAAATCTTCCTGAATCTGAGTGATTTTGTCATACAGATACTGAACAAAATCCTCGGCTCTACCCTCCAAGGGGTCCTCCCGCGCTTCCTGATGGAGCAGGGAGCGGGTCATCCTAAAGAGGGCGGCCGGGCGGTTATCTGATGATGCAATAAGAGCAGCAAAATAGTTACATTTTGCTGCTTTTATCGCCACTAGGTAATTCCTAATGTGGGATCTTACTAGTGTCCGGTCAGATTCAGAAAGACTGGCCCTCCAACTACTCTCTAGGCGTCTTTTCCGGCGCTTCAACTCCCTCAGCTCCTCGGTAAACCAAGGAGCCAATTGAGATCGGCGCCGGGTCAGAGGCCGCAAAGGCACGACCCCATCCAGAGCTCCAGCAGCCGCCCTATCCCAGGCGGCCACCAGGTCTCCAGTTGAGGCGTGTGCCAGAACCTCAGGAAATGGCCCAAGCTCCATCTGGAATCTGTCAGGTTCCATCAGGTGCCTGGGGCGGAACCATCTTACCGGCTCCGCCTCCCTGCGGCGGGGTGCAGCAGTTCGAAAGTCGAGACGAAGGAGAGAGTGATCTGACCATGACAAGGGTTCAGTAACTATATCCCCTATCTCAAGATCCCTCGACCACTGTCCAGAGACAAAAACCAGATCCAGCGTGTTTCCCCCTGTGTGGGTACGGCCATGAATTAACTGGATCAGGTCCATAGCTGTCATGGAAGCCATGAACTCCCAAGCCATCTCCCACGTCTCACCCATGGACGGCAGGTTGAAATCCCCCATGACCTAGGGGTATCAACCGCCACCGCAGCGATGACGTTGAGTAGCTCGGGCAGGGCTGTTGCCACGTGGCAGGGAGCCAGGTACGTGATCAGCAAACCCATCTGAACCCCATGACCCCATTTCACAAAAAGGGATTCACAGCCGGCCGTCTGAGGAACAGTGGCCTCCCTCGGTCTCAGACCTTCTTTAATGATAACTGCTACCCCCCTGCCCCTCCCCTGTGACCTCGGCTGATGGAATGCTTGGAAACCTGGCGGGCACATTTCAACGAGGGGAACACCCCCCTCCTGGCCCAACCAGGTCTCCGTAATACCTGCCAGGTCCGCCCCCCTCCTGAACAAGATCACAGATGAGGGGGGCTTTATTTACTACGGACCTGGCATTGCACAGCATCAGCTGAAGGCCTGGGTCCTGAGGGTCTATGCAACCTGAGGAGCGAGTAGAGCCTTGGGGGCCGGAGCACGCCACCGCTCGTAGACAGCGAGTGCGCACTCCCCTAACACGATATGGCCCCCTGCTCCCGCCATATCTACCCCTCCCACCTACAGTACTGATGTTCAAAAAACCATCCGGACAAGCTCTAACCCCCCCTCGACCCCGGGTCCCCCACCCCCCACACTGCGCTTCACTGCCAGACCCAACCCTCCCCCTTGTGGGTTATCCCCATACCCACAACCCGAATTCCAATCTGACCCTCCCCCTCCCTGGGACCCCTTAAAAATTTGACTAAAAATTTCGATAGAAAACCCCTCAATCCCCTAGTTTTCACATGCCACCTCTCTGGGTCCCAAAACCCGTCCTTGAGGTGGGCCCTCGATAGTGAGGAGGGCCACATCTGCGAGAAGGGGGAATCTCGCAGCGCAAGAAGATCTGCAGTCGTATACATCTCCAAAATGCAGCGATGGAGGCCCGGAGCTCAGACAGGGGACTTCACAAAAGATGTAACACAGCCATTTGTTCATCGATGTGCTGTTGGTATCTCTACTGTCCTCCCACAACAGTAGGAGGGTCCTAATTATCTCCTCCAATGGGGGCGACCTCTGGCCCGCCCTCTCACGGCGGAACCCCCAAGGGGCCGTAGATTGAAAAACTTCTCCCACAGACAAGAGTCATGATGTAATAGAGGACCCCTCAACAGTTGCATCAGTTTGGCTGACCATGGTCGGAGGAAAGATTTATCAGTCTATCAGTCAGTCAATGAGTCACGCCAGGGGCGAAGATGGAAAATCCTTGGCAAAGTCTTGTACTCAAGGTCACATTCGAGTAAGTCCCGATGAAGATATACCCCAATGCCATGGATATGGATAAAATGAAAACTTATAAAGACTTGTTAAACAGCAGAGGGGAACTAAAGTCAAGACAAGAACTGAAAGAACAGGTTACACACATTGACTGGTGGCCATATTTACAGATAAAATCCAGGTACAAAACAGACCTGGTAAAATTTGGATTCCAAAAAGAGCCATATGAATTAGATAAAATTTTACAAGGGACAGATGATAAATTGATAACCAAAATTTATAATTATTTACTAAAATACAAATTAGAGGAAGAAGTGGTCAAAGAAAATATGATAATTTGGCCAAAAAATTTCAGATATAACAATGGGAACTGGAAAAATGGGAAAACTATGGAACGTAAATTATAAATTAACAATGTCTGTACCCTACAAAGAGAACACTTACAAAATGTTCTATAGGTGGCACCTCTCCCCTGCTCATTTAGCAAAAATGTTTCCGAATACCTCCCCAACGTCCTGGAAATGCAAATTGCAGAAAGGAACCTACTACCACATGTGGTGGTCTTGTCAGAAAGCAAAACAGTTTTGGCAGGCAATCAGGATACAAATAGAGGAAATCGCACACCAGAAAATAGAATTGAGACCAGAAACCTTCCTGTTAGGAATAACCACAGGACATTATGAAAAAGAAATAAAATACCTAATTATTCATATACTAACGGCAGCACGGATAGTTTTTGCTCAGAGCTGAAAGCATTAAGATATACCAACAGTAGGTAAAATAATTAGCAAAATCATGGAATGTGCAGAAATGGACAAACTTACAAAAGAAATACAGGAAAAGGAAGAAACGGATTACTATTTAGTATGGCAAAAATGGTATAATTGGCTGGAGAAAAAGAAAGAAAATTAAATAAATAGGGTTACAAAAGAGAGGACATAACCCATGGATAACAATTGAGTACTAACTAAGGAATATAGTAAATTAAATACATAGATTAAGAAAATCAGAGGAGATGATGTATTAGGAATATATATATATTGTTTTATACATAAATATATTGATATATAGATACGAACACAAATATAGTCTACCGATGTGACAAGTTTGAAAAAGAAGTCGCAAAGACTTGATCCATGTTTATTTGTTGTGTATGTTTTATTGTTGTATGTATGTTTGTTTGTATTTTGTTATATTTTAATCAATATTTTTTTTTTTAAAAAAAAGAAAGATCCAAAACGCAGAGGGCTGCACCAGCTCCATCCAAAGCCTGCCACAGGACAGTCCTCTGCCCCATGCCCAGGACTGAACTCCCAGGAGCCCAGAGAACCCATAACCTCCTGCTACTGTCACCGTCCCCAAAAGGGAAGGTTAGAACTCTCCTTGCCCGCCTCAGCAAGATTGGGGGAAGGAAGGCTGCTCTGCCAAGGATGCCCTGCCTGCCTGCCTGGACTCAGCCCTTATTTTCTTCTGGGCTCTTGGTTCCCCACCCCCCCACATGGCTGCCAAGGGAAACCCTAAGATTCTCCTTGGAAGGAAAGGCCGGAGACTGAAGGGGGGAACTCTTTCAGGCTTTTGCAGTCTGAGATGAAGGACCAAAATCACAGAGGTTATCAAATTAAACTAAGTAATAATTTTAATTAGCAATTTTATGATGTTTGTGTGTCTATATTTTTCTTGACTGTACACCGCCTTGAGTCCTACGGGAGAAAGGTGGTATAGAAATATAATAAATAAATAAATAAAATAAATAAAATAAATATTATTTTTTTTTTTAAAAAGGGGGAGTTGGGTGAGCAGCCCTGAAGCGCCTCCAGTACTCCTTCCAGGATGCTTGAGTGAAAGCCTTCAGCGCCTGCTGCTCTTCTCCTGCAGGGCCAGGCAGGGCTCGGGAGGGAAGAGGCTCCGGCCCAGAGGCCCTGCACACCACACAAGGACCACTGCGCAACTTCTTTTACAATCGGTCACGTTGACCGATGTTCTGGAACTTCCCTGACAACGATGGCTGGGAAGGCTGGAGTAAAGGAGCTTTGGCCTCACCTTTTCAAATGATCCAGGAGGAAAAGGAAGGTGACCAGGTTGGGCTCCGGAAGCGAAAGCAGCAAATTCAGCATACAGCTTTCTTTTGCAACTGGATCAGAGAGCACTAGCAGCAGAGGAGGAGAAAAGATTTACAAGATTTACAAGTGCAGATACAGCTAATAATGCTCACCCTGCCTCATCTGAGCAGTGAGCTGAGGTAAAATGCGAGTGTTAAGGAGGCATCACTCTCTCTTTAATTTCAGCATGTGAAATTCAGAAAAGGGTGCTACTGAAGGGAGCCTCTGCCAGTGTGAGACCAGGCTGAAGGCACCAAGCCTAAAAGCGGTGGAGGCATGTCAGCAAGGTGGACAAAAGCCAGGAAAACCTCTCCCAGGGAAGGGAACAAAAGGACAAAGTTGGGCCTGAGCACATGGCAAAATCCCTCCCCACCCAAAAAAAAGAAAGCAAGGATGTTCAGGGATAAAAGAGGTCCCCGAAGCCTCCCCAGCCTTTTTGAGTCGTTTGTTTTTCTTTTTAATTCGATTTATATGCCGCCCTTCTCCGGAGACTCAGGGCGACTTACAATGCGTTAAGCAATAGCCTTCATACTTTTGTATATTTATACAAAGTCAGCTTATTGCCCCCACAAACCGGGTCCTCAATTTACCTACCTTAGAAAGGATGGAAGGCTGAGTCAACCTTGAGCCTGGTGAGATTCGAACTTACAGTAATTGCAGACAGCTGGTGTTAATCACAATGCTTTTTTTTTTAGTCTGCTGAGCCACCAGGCCCTTTTGGATCCCAGACACTAATCCCTCTGGCCAGTGCCTGGCAGCCTAGTTGTGGACATTGGGTAAGTGTGGAAGAGAGAGAGTGTGTGTGAGAGAGCAAATAGATATACTTTATAATCAGCTGTTATTTTAAATTCACTGGGTTTCTGTGTATTCTAAAGAATATGTGCCTCACTGTTCAATGTTCAGTTGTTAAGTGATTTCAGTGTGGCAATTTTCCAGAGCTGTGAGTGTGTGACCGTAAGCTGAACCTGAGAGCAGTAAGACCAGCCTCTTCCCACTGCCAGCTGACACGAAGCAGCAGCAGCCCAGTTCTTCCTCCTTGGACCTGCATAATGCCACTACGTACCAATGCCTTCAGCAAAGTTGGGGTAGAGTTCATCTGTGAAGAGAGGCTCTGGCAGCTCCCTAAAGTAGAGCTTGAGTGTTCCTGCAATCGCGTTCACGTCCATCTCGCTCATCATGATGGAGACGTCTTTGTTATCTGCAAGAAGGAAAGAAAGTCCCTTGCTTAGGCAGGATTATTACATGTTCCAGCTCACAAATCTGTTCTCTGACATCAGTCATAACTGCAGGAATTTTCCAAATCTTTGAGAAATATATTCTGTGGATTTATATCCCCTTTCTCTCTTCTGTGCAACTGTTAAGAACTAATCAACTCCTCCATGATTAAGAAACGCTGAGTGCCAGAGATTATGATTGCTTCCAAATCATATTTTGTTTCATCCAGAGGCTTCCACATCTGGTTTAATGGCAATGCTTAATGTGGGGTAACTTGACATGATGACAAAGAATAAATTGAGTAGCAGCACCACTGGATGGATTGTGCATCCTAGCAGAAGTAACAATGGAAGAGGACTACCAATATGGAAAATATCTCAAGTTATGACATCGGCCAGAAACCAGCCGAGAACAATGTGCGATGGACAGATGGACCTTCTGGTCACATCTTCTGGTACATTTTTGTGACTGGCCATAGCAATGGGCTGTACTAGAGAAACCCCTGAGCGGATTTCCTCTTAGTAGAATAGGAAACGTCCCAAGTAAATACTCACTAATATCAAAAGCAGCTTTCAAAGCCTGGATATCTGTGGCAACTCCAGAGACCCGGTAAATGCCCACCTCTTCCATGCCCCGACGTTCAATCTCCTCCACACACTGGCGCACAATATAAGGCACCTTGGATCGCTCTCTCCTAAAGATGGATCAAGTGGTTAGAGAAAGCAGGGGCTGCTTGGGGCAACAGCCTTTTGTTCCGCAGGACAGGAGCCAGCAGCTTGACCAAGTGGTCACCCTACAGACCAGGAGCAGAATGACTTCTTAATCCTGTGCTGTGGAGGATTGGTGGGAAGAATTCTGCCAAAAGATAAATCATCATTTTCTTCATCCCATGAGCAAGCCTGGGGAGAGGAGATGCCTGCTCTTTTCTGGCCCAGCATAATCAATAACAGCAAAATAATTTAGTGCATTTGGGGTAGAAGGTCAGGAATTGTATTTATTCAGCAACTTTAATCCTGTGACTGTTTGGACAGGAAAGAAAAACATAGATAAATCATCACTTGGTTTATTCGAAATACTGAATATAAATTTTCTGGAAAGTTTACACCAGGACATCTTTTATGGATCACAGACAGCTCTCCCATCGTCCCTTTCTGGCCATATATTGGCAGAAATTTGCGCCACTAAAGACTTGATAGTGAACAAAACTTCTTGAG
This sequence comes from Pantherophis guttatus, assembly GCF_059756535.1. Lineage (NCBI taxonomy): Eukaryota > Metazoa > Chordata > Lepidosauria > Squamata > Colubridae > Pantherophis > Pantherophis guttatus. The sequence continues at coordinate 16,576,942 of NC_142079.1, read as the reverse complement.
GCCAGAAGTCCAAATTACTTACACAAGTTATTCAACTCTTTAGCATGCTTTCATTAAACGGAGGATGGGGGAGAACCTTAAATATCCATCATTTTAGTTACACTTTCTCAAGTGTACCACATTGCTACCACAATGTTTAAGCAGGAAATGAGCACCCTCAGTTAGCTTGAGGGATTCAGCAGGGATACCGAGGATCCCAGTCCAAGAGGGATTGGGGCAGGACTCTCTTCTAGGGAGGTTGGAAGACTTTTGAGGGGGGAAATGAGGCCTGTAAGACCCAAGATGCCCTTTTTACTCTATAAACCTCTCAAAACCTAAAAGCATGCAAGAAGGTAGTTTGGCCCCACTCCCTCCAGAGGCCATGAAATGGAAGCTGGTGGGCCATATGTCCCCTCAGCCCACTCTCTTTGCCCCTCTGCTTTAAGAGTAGCAGAAGCAGGAAGTCCTCCTTCTGCTAAGGACAGCAGGACTTCAAGGCAGAGGATCTTAGTGGGCTGAGGGACCGAGGTCGACTGGAAGTGCCAAAGCTGAGGAAAGGGAATCGTTTCTCTGCACAACACTTCCTCACCAAAAGCTGGTGTGTTGCTGTCCTCCCAAAAGGGTGTAAGAGATAAAACTATGAGGCGACAGGAACTGAGATCTGACCATGCTCCTGTAAGGGGGTCAAAGTCCTTCAGATATTTGGTGGAAAATGGTGAACAAAACAGCACTATTGTGTTTTCTTTCTGGTCTGTGGGCCTTAATTCGTAGGAACAGAAACAGGAAGGCATTAAAGGAATTTCCCTCTCTCTCAGCCCAACTTACTGATCATAACTTAAAAATATCCCCACAGCAGATGTGGAGGGAGGGAGGAACTTACTTGGTGACAACCCCAATCTTTACTCCAAATACTCCTGTTTGTTTTCGAGATGGCATCCTTTTTAGACTGAACTCTCTGCTCGTGAACTTCACGGAGAGCTTCACTTCGACCTTGGAAAGAGAGAAACTCTCAGTTATGCTGGACTCCCCCAGGGCTGCAGAGGGCAGGCAGCAGAAGGTAGCCTTGGGGAGAGGCCCCCAAGGCTACCTGGGCCAAGGATGGCTACTCTGACATTCTTCACCCACTAAGTCCAAAAGGAATAGAAACAGCAAAGCTACAAGAGAAGGAAGCATCTAAGAAAGAAAACCTAACCTATCATCAATTGATAAGGCTTCTTTTAATTAAAATATGCAATAGGCCAGCAAATATTTTTCTGGTGTTTGCATAGTTTCATAAAAGGTCAGTTTTCCATATGCCCTGCATAAATAGCCCTTCTGATGATGGCTTTAACTCTGACTGGTCCATGCTTTGCTCGTTTTACTTTAGTACACTTTTCCAGGTATTGTTTGTTTGGGCATAATTCCTTGTGCAGGAGTTATAATGGGATTGATTGAGCGAAGATGACGCTCTATTATTCATCAGTAATGTAAGTATAAGGAATTAGATGGCTGATTGCTTCTTTTCAGCAGAGATACTAGACTTAATTCTGACAAGAAGCGTTGTAACATGTGTGTGCTCAAACCTGATCGCATGACCAGGGAGAGCTGGAAATGAGGAATCTGCACCACAGAAGCTGCGGAGTCTGTAGACCTAACCCCAAAGGTGCTTTTTCCCAAAGGCAATGGGACTTTCTCGGTGTTTTCCCTTTGAAAATGTTTCACGTCTCATCCAAGAAGCTTCTTCAGTTCTTCTTCAAAACTGGATGAGAAGTGAAATGTTATCAAAGAAAAAAGCCCCCAAAGAAAGTCCCGTGGCCTTTTGGAACATAGCACCTTTGAGACAACCCTGACCTGGATGACTGAGAATCTCCACAATCCTGTCGTCCTGATGCTCTGCCTCCTTACCCCATTCATGAAGATGACCGTGCGTTGCCAGTCTTTGTCTTGCAAGGTTTGGGGATCCAGCTGAAAAACACATTGAGCCAGTATTGGACACACACACACAGACCCCCCTCAAGGGGCCAAATCAGAGACTTTGCCATTATTTTACCTGACAAATCAAGATCACCTGAAAAAGAATTCTACCCAGTTTTCTTGTAAGACAGAAAGTTCACAGCCCTGCCCAGCAGAAAATAAATCAGAAAATGCTCGTTTTTATGCTTTGGGTTATTGCTCATTTCCACCTCATTTGAGAGGTAGCTAAAGAGGGCGCAGTTTTCCAGGCACAATCAGGGGGAAACATTTGGTGCAGAGAATTAAAAACTGTGCTCCGGTTATTCTCACAATGCATCAAATGCTAAATAAAGCAATACGCAAATGCTGAATTTGCAAACCCTACTACAGTCAACAATGGTTCAAAGCCACCCTGCCTGAGAGGGAGGCCTGCATTCCTCCTCTCTCTACGTACCCCAATGTATGGAAGGGAGTGGAAAAGTGAGGCTTTTGGGGAAATTCTGGAAGGCAGGCCAGTTAAGAGTGACCCCAAAGCCTCTCTGCCGAAGCACACGCTTTCAACCTGAGGTGATGAATATGAAATAAACAATGGTGACATAAGAGTACAAAGAGCCCTTGACTCTTTGAAGTTAGGCTGGACCCCAAAAACAGTACTTGCGATCCAGATTTGAAGTGATGACAGCCTCCCTCCCTGGACACACTCGAGGTGCTGGATTTATGGCCATTTGCAGTGCCCTTTGGTCATCGGACTGTGATTTATGAGGTTTTTGCTCAAAACTGGAATTTGCTTCTGATTTCTGGCAAAAAACGCCCATCTGCTTAATAACTGTGGCATTCACGTAAGGACTGCAGATTCACTTAACAACCATGGTGATCTGCTTAATGGCAGCTGTCAAGAAGTGTTGTAAAATCCGGTTGGTCATATAATGACCCACTTAACAACAGCCACAATGTACGTCTGTACTTCTGGGCTCAATTACGGTCACAAGTCAAGGACTACCTGTATATGGGATTTTCATTTCAGTTAAGTGAAAATTAAATGTGCCCATTCCTCATTGGCATGCAGCTCCAAAGGTCAACCGCTCCCCCAAGCCATGGCAGCCCCCCCACCTGGATTTGGCCTCTGCCCATAATGCGGTCCGTGGTCTCGCCGTCTTCTTTGGTGAGCTTGCTCTTGTTGTAGCACTTCTCATAGCACAGGATCCGCAGCGTCTGGGAGCCCTCCAGTTCTATCTCAAACTCCTACGGGAAAGAAGGGAAGAGCTATGGGGCAATGGGGCTCAGGCTGGTCTTTCCTTTCACTGACGGAAAGGCATTTCAGCCCCCACCAGCTCTCATTTCAGAAGATCCTACAAGGACCACAAACTCTATAGCTAGCTTTGGACTGGAGAGAACAGCCAAGGAGTCTCCTTCAAAGCACTTGGGAGGTCTTTGCACTGCGCCAGCTGAGATATTCTGCCAATTCTTTGTGGCTTTCTTTCCAAGATTCACTGCTGCATCCAAAGTCCTTCAAACACCCTCGGCACAGCTCCTTCCTCGCCAGGAGCCCCAGGGAACCTGAGAGCCAGTGTGTTTTGTCTCCCAACCAGCCAACACAGCTCACAAGCAGCCCTTTTTCTGAGCAAGGGGCAGAAGTCAGTTACTCACTTTTAGGGCTGGTTACGAAATGCAATCACGATAAAAACGGTTTGAGAAAAATAAAATTGTAATGCAAACTTAGAAAAGAACCACCATTTTGACAGAAGCACAATATACAAATATGGATAAAATAAAGATTTTTTAAGGAAATATATCACCCAATTATTTTATTCATTTATTTAATTCATACTTACTACCAGCTTATTTATTGTCCTGAAATTGTCCGTCCCCACCACAACTCAATACTGGGTTGGATCTAATGCAATACTAGATCCCTTTATTTTAAAGAGTAATTGACCTGAAAACCAGCCTTCCCGGTTTTCCTTACAAAACCAAAATTTTGTGCCTTAGCGTACAAATGGCTCTTCTTCTGCAGTGCTCCCCATTTGGAGGAAGGCTGCTGCCCCCCCTCCTTCCCAGGGAGGATTTCTTAGGTCCATCTGAACCCTAAAAGCCCCCCCACTCCTCCAGTCAGGGCACAAGGCAAGGAGGAGGCACCTGAAAGCTCAGCCACTTAGGTGCACAGACCCCCCACCCCCCCAGCACCGCTCCCACCTACCTCGTTCCAGTTGGGCTCTGCGGTGTCTCTGTAAACTCTCGTTTTGGCCTTGTTCACAAAGTACCCAAAGGAATCCACTTCCAGGGTGCAGTACAAGCCTGTTGAAGAGACAAAGCCACAGCTCCGGGAAGGGTCCCCTGGGGCCAGAGGGGGTCTCTGCCTACCCAACAGGGCACACTGGGCAGCCCTTGGATCAGGAGGGCACGTTGCTCCTCGGCCACGTTCCATGGGCTTTCTCGCACTGAGCCCCCCCCCCCGCTGGGACTGTAAGCCAGACCTTTAATTCAGGCCCGATTTTAAGCACCGAGGAGGCTCTCTGTCCCATTGGCAGACCTGCTGGGCATCTAGACTCACTGGAGCTCTGCTTGAAGCCAGTGGCAGAATGGACAATCACGTTCAGGAATCCGTACAGGCCGGAGGGTTCGTCATCTGTGTCAGAAAGAAACCAGGGGATGATCGGGGCAGCTCCATGCGGCTCCCCAGAACAAGGCGAAAATTCTACGTTAGGGAGGGAGGGAGGAAATTTGCACATTCAGAGCAGCCAGGTTTGGTAACCGTTATGTCGTTGCTTGAGAAACCCAGGAAGCATCAATTTAGTTCTATAAATTTTACTGTTCCAATTGTTCTAAACAAATCTTTTGAAATCCCTTCCCAAATCCACTGATCAGGTTACAGGCAATCCTAAACTTCCATTCGCAACTGGGATCGGAACCACCCCCACTAAGCAAGGAGACCACTAAGTGGATCAAATCCAATTTCATGACTTTTTTTTTGGCTGGCCATTAAGCTAATCACCATGCATGTTGCGAATCACGTGGTCACTAAGTGAATCCAGCTTTCCCCATTGCTTGTTGGAAGTCGGTTGGGAAGACCACAACCATGTCAACTGTCACAAATACATGCTGGTGGCCAAGGGTCTGAATTCTGATCGTGTGACTAAAGGGATGCTGTAGAGCTCTTAAATGTGAGGACTGGTTATAAGTCACTTTTTCAGTGCTGTGGTAAGTTTGTACAGTCACTAAACAAATAGTCGTAAGTGGAGGACTATCTGTGGTACAAAAGCTGTTTATCATCAGACAGCGCCAAACTCTTCCCAGGGACTGCAGGGAGGGGCCTTCCCCACAGAACGGGAGGAGGCCCCTATGCCTTGCACATCTCCTAAGGCCTGACCTCCCCTCCTTCCTCGCAGCTCCCCTCCTTGGGGAGGAGGGCAGCCCACTCAGTCCAGGAGCCCCGCTGACTTCATGCTTGAAGGGGGCTCACAGCAGGGGCTGGGCAGATGGAGCCTTGCTCCATTCTGCAGTGGGCGAGGCAGGCAGGAGATGAGTGCAAGGCAGGGCTGGTCCTTCTCACACACTCACCTTCTTTGTTAATTGTGAGGGGAATGTGATGCACCGTCTGAAGCTTCACGCAAGAATTTGTCAGCATCTGGAGTTCCACCGATGTCAGCGAAAAGCTTTTGAAGCCTGCAGTTGAGAGGAAATTGACATGCTTGGGGGACGGAGACTCCTTTGCTTGGAAGGAGGAAAGGACCATCCTGGGATTTGGGAATTCTTGCCGGGAAGACCTGGGACACCCCCTCTTCCATCTGTGTGGACAATGCCAACCTTCGGCCCAGGGGACAAGGTGCCTTCTTTCGCAGCAAGAAGCCTGGCCTACCCCAGGACCCATTTAGCAGAGGCCAGCATGGTGGGGGGATATGGAGCCAGATGCCCACCCTTGAGGCTCGGTGGAAGGAGAAGCGCTAGAAGAGACTTCTGCGGCCAGCAGGGACCGCATGCAAGCCAAGCCCCACATCCACCTTTGCCCTTCCCCAGCCCATGCAAGGAACTGGGCTGTGATGCACTCCCTGGGCAGAAGGACTGGCCTTGGGGCACACCCCAAGTGCCACTGGGGCAACCCACAGGGAGAGGATCCCGTCGGGGCACGTACATTTCTTTTGCTGCTCTCGGACGATCTCTCGCCACTCGGCCCGTTCATAGTCCGAGGAGATGAGGAAGGTGTAGCTCTAAGGGAGAAGCAGCAGGTTGCAACACACAGAAACCACAATCCCAAAGTTGTAGGGTTTTATCCAGCAATGCTGATTGTCCAAAATCTACTCTAGAAGTTTCCTGTCTGATAACTCAACCTATGCTGCTTCGACTTTACTGAAAGAATTAAAATACGATGTATAACGCATGGATCCCAAGATGCGTAAACTTTTCTATTACATAATCCACTATGTAAAACTACACCACAAACAATAATGAAGAGTATGAAGTAATAGCCACTGTGGCTCATGTTAGGCAAAGACTGCCTACATTCCCCGGAAGGATATTAAATGTGCTGATGAGCACATTGCAAAACTTCTGGGTGGAGAATTTGCCCAAAATTATATGAAACAGAGTCCCTTGCTTCTCACTTTCTTTCTCACTTTGTATACTTTGTGGCTATTATTGGCACTGCAGGCTCCTTCTGCCGACTGCCGGCTGCCTGCAATTTGGCAGTTCAGATCTCACAAGGCTCAAGGTTGACTCAGCCTTCCGTCCTTCCAAGGTCAGTAAAATGAGGACCCAGATTGTTGGGTCCTATGAAAAAAGCACTATGAAGCGGTATATAAGTCTAAGTGCTATTGCTATTGCTATATACCGCTTTCCAGCCCTCTCTAAGCAGTTTACAGAGTCAGCCTCTTGCCCCCAACAATCTGGGTCCTCATTTTACCCGCCTCATAAGGAGGGAAGGCTGAGTCAACCTTGAGCTGGTGAGATTTGAACTGCCGAACTGCAGCTAGCAGTCAGCTGAGGTAGCCTGCAGTGTTGCACTCTAACCACAGCGGCACCTCAGCTCTATAAGTCTAAGGGCTATTGCAATTGCTACAGCCACAGTCGGGCTTGGAGATTCTGCTGCTAATCAGGACCTGCTCAGTGAGTTGTGTGGTTAAGAAAATCCAGCTTCCCCCATTGACTTTGCGGCTGGGAAGGCCGCCAGGCCTGTCACGTGATCTGGGGTGCCACAACCATTGGAAATCTGTGCCAGTTGCCAAAAGCCTGAATTCTGGTCAGGTGACGTGGGAATACGACAGCTAAGGACCGGCCATAAGTCATTGTTTTCAGTGCCATGGTAATTTCCAAATGGTTGTTAAACAAATTCTTGTAAGTCAAGGACTCCCTCTGTATAAACTCAAAAGAACTGTAAAGAGAAAAAGGAAGCACATAAGGCAGGCGGATCTCTTGACCAGCAACCACAAGGACTTTGCCCAGGCTGAGAAGTCTGGTGCTGTGGCACAGAAGCCAACTCCGTGACCCTGCTGCAGAGTGGCATCTCCTCCTGGCTGTAGGACCTTAAAGCTGGAGACCTTCAGCCACTCTGGCCAGTGGGATGGAGTAGACATGGGATGGAGTAGAGGCTGCACAGAAGGCTAAAGCCGCGTGGGAACAACGTAGGTGCCAATCTCTCCTGGCTGCTGACATGATTCCCAAAACCTGGGACCAGCCTTGACTGCCACAAGCACCTCTCCTTTCACAGCCCTGAGGGGGGCTGGCTGGAAGCTAAGAGTGCCACATCTGCTTCCCCTGACGAAGGGCTGACTGGGGCTCTGAGGCATTACAGCCCAGCTGAAGCAAGCAAAGCGTCTCGGGGAACTCCATGCCAGGGACGGTTGAAATGAAAACCCTCCTGAGGTGCCCAATTCTGAGAAAACTGATCAGAAAAACAGCTTCCGCGTCATGTTGAAGGCAGTCTTTCCTGTGCCTGGATCTTTAAGCAGGCCGAGGCAGAGAAAGTCACCAACCTCAAAGCTGCAGAACCAGGAGTCGGTGACAGCACTTCAAGAGAGAGCCCAGAGACAAGCCACGTCCTTTGCCCCTGAGCTTTCCGAGAAAGGGCTCCACCTGCTTCCGCAAATAACTCCTTACCTTGGGAAATGGGCACGGATGATGGGCCACCCAGATCCAACCGGAGGGTTCTGGGAGAAAGAGAGAGCTTTGCATACCACTAGAAATCCAGAAGATCACTCACTTTGCCATTGCGATTGTGCACTCGGAAGGCCATGTTAGGAGACATCAGGAGAAGCAGGGATTCCTGTTCAGACAGCTTCTTCTTCAACCTCTCCAAGTTCTTGCTTCCCTTGTTAGCTTTCTGAGGAGGAGAGAAGCCCAGACAGAGGTTGTGTTCTCCTCTGTTCACAACTCGAGGGTTGCGGGGGACCCAGCCTCTCTCTTCCACAAACGACACGGGCTCTGAGCGGGGTCTGGTTCCACACCACCCATCAGGCCTTTTTAGGCCGAATTCTCCTTCTCCTTCATCTGGAAACAGTGGCATTCGGGGCTCTGATATCCTAGTGCCTGGAGTCCAGAGGAGGAGGAAGAGGAGAGCTTTTTCCTGCCTCCATGGTCATACCGATCAGCACAAAGAAAACGACAGGTGTCTGTCGCACTCCTGGCCACTAAGTTTCCACAGCACCCAGCGTGCTCAGCATTCCTAGTTGAATCTTCTAAGCCACCTGGCCTTGGTGTGCAGGGCTCCCATTAGGCTAACCCTCCTCAGAATAAAGCAGTTGTGCAGCTGCCTGGTTTGCTTTAAGGGTGGTTAGCTAACCAGCTCACTCTAGGCATTCCCAGTGAAGGAGCCACAGTCCCTAAGCAAATGTGTCAGTCTGTCCAGTGGTAAAGAGTTGATAGCCTGCCACCACAAAGTGCTCCACATCCCTCCTTCTACCTTTTCACGTTGGATGTCGCTCTTGAGTTGGGAGATCTTGATCTTCATGGCATCCAGCTCCTCGTCTGGCACAAGGGAGATGTTTGGCATAGTCTCTGAGTCATCCACCATCTGGAAGCTGAGATCTGAGAGGGGGATGTACCACTTACAGTCATACTGCTGGCTCTTCCTGCAAAGGGGAGAAGGACAAAGGTGAGCGACTCATCCCTGACCTCATCCATCCCCAGAGCCCCCAGCAAGAGAAGGTGAAGCCAACGGCAGGCATTTGCTTTGGGGAGCCGCTTGAGTGGGGGTCTCTCTCTTGCACGCGTTTCGAACTGCTTCCCTTTCTCCTTCACTACCTTGATACCCCTGAGCCTGGCTTTGGAGGTTAAACTCAACACCCCCACCCCCCAAAAAAGCTGGAAAACAGATTAAAATGTGCTAGATTTGGTTGCAAAGAAGCATCTCATGACAGTTGCAGGGATTTTTTTGGATACCTCATAAAAGTATCATTTTCCAACGATGCAAACTTTCTTTGCAATTTCTGCCTCAAAAACATCACATAACTGTCAGCTGCAGGGCCAGAAGTGTAGAACATCTGGGGGTTGGCAAGGACATGGGCTCTAAAGTGGAGTTCCCCCTCCTCACTTAGAAAGAGAGACCCCCAGTGTAGTTCAGAAGTGCTCTTTTCGCCACTGGGCATTCTCTCAGGGCCTCCTTCCTTCCATCCAATCACGGCTCCTCCCCCCCCCCCATAACTGCTCCCAGGTGGGGCTCACCCTCCAATCTGCTTCTTAAGCTTGGCGCAGAGGAACAGATCCGTGAAGAGAAAGACATGGCGCAGCTTCCGAGATCCCTCCACCAGCTCCACCATGAAGCTGTCCTTCACGAGTTGCCGGTGCTGTCAAGAAGAGGAGTCAGGCCAGTTAGCTAGAAAAGAAGGGACAAACAGGCCACACCCCACCAGGTTTTTTCAGAGGGGGCACCCAATGGTATCGTCTGCCAGTCTAGGGAAGGAGAAAGTGGCCAACAGAAAACCATCATCCAACTATGGAGGAACTCAGCAAAGATGACAAGGCAACTCTTTAGTTTTGAGCTTTTTAATCAGAGCAGATGTTAAATCAGAGAGTCTAAAGATGGAAGCAGCCAAGAGATGACCCAGTAGGCAAAGAGGGAGTGATGCAACGCCTGTCTACGGAGTAAGAAGCCGCTACCCTGGAGATGCCGGAATAAGAGCAACCACTTGACTACCCAACTTGTCCCCAAAGCAGCCCAGAGGGACTCAGAAGTAGCTCATGACAGAAGAAGGCCACAGCCTGCTTTTCTAATGGAAAAACCCTGACATCTTTCTTTGAAGTGAGGGAGAAAACAGCCCTGCTCAGAATGTTGTAACCTGGTTGTGTAATGATAGGACCAAATTTGAAGGACCTCAAGTACTGATGGCAGCTCAAACCAAACTTGACTACTTTTTGTCCACCGGCCACTGTTCACCGGCAACTCTCCATGCTCAATGCTGCTGCATAACTTCCAATCCATAAAAAACAAAACCAGGAGAGTCGTCCTATTCTTGGTTTTTAGGTTTTGTGGAAGTCAACTGGCTGAAATTCAACACAAAGAAATAGTTCCCAAGTCAGTGAAAAAACAATTATAGAGCTCAAGGGTCTCAGCACCCTTGAAACTGCCCAGTTTATGACTCAGGTTCTGGACAAAACTCTAGAAATGCAGATACTTTATTTCAAGCTGAGAATACCTGGAACAGTCGTTTCGAACTTGCAATACTCTGTACATTACAGATAAATGGATAGCCAGGAAGATTATGCCCAACACCACAACCCAACCTTCTTGGTCAGCCTTTTGAACTTGAGAAAGGTTCACCTGCTAAGTAGCCATCACTGAGCCCACAAAGGATCTTTGCTCACTGCCAAGCTAGTGAGCTGCCCCTCCCCAAACCAGCCCAAAGCCTCCTGTCCCATTGCCCTTCCTCTCCTGCCTTCCTTTCTCCCTCTGTTTCAGTTACTGCAGTCACCGACTTCCTTCCAAGGTGGCAGTCTAAGAGATCTTACACCCCTGGAGCCACCATCAGATTTTTGTCAGGAGGGAATACAGGGACAGCTGGGGAGAACTTCAGCCTCTCTCACTCACCAAGTGTAGACAAGATGAAGGCAGCATTGCAGAGCTGGAATGGAAAGAAGGGGCTGCCAGGCCAGGTTTCTTCCATGATTAGGCACAAGTGAGGAAAAACACCATGGATTCCACCTTGGCATTCTCCGATTGCCCAACGAGTGAACTAAAGTCACCTTTAAGCAGGGTGTGTCCAATCCTTCCTTGTGGCAGAAAGTCTAAAGTAGGCAGGACTGTCCTTAAGCTATTTATTGCTCACCCGGGACTTTTATTACTTTGAGATCCCTCAGTTAGAGGACTCGCCTGCTGAAGAAATCTCGGGAGATACAGTTCACTATTAAAATTGAAAAGTTGAAAGAAAAGTCCTTTTTACTCAAATTACTGGCTGCATGCTATGGCCAGTCAAGCCACATTCAGCATGGTTCCCTTTTTCAGTTGCTCCAAACAAATTCAGAGATGCCAGAAAACCAGCACCAGGACCTAACTTTTCCAAGCAGATGACAAGTCTGGGAACATAACCAGACAATTCATTATTTTGGGGCATTTGCACTCCTATCACCTGATGAAAATCTCAAGGCAAAGTAAAACCTAATAAGAAGGATTAAACCATATAAAGTCAAAAGTTAGGCATGACTGATCCTGGTTGGCATTTGAATGGGGGGCCCTTAAAAATGTCCAGGGCCCTTAGGCTAGCGGTGGAATCCACTTACCTTCGCTACCAGTTCGGGAACGGGAGCACGCAGGAGCACGCATGCGTACATAAATCTGCACATGCGCAGAGGGTAAAAAACGGGACGAAATGAGGTCCCAGCCTCCCACCACCAGGGCTACCGGTTCATGCAACCCGGATAGAACCGGCTGGATTTCACCGCTGCCTTAGGCACACTGAAAAACATCCTGGAAGAAAGCAGCGGCAGACCCCACTTCCCTACCACCCCAAGAAAACTGCAAGGAAGCATCTAGGTATGTTACAGGGAGTCAAGCTGATGAAGCCTTTACTTCATCTTTTATTTCCATAATATGTGAAGTAGAACTAATCCAAGGGCCCGTGTTTCCAGGAGGAGGAGGAGGAGGAGGAGGAATAGGTAACTTCCAATTATCTCTTCACCTCCACAAGACTTTTGTGCTAGAACCAACGCTGGTAGCCTTTCTAACCAAGCTGGTTGGAGGTGTGTGGATCTGGCCTGTCTTATCTGTACCCTTTAGGGAAGGGTGGTAGAGACTGTGAGGGTTTTTTTAAACAACAACAACAACAAAACAGCAGATGGAATCTGCTTCCCTATGGCATAAACCCATTATTCCTGCACTCGGAGCAGTCACGTTCTCTGAGCTGAAGAGAAGCAGGTCAGGGTCTTCTCTTTCAGAATATTCCCTGTAATACTTCCTTGGTCAACCGGCCAAGAGGAAGTAATGGGTTGGACAATCCATCTGACAATCCATGAAGCGGAGGGAACTGCGCACCCCGTTTCCCTCTAAGCAGCAAGGGCAGGCAGGAGAAGGGCAACCGAGGAGCTAACACACACCCAGTGAAGGCACACTGGGTGTCAAGGGATACACAACTGGGTGAAAGTGAAAGAAAGAGGGACTTTCCTGAAATCAGTTGCCCCAGGTGGACCTGGGGCATTTGGTTGGTGGCTTACATAGTGATTAAGTTTCCTCTTTCAGCAAGTCAAAATTATTGCCAGCAAAAAGTTTTTAGGGTTAGAAGCAAGAGACAGAAGTGCTCTTGGAGCCCTGTGAAAAAGGAGACCCTCCAGACAAGCTTCGGGAAGTATCTCTGTTTAAACATTTGTTAATCTGCAAATTCCTCTTCAAGAAACACCCTTGAGGTTGCCAACCAGTGGCTCCAACAGATGTCCAGCACGCTCAAGACATTTCCGAGGCCACCAACATAGAAAACTCCCCAAGCGCAGTCCATGCACAACATTCCAAGCATTCATTGGTAACCGAACTCCAAACAAGTGCCTTGCAAGCAGAGCTTCTCCTGTCCCCTCCCTCAAAAGCTCCAGGGCCAGGGTCTGGCTGCAGCAAATGAGAACAGCCTGCAGAGCTGACTTTTTCAGCTAAATGGACTTTAGGATGCAAAACCTCCAATTTTCCTGCCTGCAGCAAAGGGGCATAGAAAGAGCTTTAGAAAGTACCAATACCGCAGCTTTATTATTGGTTCATGCTTGTCCAAACAAAGCTAAGCCGAAACTGGTTTCCTCTGGTTGCAAGGGAGGGGCAGGGAGCCTACAGAAGTTTCATCCATACTGCATCTGCTCTGCTCGCCAACCCCCCCAAGGCCCCCTCACCTCTCCAACAGTTTCAGGTCTACAGTGGTACTTGGAAAGACTAGAGAGATGCTCACTAGAATCCAAGAAGCCACGTTCTTCTAGGGGATGAAATCCAGTTCAGGCTCTTGAGGTGAAAATGCTTCAAATGCATTAGCAGCAGTTGGTTAGAAGACTTCCAAGGGCTACTAAGAAATTACCCTTTGGTGACAATGATTTGGCACCCAGAGCCTGGAGCAAACACAAGGCCACGTTCGAGGCCATCAGTTGCAATCTCATGAGAGATACAGATAAGCATCGGCACCTGTATGCAGGAACCCTCTGAACCACATTTTCCCCACCGTGGCAGCTTGAAGAGGTGTGATTCTCCAGCCATCTCTAGAAACTGAAGTCCACGTCTCTTCAAGCTGCCAAGGTGGAGAAACCCCTGGAGCTGAAGCCTGGATGGGGGGTGGGGGGGAGACTGAGTGCTGGCTAGACTCCCAGACTGCGTTTCCCAGGTGCTGACACAACATGACAAAACAGCTCTTTTCAGTTGTGAAGGAGAGTGAAGGAGAGTTTCAGACTTTTCAGGCTTCTGGCTTTAAAAACAGAATTCTTGGCCAAGTTGTGCCCAAAAACACCTTCATGGATCTCAGCTCAAGAACCACATTATAGAAGAAAAACAGCAGATAAATATTAGACATACTGGGACCTACTGGAAAATTATCAAGGGGAATTTAAAAATCAAATCAAGAGAACAATTAATAGCGGAAGGATATACTGTAATTACCAATGGTTGTCCCATTTATAATTATCTGAAAGATTTAAAATGGATAAAAAGATTGTGGCATCGAACAAAGTAAGTCAAAATTTGAAATGCAGCTGTGGATGAACGTGCATTTGCAGAGGAAAGCAGGTTAAAGAATGTATGATAAATGTATATAAGAACTTTGGTTGTAATGTACAGATGGATCAATGGGAAATTGTATGGTTAAAAGAGTTGAAATTGACATTGTGTTATGATCCCAAAGAGATTTTTTTAATAAAATGATGTATGACGACAGAGAAATTATCTAGAATGTATAAAGGCACTTCAAATGTATGTGGGAGATATGTAGGATATGAAGGAACATTTTATCATGCCTGGTAGACTTGAAAATTTTTTAAAAATGGATCCAAATACGGATTTTGAAACAGAGGATTTTAAAGACCAATATTAAATTGAACCTGGAACTTTTAGGTTTAATGGACAGTTAGAAAAAAGCCTTGGAAGATTATTTCAGTATGTGATCTCAGGCAGTGAGATTACTGTGTGCATCGAGGTGGGAAGATTCCAGAACAAGCACCATGGAGAAGGGGCTGGGGAAGAATCACCAAAATTTAATAAATAAAAAATAAATAAAATTGCACTTTTGTTGAAAAGGATAAAAACTTATTTGGATCAGAAAAAAGTCATTATCTACATTTATTGCTGATTGGAAGCCTCTTATGGACTTTGTCCATAAAGACCAAAGAATGAATTTGGGACCTTCGGTTTTTGACAGACTGTAGAAAGAAGAGCCAGGTGATGATGCATTTCAGAGACAGAGATTAAAATATATTCCTACTTATAATTGCTGTGAAGAATGTTGGAAGTCTCTACAGGTAGTCCTCGATTTACTAAATAGTTCATTTAGTGACCATTCAAAGTCACAATGGCAATGAAAAAAGTGACTTTGGACTGTTTTCACACCACGGTTACAGCAACCCCCTGGACACGGGATCAAAGCTCAGACGCTTGGCAACTGGTTCATATTTTATTTTATTTATTTATTTATTTATTTGTTTAAATTTCTATACCGCCCTTCTCCAAATAGGACTCAGGGTGGTGCACAGCCTAAGTAAAAACAAAGCATACAAAATTTAAAAAACAGTATTAAAATAATTAGATATTCTGGCCGTAAATTAAAACAACCCAATTTAAAACCAATTTAAAATTTAGCTCAAGCCAGCCCAGCTAGTTGAAATAAATAAGTTTTCAGGGCCCGACGAAAAATCCGACAGTCGCAGCAGAAAAATATGACAGTCGCAGCATCCTGTGTGTATGTGTCTGTGTCTGTGTGTGTGTGTGTTTGTGTGTGTCACTTGCTCCCCTTTTGTGACCTTCTGACAAAGTCAATGGGGAAGCCAGATTCACTTAATGACCTTGTTTCCAATTTATCAACTGCACTGATCCACTTAACAACTGTGGCAAGAAACGTTGTAAAATGGAGCAAAATTCACTTAAATGCCTCGCTTAGCAACAGAAATTTTGGGCTCAACTGTGGTCATAAGTCGAGGACTAACTGTCCTTTATGCTTTTTTTTTCTTTCTACTGGTTTGTGTTAATAGCTTTTATCTTCTTGCTGATAATAAAATATAATTTTAATGAAAGTTACTGTATATATGCAAAATAACCCACAACAGAATTCTTGGGATTTGTTCTGGTTTAGCTACGTTCCGCTGACTCTCTTGGCTCCGTTCACCATTTTCACTCTCTCTGTCAGGACTTCATCTACCTGTGGGAAGTTGGCTCTCTCCCACTCTAGACGTGTTGCCCCCTTGGCAGGTAGATGCTCCTCCAGGGTTTCTGGGCTAGAGCGCCTGGCCAGGCCATGCAGAGAGCCCAAAGCCTGGCTCGGCTATCAACCTTTCCCCAAGCT
This sequence comes from Pantherophis guttatus, assembly GCF_059756535.1. Lineage (NCBI taxonomy): Eukaryota > Metazoa > Chordata > Lepidosauria > Squamata > Colubridae > Pantherophis > Pantherophis guttatus. Next base: position 16,561,100 of record NC_142079.1, on the reverse strand, counting down.
CTAGCAGGCGAGTACAGAAACAGGCTGGAGTCCCTTGTGCCCAACAGCCCATCACTGTCCGCCCTTAGAGAGACTCCCCTCCGTTCCTTTTTCTCCCCTGCACTGTATAATCACCTCTGGAAAGGGGAAATGGGCCTCCTCGCCACTGAGCCAAGCCTGCATCTCTGCATGTCAGTAAGTCCAGCGTTTGAGTCAGGCTGGCTCACATTCCCCTCCCCCAGGATGACCCCCCCCCCAGGACTGCCAGGTGCTGCTGGGCCGAGGGCCTCGCTGTCCTTCAGGGGTTCAACCCGCAGTCTATTGTTGGCAAGAAAGGATGAGGCTGCCAACCGAATAGCCTCAAGAGCCAAAGCCAGGGATAGAAATGGCGGCTGGTCTGGAAGAGCGATGTGTCTGTCTCCGGTCCCAGCACAGCTCCTGCCCATTCGGAGCTTTTGCAAGCCGCAAACAGTCGCCCCTTCTGGGAAGTCCTGCTAACCAGACCAAAGGCGGCCTGCCTCGTTGGGCAAGCAGGTGCCAGCTGGGCACTCACCTCCCCCTTCTGGACAGTCATAGATTGTCTCCTGGGCGTGATCTCCTCGTTGATGCTGGACAGGAAGTTCTGGGAGATGCGCAGGGCGTCCTGCAGGAGCAGGTAGTCGGGGTGACTCGACGGGGTGTGCTTCAGCAAATCCTGTTTGTCAAGAGGGAAGGGAGAAGAGCGAGCTTCAGAGCACAGCACTGGCAGTCCGGGCGCTTCACTTCTGAAAGGTTTTCTGTCTAACTTAAAGCTTAGAACCAACCGTCAGATCCAAGGTCCTCCTCCGAGCCTCCCAGACAGACGGCTGCCCAGACTCTGCTTGAACCCGCCCATGGCCTCCCTCTCACGGGTTCCACGGCCTCCATCCACTCGGATGTGTTTCTTCTCCTACTCTGCTGAAGTCTGCTCTCCCTCACAGTTGCATCTGTACCTCCAGGAGCCCAGAACGTCTTGCTTCATCTCAGCTCAGAGACGAGAAAAAACCTCCACAAGTGATCAAGGCCTGGGATTCTCCACGGGTGGATTTCGGGCAAAGCTGTTTGTGGTTCTGCGTGGAGCAGTAGCTGCACAGGCGCCCTTATGTTCCAAGCGCTTCAAGTCAGCCCCTTTTCCTATTAGCAGCATTGCTTTTACAAATCCTCCACCCAACTTCTTCTCCTGGGGTGTCTTGCCTGCCCCCCACTCTCCTACTCTAACCAGGAGTCATTTGAATGTGATCCAACCTCTATTTGACTCGGCTGTATCAAGCAGCCATCAAGTTAAGCCAAAAAGATGCTGCACGGAACATGTCAGGTGAAGGGAACACCTGTGCTTTGTTAACCTGCGTTCTGCAGCGGGTGGAAAAGACCCCATATCTGGTCACTCTTTGTGTTATTTCCTGCTTGTGCATTGACTTCTCTGAAACAAAGCAACCCCTCCAGTTTCCAGCAGAAAAGCCAACAACATTAATATTCATGGCAACTTACGTGGAGCACAAGTGTACTGCGTGTGACCCGATCCACCGGCTTGTAGAGGAGAGCTACGGGGAAATAAAGGAAAATTAGAAACTGTAGGGCAGTGATGGCTAACCTTTTTGCCATCGTGTGCCAGGAGAGGGGGGGGGTCGCACGCCCGTGTGCCCACACCCATAATTCTATGCATGCACATGCGACACCCCCCACCCCCACCCCCACTCCCAGCACACGATGGCCCGGTAGGCCCCGTTTTCTCTCTCCCCAGGCTCCAGAGCCTTTCTAGGAACCTGGGGAGGGCGAAAATGGCCTTCCCACCCCACCGGAGGCCCTCCGGAGGCCGAAAACAGCCCATTTGCCGATTTCCAGAAGTCGGGATTTCTGACCTCCAGAGGGCCTCCAGGGGGGTGGGGAAGGCCGTTTTTGCCCTCCCCAGATTCCTAGAAAGGCTCTGGAGCCTGGGGAGAGAGAAAAACAGGCCCTCCCCACCACCCCCTGAGGCCCTCCGGAGGCAGGAAACAGCCTGTTTCCCTACTTCTGGTGGGCCCAGAAGGCCTGAAAATCAGCTGGCTGGCGTGCGCATGCATGCCGGAGCTGAGCTCATGTGCCCACCGATATGGCTTGTGTGCCCACCACAGGTGGCACATGTGCCATAGGATCGCCATCACGGCTGTAGGGCAACACAATTCTATGGGGAGCAAAATAATCAAAATGGAGGAGGAAAAAGGTTCTAAGCAGAAGGTTCATGGGAAAACATGTCTTCTTTGACAACATGCCTGCTGCAATTCACCTCTGCTACTCCCCGCCCCCCCACAGCTAGTCAAGCCCTTCCCATCCCCTGCACCATGGATGGCTATAGGATGCTGAGTCCCCTGTTGCTGTTAATCCCAAGGGCTTCACTCCAAGAATTTGACTGATCAAAAAAGAAAAACAGCCTTGGTAGTACAGTGGTCTAAGGCACCCTGTTATTAAGCTGGTTATTAAGACCAGATGCCTGCAGTTACTGCAGGTTCGAATCTCGCCAAGGCTCAAGGTTGACTCAGCCTTCCATCCTTTCTAAGGTAGGTAAATTGAGGACCCGGTTTGTGGGGGCAATAAGCTGACTTTGTATAAAATATACAAAAGTATGAAGGCTATTGCTTAACACATTGTAAGCCGCCCTGAGTCTTCGGAGAAGGGCGGCATATAAATCAAATTAAAAAAGAAAAAACAACAACAAAAAAAACCCAACCAAGCCAGTCAGCCCTGCTTATACACGTCCCTGCAGAACAAAAAAACCCAGAGAAACCCCTGGCGCCATATGGAGCTCCTCCTGGGTGGGGTGGGGGATTCTTATTGTCCAGAAAACATCCACTGGACCACCACACGACTTACTTTCCAGGGAGTTCTTTGTTGTCTGGTCCCTTGCATCCTTGGAGCTTCTAGCTCTGAGGTTCTGCAAAAGATGAATAAGGCTCAGGTTAATTTTCTTCAGCCTGCATCGTTCCTTGTCTGGCAACAGATGCTGCCTGGTTCACACACCAAATCCAGATGAGGCTCACAATCTTCCAGCATAGTAAGCAACAGCTCAGAGGTTATACCTCTTGTCCAGGGATGAAATCCAGCAGGTTCTGACAGGTTCTGGAGAATTGGTAGCGGAAATTTTGAGTAGTTCAGAGAACTGGCAAATACCACCTCTGGCTGGCCACAGAGCGGGGAGGGAATGGGGATTTTGCAGTATCCTTCCCCTGGAATGGGGTGGGAATGGGGAGTTTGCAGAATCCTTCCCCTGCCACGCCCACCAAGCCACGCCCACAGAACCAGTAGTAAAAGAATTTGAATTTCACCACTACTCTTGTCATGACATGGTTGCCGCCACCACTACGCAGGTTCTCCCCTGCAGTTTACGGGGGGCTTGATGAGTACCTCAGACGAACTAGCTGGAATTTCAGCAAGCCAAGAAGGCCTCTGTGCCTTAGAAGCAGCCCCTGAGGGCCAGGGAAAGAGCTGCTCTCAAGTGTCCTTCAAGCCCAATTGAGATATTTCTGGAGGGGGTTTGGCCCTCTGCTACTCACCTTGCAGCAGTGGTGAAATCCATTTTTTTTACTACTAGTTCTGTGGGCGTGGCTTGGTGGGCGTGGCAGGAGAAGGATCCTGCAAAATCTCCATTCCCACCCCACTCTGGAGCCAGCCAGAGGTGGCATTTGCTGGTTCTCTGAACTACTCAAAATTTCCGCTACCAATTCTCCAGAACCTGTCAGAACCTGCTGGATTTCACTCCTGCCTTGCAGGTAATGTAGTGGGGGTGGGGGGAGGATTTTGCTGAAAGTATTTCTCTGATAAAAGCCACAATGGAAGGAAGGAGTTCTTGAAATCACTTGTAAGAATATTTGCTAAGAAAGAAAATGGCTCCACTGGCTGGATGTGACTCTCCTCCCACAGCCAAGACTTGAGTTGGGATGAGTCAAAATCCAGGCCAGGTTTCCCAGGTTCCAATAACAGCCCCCAAACTAGTTGGGTTTCCCTGGGGAGCCGTATGCCAGGAGAAGCCCCCCTGCACCAGGGCTTCTGGCCATCCTCACTGCCGAGAGACCCACAGAACCTGCAACATCAGCTCCATTGTGGGTTTAACCCAGGTGAGGTGGGGGCAGAAGAGCCCCATCAGATCCCTGCAAGGACCCCCCCCCCACATACAGCCGGCAGTCACTATGCAGGAAGAGACGAGGGCTCTGCGCACCCTGTGCACGTCGCACGGCCTCACTCACCTCCGAGATTTCTGCAAACTGCGCGTTGGCTTGGCAACACTTCTCGGCCGTCTCCATGGCAACCTCGTAATTATCCACAAAAGCCCGGTACACTCCCAGCTGGCTGGCCTGTGGGGGGGCAAAGGCGGAATGAGACCCACCCCGGTGCGGAAAGGCAGGAGAGGGCGGAGACCATCTCAGGAGGCTGTCTGGAGATCTGGAGAAGCAGGGGACACCTCTGGACGAGCCTCTGCCCGCCACCAGCAGGCAACCCCAAGCCGATGGCTGAGTCACAAAGGGGAGACACACCCAGACTGGCCCCATCGCCTTTGGCCCCCAGGAGGAAGACGCCCCTCTCTGACGGGACAGTCCCGCAGGTCAAAAGCTGGCCACGCAACTGTTTCCTTTGGGAAAGAATGACAGTCCTGCAAGGACAACACACTCAGAGTGACTGAGGAATGCTTTACGCCCGAGGAGGGGGGTGGCCCATATGACACCACTGGGGCAGCATCTCTGCAACTGGATGGCCTCGGCCAGGGGTGGGTCCTACATTTTTTTACTACCGGTTCTGTGGGCGTGGCTTATTTTGTGGGTGTGGCTTGGTGGGGGGTGTAATGTGACTGGGTGGGCATGGGCCAACTTTTTTTTTTTTACTTTTAAAAGCATTTTTTCTACAACCTTAAGAGGTTGCAGAAAAAAATGCTTTTAAAAGCTTCTGACGATCAGGCAACTCAGCTGGGATCATCAGAGGCTTTTAAAGGCATTTTTTTTCCTACAACCTCTTCGGCCGAGGTTGTACTTTTAAAAAATGCTTTTAAAAAAAAGGCTCTGATGAGGTGGGCGGGGTAAGCGAGCGGCAACCAGGCCGGGGACCGGTTCGGGGGTGTGGCCAGCTAATGTTATTACCGGTTCTCTGAACTACTACAAATTTTTACTATCGGTTCTTGCGAACCGGTGCGAACCGGGAGCAACCCACCACTGGCCTCGGCACTTCCGACATTGTAAAATGCCCTCCACCGCCCTTCGCAACCACGTGACCAAACTTGGCAACCAGCCAGCATTTATGACCGGTGGCTGCGTCTGTCCCACAGTCGCTGGAGTGATTGGCACCCCTTTTTGCCAATTTCAGCAAAAAACAACCAATTGGAAGAATAGGTTCACTTAAATGACTGCACCGTTCTCTTAATAACTCTGTGATTCACTTAATGACCACTCACTGTGAGAAATATCAGAAAAAAAGTCTGATCATGTGGGTGTCTCCATTTCCAACCATGACTTCCAACCAGATTTCCAGTCCCAATTGTTTGTTTTAAGTTTTTAAGTATTAAGAGTGGTTTTTAGGACTACCAGCTGCTGCCAACTGAGCGGTTCAAAAGCATGCAGAGGCAGGTAGGTGAAGGCAGCAGGTGCCGCTCCAGTGGGAAGGTAACGGTGCTCGGTGGCCTCATGCCGGCTACAGCAGCCTTGAAACAGGGGTGGTGGGGTGGTGGTGGTGAGCAGCGCCCCCTAGAGTTGGCAATGACTAGTGGAGTGAAATCCACAGCAATTCCTTTGCCTATTATTATCATCATCATCATCATCATCACAGGCTTCCTCCAGCCAAGAGGGGCAGCCCACAGCATGCTGCCAGCCTTCCTTCCTGTTCCCCCCCCTACTGGTTTCCAGCACTGACCCCCCACTCTCCTCACACTGCACATACCCAGCAACCCACTGGTAAAAGAGAACCGGAGCCTCAAGCTGGCTCTGAGCCGGGCAAGAGCCCCCTCCCTGCCCCCCCCCAAACGCCCTGCTCACCAGTTTCTGGAAGAGGTCGCCCACCCGCTGCTGGTGGCTCCACTGGTGAACGCGGGGGGAAAGCCCATCATAGAAGTCCTTGTGGATCTCGTAGAGCTCAGGCACTTTGAAGAAGATGGTCTCGATCTGCTGGCTCGTCAGGACCGGCTGGGAGGTGGTGGCAGCCGCCTTCAGAGGCTTCATGGGCTGTAAGAGCCAAGACACAGAGCCGGATATGCCCTCTGTGGCTCAGTGGCAACTTCCTGGGCATCGGCCTGCCTCTTTGAGCCCCCTCCCCCCTTGAGGAAAAGCCGGAGCTCTTGGGGGACAGCGCTACAGGCCATTCAGCGCTTCCCACTGGGTGGCACAACGGATGCCCCCCCAGCCCCCAGCCCCATCACTAGAAATGGCTCCAGCCATAAGGAACTGAGCAGAAGCTGGAAAAGAACCCAGCAACTTTCTTGCTTGGCTCCCAAGCTGCTGAACGGAGGCCAAGCAGGAGAATTGCTCAGTAACTGCCCCATGTTGTTACCCTTGGGGAGGGAGTCACTTGGTTGTTTCTGCCCAGGTCCACCTGCAGTTTAGCTGGAGAATAAACTCCCCCTCCGCCTCCCCCCTCCCCCTCCCCTGGCGCCCTTACCAGCAGGAGAGCCTCAAGGTGACCCAAGTAGGTTTCCTCACTGGCCAGGATGCCCGACAGGACCCACTTCCTCATCTCCAGACCCTTTTCCAGGTCCGGCTCGCTCTGAAGAAAGGAAGAGAGGGGAGACAATGGGAGGCCAGGCTTTTGGGCCCAAGGTGGAGATTTGGGGAGGGGGTGGAAAGGGCCAATGAGAATGAAGCTAGGGTGGGGAGGGGCTGCTCTCCCCAAGAGAAAGGGGCGAAGTATTGAGGCACAGGTTCATGGCCAGCATCCAAGGGCAGCAGAGTAGAATGACCGGCTCTGGGCTTGCAGGAGCCAACAAAATCCAAACTGGCCTGTGAGAAACGGACCAGTTCCTCCCTCTGGGACCCTTCCCCACTCTCCTGGGACCCTTCCTCACAGAGCCCCTCCCTGCTGACTCTGTGGAGCCATGCCCGCCCGCCACCCACCATAATGGCTGCCATGTCAAGATGAGGCAGGGCTCAGGAGAGACCAGGGAAGGCCATCCCCTCCCCCCACCAGCCCTCCTTGAAAGCAGCCCCAATGATCCCCCCACCCCATCCCCATCAGACAAGGTTTGGATCTCACTGGATCTTTGGAGACCAGGGGACCAAGGAGGGCCCCCGGGCTCTTATTTATTTATTTTATTTATTTTATTTAAATTTGTATACCACCCTTCTCCTAGAGGACTCAGGGCGGTGCACAGCCAAGTAAAAAACATCCAATACAAAATTTAAAAATTTAAAAGAATTATACCCTTTGGCCGAAAATTAAGAACCTTACGACTAAAACCCATTCAACAATTAAAAAATCTAATATCTCAAAAACGGGGGGGGGGGGGATTTCACTCCAGCCCTGCTTGATGGAAGAAAAAAGTTTTTAGGGCACGGCAAAAAGCCCGGAGATCTGATATCCTCCGTATCTCCGGGGGCAAATGGTTCCAGAGGGCAGGTGCTGCCACAGAGAAGACCCTCCCCCTGGGGGTCGCCAGCCGACACTGCCTAGCTGACGGCACCCTGAGGAATCCCTCTCTGTGGGAGCGTACTGGCCGGTGGGAGGCTATTGGCGGCAGAAGGCGGTCCCACAAATACCCAGGTCCGATGCTATGGAGCGCTTTGAAGGTGATAACCAGCACCTTGAAGCGCACCCGGAAGTCCACCGGGAGCCAATGCAGCTCACACAGGAGAGGTGTCACATGGGAGCGCCCTCTCACTCCCATAATCCCCCGCACAGCCGCATTCTGCAGCAGCTGGAACTGGTTGCACCTCAAGGGGAGCAAATTGAGTGCCATTCGTTCTGGACCGGCAGGCATGGTGCCAGCAGATGTGCCCGGCCAGCCCCAAGGGGGGGGCACTGTCCTCTCTCAGAAGGCGCTGCCAAAGAGCTTTGGGGGGGTGAAGGAGGAGAGAAGCAGAGCCAGCTTATTTATAACCTGCCAGTGGCATCCTTGCCAGCTCAGCTCAGGAAGGGCCTGCCTATTCCAGCAAAGCCATTGAACAGCAGAGAATAAGGAGAAGGGGGGGCGGTGAGGGAGGAGGTTAGTCAGTTAGGTAGGAAGGAAGCCAGCTGTGGGGGGGGGGGTTCTTGGCACAAAAGGAAAAGGCTGGCAAAAGCTCCCACTGAGGGTCACTCTCTCAGCCTGCAAGATTTCAGCTTCAAAGCCACCACACAGGGTCCTACTAAGCTCTCTCCACACACCCATTTCGGGGCCTGATCACCCCCCACCCCATCTCTGCAAAGCAAAATCTCCCCGTCCCTTCCCTCCTCCTTCCTCTCTCCCCACCCCCCCTAGGGCACACAGCCTGGCAGATTAAAAGGAGTGAGGAGCCAAGATTCTCCTCCTTTCTCTCTGACCGGTCGCAGTCTGTGTTGACAGGGGGGCAGAGATCGACCCCGAGGCCCCTTATATGTGGGGTGCCGCAGGGATCGGTTCTCTCGCCCCTCCTGTTCAACATTTATGTAAAGCCGCTGGGCGAGATCATCCGTGGTTTCGGGGTGAAGTACCATCTGTACGCTGATGACACTCAGCTGTACATCTCCACCCCGGATCACCCCAACGATGCCCTTGAAGTGATGTCCCAGTGCCTGGAGGCCATACGGATCTGGATGGGGAGAAACGGGCTCAGGCTCAACCCATCCAAGACCGAGTGGCTGTGGTTTCCGACGTCCCGATATAGTCAGCTGGTGCCATCGCTGGCTATTGGGGGCGAATCATTGACCCCCACGGAAAGGGCTCGTAACTTGGGCGTCCTCCTGGATTCACCGCTGTCTTTAGAAGAGCACTTGACGGCCGTGAGCGGGAGGATTTTTCATCAGGTTCGCCTGATTCGCCAGTTGCGTCCCTTTCTGGATCGGGACTCGTTACGCACAGTCACTCATGCCCTCGTCACCTCTCGTCTGGACTATTGTAATGCTCTCTACATGGGGCTCCCCTTGAGGTGCACCCGGAGGCTCCAACTGGCGCAGAGTGCGGCCGCGCGGGTGGTTATGGGAGCAACGTGGCGCTCCCATGTAACGCCTCTCCTGCGCGAGCTGCACTGGCTCCCGGTGGTCTTCCGGGTGCGCTTCAAGGTTCTGGTTACCACCTTTAAAGCACTCCATGGCTTAGGACCTGGTTATCTACGGGACCGCCTACTACCACCAACAGCCTCCCACCGACCAGTACGCTCCCACAGAGAGGGGCTCCTCCAGGTGCCATCGGCCAAACAATGTCGGCTGTCGGCCCCTAGGGGGAGAGCCTTCTCTGTGGGGGCACCGACGATCTGGAATGAGCTCCCCCCAGAGATATGGAGGATCCCGGATCTGCGCACCTTCCGCCGCGAGTTGAAGACGCTTTTATTTCATCAAGCGGGCCTCGCCTAAAACTTCTCCCTTTTAAATGTAAATTTTAAATTTTTAATGTATTTTAAAATTAGGGGTATTTTAAATTACGGGTATTAATTCAGCCAAATTTATTTAATTCATTTTTATTCGATTTTAAATTTTGTATATTTATGTGTTCTATTTCATGGCTGTACACCGCCCTGAGTCCTTCGGGAGTAGGGCGGTATAGAAATTCGATAAATAAATAAATAAATAAATAAGGGAACTCAAAGGGGCAGGACTGATAGGCTTGCAGTCCCCAGAGTGGCCCTTCTCTCAGGGCATGTGGCATGCCACAGCTCGGAAAGGACTGCCTTGGGTGCCATCCAGTCTGGGGGGACTCCTTCCTCGGCTTTTGCTCAACCCTGCAGAGAATGCGGGGAGGCCCCTGCCAATCTCCGGGCCTGGGCAACTGCCAAAGAAGCCCCTGCGCTCTCTTGGTTCCATCTGCAGAGCTGTGCTGGGGGAAAGCACTGAGGCCCTGCTCCAGTTTGGCACAGGCACCACAAGGGACAGGAGCAGAAGCCTTGTGGCCAAGCCAATACTTCATCTCTATAGTTGGCATCTTGATTTATTCTGAATCCCAATTGACGCTGAGAGGCAAGGCCCAGGGGCGGGGGTCCAGACCTGCAAAATGGGGGCTTCTGTGGAGCAGAGTCTACGAGCAAAGGGTGTCCTGAATTCTGCCAGGCTCCACCTTCCCTCTGGGGGCACCAAGGCTCTCTGGGTGCGAGGATGGCTGTGGCTGGCCCTTGGTCGGGAAGGCCTCTGGGAAGGACGGATCCTGTTCAGCCAGAACAACAGAAAGTCGCCTCCCTTCACCCAGACAGAATTCCGCAGGGAGGGGAATGGAAGGAAAGGAGGTGGGTCCTTCACTTGGGGACCAGTCTGAAAGCTCGGGTGCAGGTGCCTTAAGAGAAACCCAGAGATTTATTTATTTATTTATTTTATTTTATTTCCAATTTATATACCGCCCTTCTCCCTGAGGACTCAGGGCGGTGTACAGCCAGAATTAAGAACATAAAATACAAATATTAAAAAAGTTAAAATATGTATAAATTTGGCCCAAAAATTAAAAATCACAAACCAATTAAAACATTTAAAAATTTCTTCTTAAGCCAGCCTGGCTTGCTGGAAAAAGTGAGTTTTAAGGGCATGGCGGAAGGCACTGAGGTCATGGATTCTCCTTATCTCAGGGGGCAGCTGGTTCCATAGGGTAGGTGCCCCCACAGAGAAGGCCCTCCCCCTGGGGGTCACCAGCCTACATTGTTTGGCTGATGGCACCTCGAGGAGGCCCTCTCTGTGGGAACGCATGGGTCGATGGGAGGTCGTCGGTGGCAGCAGGCGGTCTCGAAGATAGCTAGGCCCTATGCCATGGAGCGCTTTAAAGGTGATAACCAACACCTTGAAGCGCACCCGGAAGACCACCGAGAGCCAGTGCAGCTCGCGCAGGAGCGGTGTTACATGGGAGCGTCATGCTGCTCCCGTCACTATCCGCGCTGCTGCGTTCTGGACCAGCTGGAGCCTCCGGGTGCTCCTCAAGGGGAGCCCCATGTAGAGAGCGTTGCAGTAGTCAAGGCGAGAGGTGACGAGGGCGTGAGTGACTGTGCACATTTGTGGGGAGGGTCGCTTTCTGCCTGGAAGGAAGAGCTTTCAACCCAGCACAGCCCTGGGCAAAGACACAAGAGAAGGGAGTGGGCAAAGCAAACAGAGAAAACATATAGAAAAGTTGGAGGGATGCCAGGTTCACTCAGCAAAAGGAATTCTATCTCCTTCCCAATGGAATCCTGAGCACTTTCTTTTCCTCCTGTTTGGGCCAGTTTTTATTTTATGTGAAGCGACAGCCTGAGTGGTCTGAATGGTCAAAATATCCTGACTAAACCAACACCTCAGTAGATTCCCAAGGACCTGTGTTGCTTCTAGACCTCTGGGTGAAGTTGCCCTTACTCAGAGCAGATGGCCCTGCACAAGGATGTCCAGGCTTACAGGCTGGAGGTGCTGTGCATCGTCACTGGGGCGGCCAGTCTGGGTGCAGTTCTGGCTCCTGCCATCAACCCAGGCACGGCAAACACCTCCACTGGCGCCAAGGGGCAGATGCTACAGAATCCAGAGCTGCAACTGCACCCCCAAAGCCGAACCTCCAACTCCCTGCGACGCAGCAACAACTCACTGATTTTGAAGACTCCAGGGACCCCAAGGAGAAGCCATCTCGGCTGCCTCGGCTCTTGGAGCTGAGATGGGGTGAAGAGGAGGGGGAGTCATCGATGAAGGGCATCATGTCATGGTGGTGCCTCTGCTCTTCAGCTCTGTCCACATCGTAGGTGTAGCCTGGTGGGAGGCCCCCAAAGGAGAGCTCTGCAAAAGGAAGGCAAGGGAGAATGGGAAGGGGGACCCACAGCATCCTTGGGCTCTTCCGCTTGATCTAGGCCTTCAGGAGCTGCTCTGTGGATTCCTGATCATCCCAATTTTCCTGCAGAGGGGTCTCCAGGAGACCTGGCTAATCCGGCACCCTCAGACAAACGTCTCAACCTTTCCAATGAAAGCATAACTGAGATCAATTCAATTTCAGAGCATGCAGAAAAACAGTCTTGTGACCAGGAGATGACTGGAATGCAAAGCTATACATGTTGATTTTGTTAGGGTCCAAAGTCTACTAGAGTAACACTTATTGGACTCCTCCCAGCACAAACCTGTGGGGAAAATGGAAATCTGCATTTTGTAGATTAATCTGCAATCGCAGGTGTGATGTGTGACTTGTGACTCCTTTCCAAACAGAGAACTGAAAACCCTGAAGGAGCCCAGGTCTACCAGGCCAGCTCCTTCTGCTTCAGGGGGACAAGTGGGGTCCCCCTGAAGTCCAGCAAACGGCTATCTACAACCTTTCCATGTGGACATTCATGGTGGAAAGAGAGATTTGGGGATCAGAACAGAGAGACCACCACAAAACTGAAAAGGAGGCAAAAGCCCTGAGGAGAATGTCCACAATGACAAGTGAGGCCATCACCACACAACATGCAAGCTCAGGATTTATTTGCTGAACCCCCTTCAACCAATTCCTTGCTTCAGGGAAAGAGGAAGGCTGGTTTGTCTCCTCCCAGAGAGGCTTCCGTGGCCCTCCTCTCCCACCACATAAACCACCTGAACAAGATGAGGTGGGAGAAAAACTGGCTGGGCATGTGACCATGGGCAGGGCTCCCAGGTACCAACTCTGACCCCAGATCAGCACTAACAACTTCAGTGTAGGAATTACTCCACCAGCAACTCTCTGAGGGAGGCCAGGTCAGGAAACAGGCCCACCGGTCTGCTTGGAGCTGGAGCACATCAGCCAAGCTCCGGTGACAGAATGGCGAAAGCTGAATGCGATTTCCCCCCCCCCCACCTCTGGTATCCTGATGGATTTGGGGAAAATAAGAATCCATCTGAGTTTCTTTCTCCGTTTCCCTACACTACCTCTTGTTAACGAACTCCCTCCAAATGTTCTACCAAACCAGCAAATACAAAAAAATAATAATACTAAAACTCTGTTTGTTTATCTGTAACCTTCAAAGGAGCAAAACGGCTGCATCGTAGGGCAACAATTTTGAATTGCAGTACCAAAAGGGCTAATTTAAAGAATGCATCCAAAATCTGGGACTCAGGACTCCCATGGGGCTGAAATTCCAAGGATCTTCAGACCAAGTCTATTGGCAGACTGGCAACCACAGCGCCACCACGGTCTGACCCCCTCACCAGCTTCCTTCCACAAGGAAAGTCAACGGAGAAGCCATCAGGAAGTTAGAACATATTCCTGCTCCCACTGCTTTTCTCCCTGCCTTGGTCACTGTTTATCAGTTTTTATATATATATATATATATATATAGAGAGAGAGAGAGAGAGAGAGAGAGAGAGAGAGAGAGGGAGAGAGGGAGAGAGGGAGAGAGGGAGAGAGGGAGGGAGGGAGAGGGAGAGTACATACATACATACATACACACACACACACACACACACACACACACACATATATATATATATGTAGGTCTTTGGTTATTCGGGTCTTCTCCCACGTAAAATTGGAAGTGTCTTGGCGACGTTTCGACGAAGTCTCATTCGTCATCTTCAGGCTGGTGTTCTCGGCTTCGTGCTTCCAGGAGCAATGTGAGATCGCAGCTGTCTCTTCCTTTTAACTGCTAGTGGAGGTGTGAGCTGATTGGGTGGGAACTTGGCTGTGTTCTGATTGGGTGGAGGTGTGTTCTGATTGGTTAGGGGCTTGGCTGTGCTCTGATTGGCTGGGGTTGTGTTCTGTTTGGGTGGGGGCTTGGTTGTGCTCAGCTTAGTCTGAGTTGCAGGGGGATTTGAGCTGGTGAGCTGCGTTGTTGTTGTTTGGCTTCGTGTTTGTGGCCGTGCGAGCTCTTCATGGTGGGTGTCAGTCTGCTTTATGTATGGATTGGAGGGGTTTAAAGTGGCTAATGATGCAGCTGCGGTCTGGCTTCTGGTCCTTGGTCGTGGCTCATTATCAGTGTGGGTTTGAGTCTGCTTTCTGCGTGGATGTGTGGTGGTGACATCAGGTGTGGCACTCGTGAGTGTGGGTCTGGTGTCATTCGTCGTGTTAGGGACTCGTTTGTCAATAAGGGCGGGTTTCCAAATGGCTGGTAGGCGGGAGGTATCGTCTCGTTTATTCATGCTGTGTGGGCGTTTTTCTATCTCGATGGCTTCTCTGATTATTCTGTTGTTCAAGTGTTCAGTTTTGGCGATAGTTCTGGTCTTTTTAAAGTCAATATCATGTCCTGTGGCTTTAAGGTGTTGGACCAGGGAAGAAGTTGGTTCCTCTTTTCTGACTGAGTTCTTGTGTTCTTCTATGTGTGCACTTATTCGTCTGTTGGTTTGTCCGATGTATGTGGTGGGGCAGGCGGTGCATGGGATTTCATATACTCCTTGATTTTCTAACTCAATTTTGTCTTTGGGGTTCCTTAGGATGGTGGATATTTTTCGGTTTGTGCAGAATGCTGTCTTGATGTTATGTTTGTGGAGGATTTTGCTTATTCTGTCTGTGGTGCCTTTTATGTATGGGAGGAGGGCCTTGCCGTTTTCTTTAAAAAGACCAGAACTATCGCCAAAACTGAACACTTGAACAACAGAAATCCCCCTGCAACTCAGACTAAGCTGAGCACAACCAAGCCCCCACCCAAACAGAACACAACCCCAGCCAATCAGAGCACAGCCAAGCCCCTAACCAATCAGAACACACCTCCACCCAATCAGAACACAGCCAAGTTCCCACCCAATCAGCTCACACCTCCACTAGCAGTTAAAAGGAAGAGACAGCTGCGATCTCACATTGCTCCTGGAAGCACGAAGCCGAGAACACCAGCCTGAAGATGACGAATGAGACTTCGTCGAAACGTCGCCAAGACACTTCCAATTTTACGTGGGAGAAGACCCGAATAACCAAAGACCTACATACAAACACCCGCGAAAACCTGAGAAAACATATATATATATATATATATATATATATATATATATATATATATATATATATATATATATATATATATATATATATATATATATATATATATATATATATCTTATATAGAGTTTGTGCGGAGTACACAAAGGTATCCTAAACACAAGGAATGACTGCATATACCATAATCCAAGGGCATCAGCATCTCACATTGCATGTGATAAGTCTCAAATGGCCTTTTGAAACAATCTAGACCCGTGATGGCGAACCTATGGCATGGGTGCCACACGTGGCACGCGGAGCCATATTGGTGGGCACGGGAGTGTTGCCCTAGCTCAGCTCCAGCGCGGATGTATGCACCAGCCAATTAATTTTCAGGCCTTCCGGTCCCACCGGAAGTCAGGAAGCTGGCTGTTTCTGGCCTCCGGGGGGATGGGGAAGGCTGTTTTTGCCCTCCCCAGGCTCCTAGAAAGCCTCTGGAGCCTGGGGAGGGGAAAAAACGGGCCTACTGGGCCCACTGGGCCATCGCGTGCCAAAAGCAGGGGGAAGTATGGGGGGGTCACGTGCACATGCGCGGGAGGGCGGGGCGCATTGAATTATGGATGTGGGCACCCGCACCCACGACCCCCCTGCTCCCCCCGCTTTTGGCACGCGACAGCAAAAAGGTTAGCCATCACTGATCTAGACTCTGGGGGTGGGGGGCACTCACAGTGAATGCTCATTTCTGAACCCTACCTGCCAAACATCCCAACAAGGGGAACCTTCCGCAGGTATCCTCCACGTGCCCTGGCCATGCAGATGCTACCTGCAGCAGGCATTCGTGGTCTCATCCTATGTAGGACTTTAACCGCCTTGAATGGCACTTAGAAACAAATTTAAAGCCAACACAGCTCCAACCAAAGTCGTGTCATGTTAAGAGGTCCACTGAGACATGAGCACCAGCTGAAGTGAAGGCCGAAGTCAATTGACTGACTAAATCGAGACAGAATACAGAGACAGAATACAGAATAATACGAGTTGGAAGGGACCTTGGAGGTCTTCTAGTCCAACCCCCTGCTCAAGCAGAAGACCCTATATCATTTCAGGACCAGAACATGGCTACCCTCCACCTACACCATTCCTGAATGACCACAACTAGGACATCGATCAAAGCTTTCCTCGCCCGTCTTCTAGAACGAGGGGAACCCCTTGAAATACAGTTAAGGCCGGCAATCCTCCTCACAACGCTGACGGCTCCTAAGAAATTCCACGAATGGCTCTCCGTTGACCATTCCCAAGTCCTGCTGCTCCTCTATAGAGCTGAATTCCCTGCAGACCCTGCAGGGTCTCTGCCCGCCCCTTTGCGATTCAGGACACTCGCAATTCTTGGTGATTCTGGCTGTGGATGACAGGACTGAAATCCAAACATCTGGAGCGCCCCAGCTGCCCACTCTGCTGCTGGTGCTGGAACACGGATAAACCTGAGAGATCCATGCTCTTATTTGATTAAGATCAAACTTTAGTCAACATGAAGCGATGGATCATGAATTGTTTGACCAAATTACGCCCTTTCTGTCTCAAACAAGGCACCGTTCCTCAAAAAAGCTGACTCTGTTGTTTCATGGAAGCATCTTACCAGTGGCAGCCCAGCCTGGGCCATGGGCTCCGAAACAGCAATTACAAATTGTTCCAACAGCCCCAGGATGTGTCCAAATTACCCCCTTGGGATAATATCTCCCCATTGAAGAAGTACTGAACTCAATGAAGAGAGAGAGAGAGAGAGAGAGATGCCAAAGCAACAAACCCTGTGTAGAAACAGCAGCATTCTCTACTCCGGACTTCCAGTCCCACAGATAAATGAAGGGGGGGGAGTTGCCACTAATAACGAGAAAGATATTCTACTCAACCTCAGATTCTGAGCATTCAAAAAGTTTGCCAGCATTTCAAACTGCTGCATTTAGACACCTTGTGGCTTACTTTCTCTACACTGTCTTTTTATTGTGACGATGATTTCAAAAGAGCCTGGTTATCTGAAGAATGCAATCCTGCACCCACCGAAAGCAGATCCCCCCTCCCTCTGCTCAGGTAATTAATACAGCCCACCAGACCACCTTTGTGGCCATCCAGGCTCCTGGGCATCCTCCCTCTCTGCCACCTGCTCCATCCAGCCAAAATGAGGATTTCTGACCGGCTGCAGGAGCTGCTTTGGGCTTCTTGGACCAGAAGCTCCGAGTTGTGTAGCTCTCTGGAAGGAAGCCCAGCCTGTCACCCTTGCCAGAGTCACTTTCACATGAGCAGCTGTTCCACAAGCTTTTTCCTGTCCCTGCTGCCTTCTCACCAGCAGGTTCAGTTCAGAGACGATATTGTCAGAGCAGCAGACAGCAGATTCTGGGGCTGTTCAGCAAATCTGCCTCACGGTGCAGAGACCAGCAAGAGCGACTCTGATACAAGCCCTCGTGCAACGAACAGGAGCCTTTCCACACAACCCCCATCCGCTGGAATCTGGGAGAAGCGTTTTCACCAGAGGTGGCAGGAGGTGGTGGTGGGGGTGTCTAATATGGCAATCTCCTATTGATCATAAGCTCAAGAAGACCCCATCTAGGTTGGGGGGGAGGTAAGTAGTGGGGGGAGGAAATGCCCTGATAACTAGCAACTGACTACCGTGTTTCCCTGAAAATAAGACCCTCTCTTATATTTTTTTTGAACCCTGAAATAAGCCTTATTGCCATAAGCCTTATTGCCATGCACTCAAAAGCCCAATTGGGCTTATTATCAGGAGATGTCTTATTTTGGGGGAAACAGGGAAGGTGGTGGCTGTGGGACTCCCAGCCCCTCGATTCCAGTGGCAATTCCAGAATTTGTCCATATGGGTGGATGCAGCACTGGGAGAATGTCCATTCCTGCTGAAAATCTCTTCCTTCCCTGAAAATCTCCCAGAGTTTCACTGGAACATTCCTCCATTGATATAATCCAATCCCCACCTGCATTCCTAAACTTCGTGGTCTTCTTGCTGAGGCCAGATGGCGAGGCTGCCGAGGGACCTGGCCTTGTGCTGGTTTTGTCAAGGGTCGGGCAGGGGGACGGCCTCTGCTGCTTCCCGAGATCTGTGGTTGGGCAGCCCTTCCGGTCTGCCTGTCCTACCCCAGGATCCAAAATGTGTCCAACTTCTTCGCCTACCCCAAGGTGAAAGAGTTTAGTAGGGTAGAGCCTTAAAGAGCACAGAGGAAAGGGTGCAAATCGATATTCATAGTAGCTACCAGCAAAATACAAAATGATGTAGTAATCTATGGAGTTGATTAACTTAGCATCCGGCTTCTTAAGCAGTTGTGTGGAATGGAGGAATCTGAAAGAAAGCTACGTGTGATTTCCAAAAAATGGGGTGGGGGGGGAGGGAATGTGGGTCCTTTAACGATGATGGCAGCCAGCAGACCTTTCTTTGGAAGAACTACTAGTTTTTTGAGAAATTGCACAACACGACAGGTGTGACCAGATGCTGCTTAGATTTCCTGGAGAAAGTCTGAGTCATCAGGCACGGAAGCAAATGGGGAGGCATTCGGCACCAGGATTAGGCTAGAAGGCAGCCAACAATCAAACTGCAGGCCGGCTCTCTTGCTTATAGTTGACATGGCAATGGAGGGATTGTTCCTGCGTAGAACCAGCCTTTCAGTTTCACTATCAAACTTAAGAGTTGTAGAAGACGATCTAAAAGAAATGGAGATCTAAAGATCTAAAATAGAGACCTTAAAAATGGACAGTAAATTGGATAACTTTATCGGAAAGAAATAGCTGGGCATGCTTGGTTTTGGAATACAGTCTCTGGAGTGGAGGGAAGGCTGGGATGAAATGAGAAAGAAAGAGTTTGACTACAACCAAGCTAGCATTGAGGCTGTTAACAGGTGGCAAGTCAGAAATAAATCCCAGGTAAAGTCCCAAGGTCTTTCTGACAAAGTTGCTGCACAACAGGTAAGACAGAGGAAGCAAAAGCCTTTACATCTGCTCAGGCAGCAAAGCCTGGAACACAAACCATAGTTTTATACCCTCGAGAATATCCTGCTAGCTGGTTTTCGTGGCACAGCTACAAAGTTCTGCCTCAGGGAAGGAAGAATGCCACCTTCTCTTGTGGAATTGTTCATTGTATCCCCCCCAAAAAAGGAGCGGGGGGGGGGTCACCCTGAAGACCAGCTATCCAAGTCTGCATGGATGAAGGCTATCAGTGCTACGACAGGAGTGGCTTCATGTTAACTTTTTCCAAGCAGCTCTGTAAGGTTGGTAAGGTTGGTAGAAGCCAACCATCCATCAACAGCTTCTACCCTACCCTGAAGTTCCACAGCCGGGATAGACAGGGTGATCGGAATGGAATGGAACAGCACAGGAAGCTCCCTGTGGCACCAGAATTACCAGGGTTTGGAAAGGCAGTCTACCAAGAAATATATGGAGGACATTCTCAATGCTTAGCATTACAGACCTGAACGCCCCTTAATTCTGGATGCCCCCCCCCCTTTGAACTGAGATGGGTAACTCACCACGCAATAAGCAGCAAGGTCTAAGTGCAAGGCTGGCAAACTCACGACCCGCGGGCTGGATGCGCCATGCACTGGGCACGTCCACATCTGGTTTGGTGAAGGGGAAAAAAGTTGTGATACGTCACGTGATGATGGGAGTTTGACACTTCTGGCTTAGTGCATCTGTGGGTAAAATGCCCCTTTTCCACAAGTGTGGCCCTTATGCTTCAGATGGAAGGTGGGTTCAGCAGGGCAACCTAAACTCCCACAATATAAGCACAGACCGTGTTTTTGTGTGTGTGTGTGTGTGTGTGTGTTAAAGTGAATCAGACACTTTGCCGGCATTGATTCAAAGAGGCAGCTCTGGGACTGTTTACCGTTAAAGCAGAAATCCAGCAACTGCCAAGTGTAAAAGGACTTATTTATAGTCAAAGCAAAGATTGATTCTTGCACCTCTTTCTCCTGCTCGATAAACAATGGACCAAATCCTCAGCTTTTGAGAGAAGGGAGTGGTAAACACTTGTGCCTGGTTATTGTAACAAACCGCTGGCCTCAGGCCGTTTTTCCTGACCTAGTAGGTATCTCGCCCTCCCACCAGCCTTGCTCAGCCCACCCCATCCAGCATTCTCAAAATCATCCAACGATAAGTGGATCCTCCCTATTCTTGTTAGCCCAGCTGTTCTCCTGCCCTATGTATGAAGCCGCATTGCTCTCCTACTGCTTCTATGAAATCGCCCCACTTTTTTCAAATAATACCCTGATAGTCAGAAAGTTTTCTTTCCTTAAAGCCTCCCCCTCCTTCAGGGAAGGCGGCTCCATGGGCTGGCTCAGCTGAGTAGGCAGTCTGAACGCCTGATGTTTCCAGCCAGACACCTGTAATCTAATGCAATCCCATCTGTCCACCACCCCATTTGCATCTCAGCTTTCCATGAAGCTGCTCTTCCCACTCGCTCCCCCCTTCGGCACTGAGGGGCAGAGGGGACCAATCCCCAAAGGACCCCTCAGCATCTGGGCTCGGACAGCACAGCATTCACAAGCTACAAGCATGGTAGGAAGCAAGGGCAGCCAAGGCTCTGCAGGAAGCAGAGGAGGGGATGGTGGGTGGGTGAGCAAGCTGGTCAGTGGAGAGAATTAAAAGCAGAAGAGAGAATTTCTATCCAGCAGATCAGGGGGCTCCAAACTTGTCAACTTTAAGATTTGTGGACTTCAACTCCCAGAATTCCTCAGCCAGCAAAGATGGGAGTTGGTCCCAAGTCTTAAAGTGACCACGTCCGGGGCCCCCACTGTAGATGCCACCTGCTTTATCCACTCCTGCTGCTGTTGGGAGGGCTTTTCTGCCCTGCCCAGCCAGCCCCGGGAGCAGGAGAGCAGCAAGTACTGGGAAGCCTGACAAGCGATGGAGGAAGGCTCCTCCCAGAGGCAGGCTGGCCCAGGGCGATGTGGGGGGGGGTGTTTGGGGGTGGGGGGGGGTGCATGTGCACAGCAATGAAGTGAAATGAAATGTCAAGCAGGAAATTGCAAAAGCCTTTCAAGTGTTCACACCTACTTTTCCAGGCAGGAAGACTGCACTAAAAGGGCAAAAAGCTCAGATTCAGTTTGTTTACAAAGAAATCAAGGTTGAACTAGCAGACTCCAGCAGAAATCTTCCTTTTCTAAACTGCCTTCCGAAAGAGACAATCCTGAAACCAAGGAGGTGGCTTGGGCACATTCATTGCCCAAACACACGCGACCCGCCCCCCAAAGCCATGGCTGGGGTCAGCCCCTCCTCTCAACCCACAGAACAAAGCAGAGAGAGATTTATCTCAGTGCAGCAGCCTGTAAATTCCCCTTCAAAGGGAAGAGAAGACAATTTTATTCTGCTTGCTTTCTAATGAAAGCCTATGTAATTCAGATATACAGAACAAATATACAAACTGAGACACAGGATTTGGTTTCCAAAATTTAGCCCACAAGTTCTCTACACTATTTTTTTTTAAAGGATTAAAAAATAAAAATAAGCATTTTAGGGAAAAATGTCTTTTTGCCTGCAAACATAGATATATATATATATATAACTTAAAAACCATAATAGGAAAAGCATAGATGAATTTCCATGGAGATTTGTTGCAGAATCATTGAAATGGAAAACCCAAAATAAATTACTTTGATTGGAAAAATTAAAGCTGACACATTCATCCACCCATCCATTTTCCAACGCTCAGTGATTCAGGACCAGATTAATATTAACACTTAGCTCAGAAACTAACCGATGCAGCTGATATAAATTGCTTTAATACACAGGCATATTAACACTCCAGTTGCTCTTGGAAACATCATTAAAACAGCACAAAGCAGAATTCACGACAGGAAACCTGAAGCAACACAGGAGGAACCAAAGCTGTTTTTCCTGGCAAGGGGTGCAAAGGGCAAACCAGCTGCTGTCCCCCCCACATGAACCGAGACATCTAGGCAGCCTCTCAGCCCAGCGTTCCTGAGCTGGACAGGCAGCCCTGGGAACTTCAAGGGGAGGAACTTAGTGAGCCAGTGCTGGAGTCCAAGGGATGACAGGACACAAGCAAGAACTTCCTGCTTGGACCAACTGTAAGGCAGCAGAGGGACCAAGCCTCACATCTCCACACACAGTTCTGGCTATCAGAGGCTACCTGGGATTACAAGGTATTTCTTTAGAGTGAACAACCTGCACTGCAAGTTTTAGAGGCAATCACTTGCACCTGTGCAAAAGTAGTGCAACCTCCAAGGGCCACTCCAAGGGTCGATTTAAATCACGATTTAAATCATTAGTAAAAAGCCTTGATTTAAATCAATTCAATTTAAATCATAATTTTTAAAGAGCAACTATCATCTTTGTCCCGCAGTGGCTCCTCCTCTGACCCGCTGTTGACTCACCGACAGTCCCAATATTGCAGAATATACAGCCTCATGCTGCATAACTAAGCTCCATTTCATGCTGAATAAACTAAATTATTAATGTATCTTAAACAGAAAACTATCTTTAGATAGAACTTTACTCCAAAAGCATTTTATTAAAATAAATTTGATTTTAGAAGCTTTTGTGGATTATTACACTAAACTATATGCCAAAGATGAGGTGCAGAATGGACTTATAGAAAAATATTTAAAGGATAAGAGAGTTACAAAAATTACTGATCAACAAAAGGAAAGAATGAATTATCCTATAACAGAGGAGGAGATAACAGCAGCAATTAAACAGCTAAAAACAGCCAAAGCTCCTGGCACGGATGGTTTGACTGCAGTGTACTATAAAACTTTACAAGCTGAAATGGTGGGACAACTTAGAGATTTATTTTGCAATATTCAACAAGGGGGTAAAATACCCCCATCCTGGACAACTGCTTATATATCTTTGATACCAAAAGAACAAGTTGGTCCTAAAAAACCAGAGAACTACAGACCAATATCTCTTTTGAATACAGACTATAAAATTTACGCGAAGGTATTAGCCAACAGGTTGATGCCAGTAATCCAAAAGGTGATTCATGAGGACCAAGCGGGATTTATTGAGGGTAGATACATGAAGGACAATGTAAGGCAAGTAATAGACTTATTGGAATATCTTGATAAGAATAAACAGATTTCTGCAGTGCTGGTCTTTTTGGATGCGGAGAAGGCCTTTGATAGAGTGGATTGGAATTTTCTACTAAAGACTTTAAAAAAGATGGGCTTTGGGGACCAGTTTACACAGGCAATCTCAGCAATTTATCAAGAGCAAAAAGCACAGATTATTATTAATGGAAGTTTGACGACAGAGTTTAAAATTGAAAAAGGAACAAGACAGGGATGTCCGTTGTCCCCACTTTTATTTATTTTAACATTGGAAGTCTTGCTAAATACAATACGGGACTCAAAAATTTTGAAAGGCATAATGATAAGGCAAGAGGATTATAGAGTAAAGGCATTTGCAGATGATCTGGTGGTTACCCTATCACAACCAATGGAATCAATAATCTTGATGAACGACATTATACAAGACTATGGTAGAGTTTCAGGTTTCAGAGTGAACTCAAAAAAGACTAAAATGATAGTCAAAAATATGACACAAGATCGTAAATATGAGTTTGAAAGGAGGGCAGGTTTTGAAATTGTACCTAAGGTAAAATATCTTGGAGTTCAGGTTGCAGAATCAAACATGAAATTGTTTCAAAATAACTATGAGGTGTTGTGGCGAGAGGCTCAGAAAGACATGGAGACTTGGAAAAAGCTGCAACTGTCTTTACTTGGAAGAATAGCAGCAGTTAAGATGAACATTTTGCCAAGATTTCTGTTTTTGTTTCAAATGATTCCGGTGCTTAAAAGTGATAAACAACTGAAAGTTTGGCAAACTGGACTTAATAAGTTTGTCTGGAACGAGAAAAAGCCGAGAGTGAAATTGAAAATTATGCAAGATGTTCCAGAAAGAGGAGGCCTTAAACTTCCAAACCTACAGTTATATTATGATGCAGCAGCTTTAACTTTAACAAGTGATTGGTTTGGAAGTAAAAAGGCTGGAATATTGAATGCAGAAAGTTTTGATCTTGAATTTGGATGGCATGCTTACCTATTTTATGATGACAAAGTTGATAAAGTATTTAAAAGTCATATACTTAGAGATTCTTTGATGAGAGTTTGGAAGAAGCACCGACTCAAATGGGATTATAAAATACCGCTATGGCTGGATCTTGGTCATACCTTGTGGAATACAAATATAATGTCACTCGGGGGGTTTTTATACAAAGAGGTTCTTTTTACAGATGCGGGCAGATGGCAGTTGAAGACATTGCAGACACTGTTGGACGAAGGGATTAATTTAACCTGGTTACAATATAATCAATTACAACTGAGATGGAAAGAGGACCAAAAAACTGGTATTATGTTGCATGAGGAAGAATTGGTTAGACATATAAGAGAGAAAGGTCCAATGCATATTAAAAGGCTTTACAATGTTTTGCTAGAAAGGGATTCAGAAACGGAATTAGTTAAAGATTGTATGATTAAGTGGGCACAAAATTTTGAAGAACCAGTGATGTTGGAAACATGGGAAAAAATTTGGGTTCAGAATGTTAAATTTACACAGTCGCAGAATTTGAGGGAAAATTTCTATAAAATGTTTTATAGATGGCATCTAGATCCTAAAAAGTTGTCATGTATGTACCCTAATGTTCAGCCAAAATGTTGGAGATGTGAATGTTTGGATGCTACGTATTATCATGTTTGGTGGACCTGTAGGAAAGTTAAGGCTTTTTGGATAAAAATATGGTGGGTCATGCAGAATGTTTTGAAGAAAAAAATTCAATTTTCTCCACAATTGTTTTTATTGGGCATAGTTAAGGGTTTTACACGGGATGAAACAAAATTAATATTGTATATGATAACAGCAGCAAGATTGTTGATAGGTAAATATTGGAAGAATGAAGCTTTGCCTACTATCGAGGAATGGACTTTGAAGATGGCCAGTTTTGCAGAGATGGCGAAGATTTCAGCATATTTAAAAGATTGTTCACAAGAGACTTATGAATGGGAATGGAAAAGGTGGATAGAATATGTTCAGAACAAATACCAAATTAGAAAGTATCAAATAGCTTTTATTTGAAAACAATGTATTAGAAATATTTTAATATAAAGAGACAAAGAGGGAAAATTATGTAGGGGGAGGGATGAGTTCAGGTATACATATCAGTGTTATTAGTTATGAGTACATAATAGGGAAGTCTGGGGGGGGGAGGGTTAGGGAGGGTTAGGGAGGATGGGAAGTTTGGGGAGGGAGGTGGGGGGGTGAAAAAAAAAAGGGGTGAAAATGTAATTGTAAAACTTTTGCAATAAAAAAAAAAAAAAAAAAAAATAAATTTGATTTTAAAAAATCCAATTAAAAAAAATCGATGTTTTTCCTTTAAAAAAAAACACACAGATTTTTACCCACCCTGTGCTGAAGGTATCAATCCAATGGACTCACTAGGAGCCCAGCAGCCCTCTTGCCATAGACAGGGAGAACATAAAGGATTTTCACCAATATTATCAACTCAAACATGGTGGGAGTGGAGAGAAAATGAGGAGGGGGCCCAGATCACTGCTACAAATGTCTGCCCTCCAGACTCCCTTGCAAGTGGTGCCTGAAGACTCTCCACAGTCTTGCAAGCGCTGGCCTTGATGCAGTCAGCACAGCATGGCCCAATTCTGGAGAAGGGGACAAGGCTGCACGTTGGTCTCCTCAGAGGGGAAAAAAGCCCATTGTCCACAACATAGTGCGCTAGACTTGTTCTGCAGATCATGTGGCTGTTTCTCGTGCTACAACAGCCAAAGAGCTGGGGGGGGGGCTTTATTAATCCTCATTCTTCTTGCTGTTCCTGTGATAGACCTTACTCTCCAAGGTTGGAGAATGGTTGCACCACTACAGAAGAAACAGAGCAGACGTGGTTTGGTGGGAACCACGGTTGATACCACTGACCGCTGGTTCCTGGACTGAGCCCAGGAAGGTGGTGGTAGCCCTCTCTCAAGTTACAAGGACACTCATGGAGAGCCAGGAGGAGCAAGGAAATCAGCCTTTACCAATGTGAAAGAGGCCAAATTGGGTAGGAGGACTTCCCTTCCCCTGGGAGAGGCCAGGAGGGAAAGTGCATTGTGGAGATACCAAATCATCGGCCATGGTCCCTTCCACTAAATAACTTAATTGATAACTTCTTCCCCAATGGAGGGTTGAACATCTCACTTCCATATGGCCTGCGTCTCCTCTTCAGATAAGCTGGCATAATATGCTGATAGCAAACTCAGTGCCCCCATCATCCCCAGCACTTCAGGGCAGGCTCTGTTGATGTCAACCACTTCCCTTGACCGGTACAACGCTTCAAACATTTCAAATGCTTGAAAAGAAATCATCTTTCTTTCCCATGACTAATACTTCCTGCAAATTTACTGAATTAAAGTATTTCATGCTACATTTTAGAGCACAGAGCATCTCAAACGACTGATACAGAAATAAGTATCAGCAAGAGAGCCCCCTCAGCAGCCACACCCAAAATACTAAAACCATCACTGCCATCTATGGAAAATGTGGTTTACCTCAAGTTGGGCAATAGGCATGCTTGTAAAAAGAAGAATCTGGTTCCAGCTGGCAGGGCTAGGAGCACAAAACGTCTTCCTGATCCGGAGAATTACAGGGCAGCACTGAAGCCAAACTTTCCATTTTTAGTTAATAGTGGTCAAGCCGGCTGCAGCTGATGGATTCTCAATTCCTGCATGAATTATTTAGATGCCTTGCAAGTCACCTCAGAGTCCCTGCTGAAATGGCCAGGGAAGTTCCAGATGGCCACCAGGCTGCCTAGGCCTTCATTATGTGGGATAAAGAATTCTATTCTGTTTTCTTGGGGGGCCCCAACCCCACCCATTGTGCTCGTCCTCTGATCCAGCGTGCTTTTTCTCAGCGCCACAACAGCGCAATTGTTTTTTGTAGGAGAAAGATGCTCTGAGAAGCCCCCCCTCCACTAAGGAATATGGGGTCAACCCCCTGGAGGGGTTCTGCAATCTCTGGCTGCCCCAGAAAATGTCAATCCAGTGGTTGCCAGCAACGCTGGGACGCATCACTTTCTTCCACCAAGCCTTAAGGGTCCCATGGGCCCTTTGCTTTCGCGATACCTGCCCGTCACCAGGGCCGTCACCATCCCCACGAGAGACAGCTTAGCCGGCTGTGGGACAGGTAGAGGAGACTCCATTGCCTCGTCCATCCCCATCCATGGAATCCTTCCACCTTCCCTCCACCGGCTTTGGCTGCATAAGGTTTCGGGACGACTACCCATTCCCACAGGATCACCTGGTGCTGATATTTGCAGGAAACAGATGGACATTTTTATTGCATTTTCCCCCAACCTCATTGCTTCCAATTTGCCCAGTTATCTGTTTAACCAGCAACGTAAGAGCAGAACCGGCCTTTGCAAGGAGGGCTCTTCTCCCTGCCTCCAGCAAAGGCCACGTGAGCTGCCCGCCTCCCACCGCCCTGCTCTGAGGGTCCTTTGTTGAAGCCGCCCTTCCATGGTCTGGGGAGGCGGCCAGCCAAGGATGAGGGAGCAGCCCAGAGGAAGCCTCGAAACAGGGAAGGCGCCCCCAGTTCTTCCGTCCGCTGCAACCCAGGAGCCGGGCAGGATTACAGCCAGGCACCACTTGAGCCTCAATGGCCTCGCTTTGCATAGTACATGGAGACAGGATCCACGGACTTGCTTGCATCCCAACATGATGGATTAGCACAATGCAGGAGGCACGAGGATATATTTGCCGAATGGGAGGCATGGAATAAAACTTCTTCCCAAACTCCAAAACAGCTGCGGCCTTCAGGAGCACAAACCCCCCAAATACTTTGTAACACTTTCCATATTAAAAAAAGAAGGAAAATCAAGAGGCAGCTGCATGGAGCTCCAGAAGCTCGAAAGAGGAGGAAGACCTTCATGGAACAAGCTGTGCTTGATCCCCGCCCCCACATGCACACCCACACAATGCTCAACTCACACGCTGCCACTTCCTGAGCCGGCTTCTTTCCATCATGCTGGCATCGGCCGGAAAGCCATCCCGGCGTTTCTTGGGCTCCTGAGGGCAGGCGGGGAGGGGCAGGGGCAAAGATGGATCCACTCAGGAAGGAAGGATCTGGGTTTATGTGGCAGGCACTTGGTTTCTAAACTGGCAGATCCTTGACTGGTTTAAAAGATACTTGGCTACCTCCTCGTTCACCTCGGAGCACCCAGCGCAAGTAAGGATGCCGTCAGTGACCAGCTGGGAAAAATACGGAGCACCGCGGGTGCCAAAGGTCTAATTTTAGAGGAGGGTTT
The DNA here is from genome assembly GCF_059756535.1 of Pantherophis guttatus. Taxonomy (NCBI): domain Eukaryota; kingdom Metazoa; phylum Chordata; class Lepidosauria; order Squamata; family Colubridae; genus Pantherophis; species Pantherophis guttatus. Next base: position 16,532,898 of record NC_142079.1, on the reverse strand, counting down.
AGACATTTCCTAAAAGCCTTGCCAGCACAACATTTCAGAGCTGAGGGTGTTGTTTTTTTTTTAATGTAAGACATGCCTGAATCAGAGATGGTAATCTACCGCACTGCAAAATAAGGCTGAACATGGATTCCTCTGGAAACTGTTCTGGGTTTTAAGAGCTGTGCCTCTGAAGTATCCAGGCGGTCATCACCTGGGCCCTCCCACTGGTGCCCTTGGGTTGAGCAGACAGGATTTTAAGGCCTATTGTGGGTCTTTAAAGGCACTTTGCCCTGCCGAGATGTCTGACTTGGAGACAGAGAGCAGCCCCCTCCCCTCCTCGCTTCCCTCTGACCCAGAGTGGGCAACTACAACAACTTTACGACCTGTGGACTTCAACTCCCAAAATTCCTGAGCCAGCAAAGGAGAAATTCATACGCAACATTCTCCAAATATTGTTGGTCTTGAATGAGGAGCCCTCTTTATAAAAATTGTATGAAGTCTATTGGTATGCTGCAATAATAACACACCAAGGTGGAGTAGGAGGCTGGGCTGAGGCCACTGCGGTATCCAGGGGCCCTACTGCACACACCCCCACACAAACACAATCTGTGCTTTTCACTTGCTGATCTGCTTTTCCTCAACAGTGACTTGACAGAATTGGCACTTTGCAGTCCAGAGATAAAACAGAGCTGAGCTTCTCCATTAGCAGAAAAGATTTCCTGCCTCTGAACCTGGCAAATTTTGGCTATGCAACTTTAGCATTTCCTCACGTTTAGTTATCCTTCACTAAGAGTCTGGTGGTGTCAGGTAAACATGTAACATTGTATTATATTTCATATGAAGTTCATCTTTTGCACTTCAGCTAGAAGCCCCTCTGAACAGGTGGAAAAGGCAGAAAGTCCAGAAACAGAGCCTCTTCTCTGCCTCTGGCAAGGATCCGAAGGGAAAGAAGAAAGGGCCGCTATTCCCCAAAACAGGCCCAACCTGTTTGCTGGGTACAGGGGACATTTGCCTCTGGGTGCTCCGAGTGTGGCCAGGCTCTGGGCATACGGTATGCTCCACAAACAAGCCTTCTTCCCACACACTTCCCTCCGAGGCAGCACATTCCTTGTGCAATCCAGAGATTGCTGGAAGCGTTTGAGAAACCGGAATAACCATCATACTCCAGAGCAGAAAATACAGTAATCCTGGACTTACAAACAGATACTGTCTTGACCTCCTTGACTCTACTCTGAGGCTTGTTTTAAGGTTATACTGCAGCCTCTTTTGATCACGGCCGTTCAAAATGGAGAGCCATAATACCAAATTAGGTTGTTTCAAAATGTAATTAACTTTTTTTCAGACGGTTGCTACTGAACAAGCTGCATATTCATTAACACCAAAACTAAATTAGCAGTAACACACAACTGCAACCAGCCTGTCAACTGCACACCTTAGCGCACGCTCATACAATATCACACCAGTCATGAACATGTTAGCAGAAAAGAAAACCTGGCAGCCCCAAGGGGAAAATCAGCCCCAATAGCCACCCTCTCCAGTGAGCATCTACAAGAGGGGTGGGCAGTCTCCAGGGCCACCCAGCCCCCTGCCTCTCCTTCCTGACGTCCTTGACAGGCCAACCAGTGCCAGCATGCTTCCAGTCAAAACCAGCAGCCCCAGGTGACCCCGAGTGGGTGGCTGAGCTTTCCTTTGGCCGAAACCCAAATGAGACCCACTGATCTGATTCATTCCTTCATCTGTCTATATGATGACTGCCCTTCTCACACAATGCAACCTAAAACCAAAACCACCAAGCATGACCCCCCCCCTCCCAAGGCCAGTCTCCTTCACCCCTACGTCCTCTAAAGGCAGCTCATTAGCCATCCAGGCTCAGGGCCCAGGGACAAGGTGCCCTACGGAGGCCAGCAGGGTTAGGAAGTGCTGCAACCTTTAACACTGGGGTGTGCCTGGGAAGTTTAGGTCCAGAGAAAAGGTAAGCAGAGTATTAGGAGAAAGCCACGCTTGCATCACAAACGCTGCTGTGTTGGGTAGTAGCAGCTGACAATATGTTGGGCTAGCAAACCACAAATACACCGAATACCTTGCAAGCAATCTCAGTTATGACTTCCTCATGCTACTGGCGACATCGGGGCAGGGCAGGGGGGGGGGGAGAGGGCTAGCAAGGTGTGATCTTCTCAACAGTGGCCCCCACCCTGGCTGGGCAGTGCCCCTTCCAAAGAAACTCACTTGGCATCCACTTTGCCTTCCTTTAGGTACCACGAGTGTTTTCTTTTTATTCCGATGGTTTTTCAAAAGATTTGTGACTGTTGAGGCTTCCTTTTAAAAATCATTCTTCTTTCCTGGCATCACTAAATATAGTTAGCATTGTTTTATTGTAATGGGTGTGCGTTGGGGGGGGGGGGGTGCGTGCCACTGCTATGGATCTTCAATTAAGATCTTCAAATATAGGCAGTAAGTGCAGTGGGACTTGCAGACTGATTCTTTCAAACATCGGCACAGAAAACCACCCCAGCAATGTCAGAAACCTGCCAAGCTCTGCTCTGCTCCTCCTGCAGGATGTTTGCTGGAGAAGGATATTTCTAGCTGGATTATCTCTGAATCCAAAGGTTTATTGATTCCTTCCGAAGACCCAGCCAGAATTGGATATGGCATTTTGGGGAAAGCAGTCCAGCCCAACGGTGTCTCTGAAAGCTGGGGTGGGGGTGGGGGGCTCAATCTCATTTATTCCCTCTGCCAGCCGGTTTCCCCCGGGGGCCCTGGAGCAAGAGATAAGCCTCCCTTTCAGCAATGCAGTGCAGAGAGATAACAGTCATGGCTGCTCATTATTTATTCAAGGCTCTGCCGGCCACGCAAGGCTGGGCCTCTGCAGGAGAAAAAGGGCAGCGCCAGCCCCCTCCCCCCCTCCCCCAGCCCTGGTGGACCCACAAAGCTGTGCTGCCTTTTCTTCGTCTGGCTACTTCCTCAAGCAATCCCAAGGAAAAGCTTCAAAACAGGGCCGGGGGCAGCAGCAACTGACTCAGCCCCCTTTGTGGCACCTTAGCCCAGAAGTGGTCAGCACCTCAATCCCCCCACTCCAATTTGGAGGCAAGAGGGAATCATGGTCCTCTTTCAGGCACAAGCTTCACGTATTTCACACCAGATTGGGAAGACCTTACACGAGCACGACCTCTCCCTGTGGCTCATTAGAGCAGCTCCTCTATTCTCAGCCTTCTGTGCAAAGCCTGGGAAAAGGCAAGGTTGCTTTAAGAAATGTATTAAATTGAGGGTGATTTTTCAAGCAGATGCTGGAGGCTCATAAAAAACCTGAAAAACACCAGAGGATTTGTGATGCTTGTGGAAAGTCAAACTCTTCTGTGAACCTTTTGCAATATATGCAGATTTACACATTAATAGTCCGGCCACATCCCTGGCCGTGGCTTTAGCCCAGGATGTGCAGGGGATGCCAAGAGCGGAAGGTGCCTTTCAAAGCTTTGGACCAAGCACGGCTCCAAAGTTGCCAGAGGAGAGGAACAAATGACGCCGGCCACGATTCTGCCCCAAGAGTTTCAAGAGAAAGCTCCCTGCCGTCTCTGGATAACACCCAGGTATTCCTCCGCTGACGGGAAAAGCCTCAGGCCAAGTCCTTGCTTGTTTCTGCCCTTGGACAGAAAAGCCAGCTCACACCTTTAGAGCCCCAAATGATTTAGGAAAGGGAGCTGGGAATTCCCAAAAATCCCAGACGGTCCCCTGTCTCCCCCAGCCCTGCTGCTCTGGGGAGAATTCCCAGGTTTCTCCTTCGTCCCACCAAGTGCCACAGATTTGGGCAAGATCAAGGGAGCAAAAACAAGGCAAACTTCAGGAAGGAGTTTTTAATCCTAATCCAGAATAAATACTGCATCCGGACACTACAAGAGGAACTGCCAACTCCAAGTTAACAGCAGAGCCTGAGAGATCGGAAAGGTTCCCCCCCATCTGGGCTTGAGCTGCTGCTGCTGCTTATGGGTCTGGCTGCCAAAGGATTCAATTTCCAACACTTGGAGGTTTCCATCCACAACCCCTTCCCTTCTCTCACACCTTCCATCCAAAAGGTTGCAAAGCATCTTGGGAAGGATCCAGCCCTGAAACAAGGCAGCGTAATCAGAATACTGCACTTTCTGAGAATTTACTTCCAGAGGATGCCAAATCAGGGAGGAATTTGGTCAGAAGCGAATGTCCCATTCCTGGATCAAGGAGCTTTGCATATCCCTAATTTGGATTCACCAGCATACCTGAAGGACCCCCCCCCAGTGGTGAAATCCAAATTTTTTTACTACTGGTTCTGTGGGCGTGGCTTGGTGGGCGTGGCAGGGGAAGGATATTGCAAAATCTCCATTCCCACCCCACTCTGGGGCCATGCAGAGGTGGTATTTGCCAGTTCTCCGGACTGCTCAAAATTTCCACTACCGGTTCTCCAGAACCTGTCAGAACCTGCTGTATTTCACCCCTGCCCCCCACCAAAAAAGCTAATTTATATTTCATATGGCCACCTGTATCACCTCTTTTACAAGAAGAGTCTTCCACTCCTCTGCTTGCAACAAAATACCTTATGCCACCAGACTTGAAATTCTGGGCTTAGAAAACTTAGAACTACGCCGCCTTCGGTATGACCTAAGCGTAGCTCAAAAAATCATCTGCTACAATGTCCTACCTGTCAATGACTACTTCAGCTTCAACCACAACAATACACTAGCACACAATAGATACAAACTTAAAGTGAACTGCCCCAAACTCGATTGCAGAAAATACGACTTCAGCAACAGAGTGGTCAATGCCTGGAATGCACTACCTGACTCCCCAAACCCCCAAAATTTTAATCTAAGACTGTCTACCTCACCCACTGGTGAAATGTAAAATTTGTTACTACCAGTTCTGTGAGCATGGCTTGGTGGGAGGGTAATGTGATTGGGTGGACGTGGCCAACTTTTTTTTTTTTTTTTACTTTTAAAACCATTTTTTCTACAACCTCTTCGGCCGAAAAGGTTGTTTAAAAAATGCTTTTAAAAGTAAAAAAAAAAGCCTCTGATGATTGCATGGCTCAGCTGGGATCGTCAGAGGCTTTTAAGAGCATTTTTTCTACAACCTCTTTGGCTGAAGAGGTTGTAGAAAAATGTTTTTAAAAGAAAAAAAAGCCTCTGCCAATCAGGCAACTCAGCTGGGATCGTCAGAGGCTTTTAAAAGCATTTTTTCTACAACCTCTAGAACCAGTAGTAACAAATTTTACATTTCACCACTGTTTAAAAGCCTCTGACAATCCCAGCTGAGCCACACAATCATCAGAGGCTTTTTCTTTTTACTTTTAAAAGCATTTTTTTTGGCCGAAGACGTTGTAGAAAAAATGCTTTTAAAAATTAAAAAAAAAGCCTCTGATGATTGCGCGACTCAGCTGGGCATGGGGGGGGGAGGGATGTTTGCTACCGGTTCTCCGAACCACCCGCCATCACTACCGGATCGGGCGATCTGGTCCGAACCGGGAGCATTTCACCCCTGACCTCACCCCATTCCTAAGAGGTCTGTAAGGGGCGTGCATAAGAGCACCAGTGTGTCTTCCGTCCCTGTCCTAATGTTTCCTCTATTTGTATCTATTTTATGTATCCAATCCATGTTTATACTTATTGCCTAATACATTCTTGACAAATAAATAAAATAAAAATAAAAAAATAAAAATACGTGACTCTGGATGGCTAATAATGAAGACCAAAAAATGAAGTAAAGTCTCAACAGATCATTCAAAACATAGATAGCAAAAGTAGCAGCTGAGACGCTCACAAAACTCTCCAAGAAGCCACGATACGGGCTGAGCCACACTATCGGGGTTCCAGATTGGATGGCAAAGCCATTTTACTGGCTAGGTCCAAAAGGCCAAGCAGGGTCATGGCAAGGCTGATCTTGGGAGACCCGACATTGCAGGGGCCACCACAGAAAAGTCCCTCCTTCTGGGCCCTGCCAGATGGCCTCTCTCGTGGTAGATCCAGAGCAGCCTGTTCCTATCAGGTCTAATGGGACAGGCAGACGCCCCCGGGGAGAGACATAGTCACCAGGCCCCGCACCGTGAAGGGCTTAAAGGTAACCACCAGCACCTTGAATTGCACTTGGACGCACACCAATGGACAAGGCAGTTCATGGAGCACACACGCGGAGTGTGCCCCTCTGCATTTTGTACCAGCTGCAGCTTCCAAATGTTCTTCAAGGGCAGCCCCACCCAGTTGCCTTGCAGTAATCCAATGCTGGGCCATTAGGGCAAGGGTGGGACCTTTTCCCTCCTGTGCTCCAAGCTTGAAATGCTCCTCCCTGGTGAGCAGCCTCACCACACCCTCTTTAACCAGCCTTCCGCCATGCTATTAAAGCCACGGTTCTCAGCAGCCTCCCGTCATTCCAGGGAGGCAGCCAGAAAAGCAAGAACATGACAGCTGATTTCACAAAATGGAAGCTGAAGATCGGCTGCAGCCTCAGAGGAAAATCCCACAGAACCCCGTTGCTCCAGAGCTTGTGAGTGAAACCCATGAAGGCATCTGGGACCTCTGGCTTGTAGCCTCCAGGGGTTGAGCTGGGAGGACCTTTCTCGCCCCCCCTTCTGTTGGAAAAGTTAAGGTCTGACCATCCCTTTGCACCCTTCCAAGAGGGAGGCAGAAGCGGAGTCCGGGTCAGAAGCTTGCTTCCTCGGGGATCTTAGGAGCTCATGGCCAGATGTCCCTGAAACCACTGGAAAGGCTGTTGGGAAGTTGCAGGAGACATGGCTCTCGTAATGCCAAAGTCATCCTTGGTCCAGAAGCAAGATGCTTGGAGGTCATCTCACCATGCCTGGTGCTGTTGGGTTTCCAAGCCGCAGACCTCCTGAAAGAGCTGGCTGAAGCTTGCCTGAATGAGCAAGGATCTGTCTGGATGGCAATTTTCTACTGCCTGAAAGTTAGAAAGATGCTCAGTTCCTACTGCACGCAGCTTTATGGCAGGAGCTCAGGTGGCTTTTTCCTTTTCTGCATAGATCAGGGGCCTCTTGTTAAGAACTCCCAGAATTCCTCAGCCAGTCCACCAGTCTTAAAGTTGCCAAGTTTGCAGAGCCCTGGTAGAGACGGTGCTCCATTGGGGGTGGGGGAAGGATCTCCCTCTGGCAAAACACTCCAGGCCAACATCGTGTCCTCCCACCAAAGCAGTGGCTCTGCCTTCAGGGCAAAGGAAGAACCTGGTTTGGCCTTCCTTCAAGAGCTGAGTATGGCACGTGGTTTTAGGGACTGGTATGGCTGCCTTTGTGCTGGAAGAACTCAGCAAATGGAGGGAGAACAGTGCTCAGTTCTGGCCTTGGAGGGCAGCTGGCTGATGAGTTGACCGGCTGCTACCCAGGCCTGTGGTGGGAAGATGTTAAGACAGCAGCCTCACTTCCTCCCGGACATGGGGACATGCTGCCCGACTGCCCCAAAATTAGAGAGAAGGAAAAGAGAGAAAAAGGAAGTTGCTAGGAGGGAGGTTGGAAATAGAGTCACACCAGTTGTGGGATAGTTGTGGGTCCCTGGTTGGAGAGGGAGAAGAGGCTGTGGGTGGCTTCCCTGGAGGAAGGGAAGGAAATCCCAAAGAGACACATCTTCACCCAAGATGGCAAGGAGGGAGTTGACCAAGCCCTGGGATCTGGGGCAAAACTGAGAGGCTCTTCTTCACTGTGGGGGGAGGGCATTGGCTGACTCAAGCCCCACCAAGCGGTCTCTCTGTTCCTCCCTCCCTCCCTCTCAGGTATTTCTCACACTGAACCTTCGCATGGAAGATGGAGCTGCGCTTGTGTCTCTGTGTGGAAGAGACAAACCAATGTCCACTGCAGATGCTCAGGCACATTTGACCAAATGCTGCTTTTCCCTGAGAAAAAGCTCTGCTTTGTCCTAAATCGTGTGTGCTGCGTTTCAGACAATCTTTGGGTCCCAGAAATTGCCAAAAGAACACAAATTGCAGGTCCTGGAGATGCAAACGATGCCTCCTCCTCCTCCTTTTGGTCACACCTCTCCTCCTTTCTATGAAACAGCATTCAGTCCCCCAGCCCCAGTGGTGAAATCTAAAAATTGTTGCTACCGGTTCTGTGGGCGTGGCTTGGTGGTCATGTGACTGGGTGGGTGTGGCCAACTTGACATCACGTACGTCACCCACTGTTAGAGCCAAGAGCTGCACATTTTGAAGCACATTCTGCCCTTCTGAAGCCCCCAATGCTTTGAGTTTCCCTCTGCCATGTGGCATGACTGCCCAAGCGAATCTCGGAGCTTTCTCTTGCCCTACTCTCCATCCCGAAGGGCCACACATCCCCCCCTCTGCTAATCCTCCATACAAACTGTCCGCCCCGTTTCTGCAAAGGCAGAGACCCCCGCCCCCCTTGCAGGGCAATCCAAAGAGGAAAGGGGGATGCTGCAGAAAAGGCCGCCTTCCACCTATGCCAGCACCGTGGGGTTTGGGGCTCTAAAGCAGCCCACTGGATTCCCACCCAGCCACCTGCCTGCTCTCTTTGACCGCTGGCGCCACTCCAGGAACTTGGCCTGCGGAGTCCGGCATTCAGGGGGAAGGAGGCTTAGCTGCACCGCTGCTTGACGGCGGCGAAGAAGCAGAGTGAGAGGGGCGGAAACCCCCCACGCAGAGAGAGGGCCAAGCCCGGCCACGTCACCGCAGATCCCGCAGTGCTTTCCCTTTGGCCTGGGCGGCGGCGCTTACCCAGCCAGGCCAGTGCGGGTAGCCCTTCATCTTGGCACTCCCTTGCCTGCCGCTGCTGTTCTCGCTGCCCTCCCTCCCTGCCTGGCTGCAGACATCTGCCTTCCCGAAGTAACCTCCTGAAGCAACCCGGCCACTGTTCACTTTTGTTTCACAGTGGGAGAAGGAAGAAAGCAAAAGGCAGAAGCACGGTGGTCCTTGGTGGAGATGCAGCCGCTGCTCCGGGGCTGAGAGGGGCATCGCCGCCGCAGTGATGCTCTGGGAGGGCAGGCGGATGTCCCAGCCCTGGGGCAGCGCAGCGGCAGCATCTCCACCAAGGGCTGTCCGCCCACCCACTGGCCGGGCCAGGCTGGACGCCAACCTCGGAAGGCAAGCGGGTGTGTGGGATTACCCGGAAGGCTGCGTGGAAGGCAGGGAAGCATGGAAGGACTGCAGGCCGTGGACATGTTTGGGGGCATGGCCAGCCAGCGACTGCTACCGGTTCGGCGAACCAGCCCCAAAATCTGCTACCAGTTCACTCAAACCGGTTCGAACCGGTAGCATTTCACCCCTGCCCAGCCCCATCAAAACGGACTCCTCCAGTAGGCCTCGGGGTCAGGGTGTGGAACTGTGGATCCCTCCAGCACTAGAACTGCTTGTGATTGAAGTAATTGGTTTTTTTTAAAAAAAATTCATTACTGTATGTGGACCGTTTTAACCTAATTTACGAAAGTCAGATACATTATGCTGCTTTAAGTCCAGGCAACTGAGCAGTCTATTAGCCAGTCAGTAAATACACCATCCAAACTCACCAGGTGGTTCTTGTCCTTTGTTCACTTAATGAGCTGAGCTCTGCAATGTCGCCAAGATTCAGTATGGATGTTTATGATTCTTTCTCCTGAAGAACCCAACCGTCCCATCAATGAAAGCCTTCTTAAGCTGACCAGAGGCTCTGAGCCCTGAGAGAAGAGCAAAGAGCCCAACAGACCTCGAGTTTCATTGGCTGGTGAAAGTCCTGGTGGCCCACCTAGAGAACGGGGGGAAATAATCCCAGGATTTGATGTGAACGTTCTCAGTGTCGTTCAATGCAGCATCAAGGAGGAGGAAAAGGAAGTTGGAAGACATGTAACAAACCATGTTTGGAGCCTCCTCTCTAACCACAATGGGAGAGAGTCTTCCCTCACCTCAGGACTGTCTCCTGCCTGGTTGGGAGCAGTGGTGAAATCCAAATTTTTTTACTACCGATTCTGTGGGCGTGGCTTGGTGGGTGTGGTGTGACTTGGTGGGCATGGCTTGGTGGGTGTGGCAGGGGAAGGATACTGCAAAATCTCCATTCCCACCCCACTCCAAGGGAAGGATACTGCAAAATCCCCATTCCCTCTCCACTCTGGGGCCAGCCAAAGATGGTATTTGCCCATTCTCCAAACTACTCAAAATTTCCACTACTGGTTCTCCAGAACCTGCCAGAACCTGCTGGATTTCACACCCCTGGTTGGGAGGCTGCTGAGTTGGCTGTTCTTGCAATTGGGGCCAATTGTCAAGGTAGTACAAAGAAACATAAGTGAAGTGGGACTACCAATTGGGTCTTCCAACTGGAACTATTATGACTGAATGTATTATAGCTTATGCTGTTATGTGGCAATTTAGCCTGGGCACCAAGAGGGAAGCAGGAGCCCCTAGGGCTTTCTGGCAAGGAGCTCAGAGGCGCAGCCCAAGGAATGTGGGATAAACAGCATCACCACCAACCCGTACTCAACAAGTAGTCCTTAATGGAACCACATCTACATGGCGGGAAGCAAGCAGTGGGTATCCCAAGATCCATCTTAAGCCCAGGACTCTTCAGTATCTTATAAATAATTTAGATGAGGGAATAGAAGGGGAACTCATCAAATTTGCAGAGGAGAACAAGCTGGCAGAAATAGCCAACACCCCAGAAAATCCAAGGCTCAAAATCCAGATGGATCTCAACAGACTGGAACTCTGGGCCCTGTCTAACAAAATGAAATTTAATGGTGAGAAAAGTAAGGTTCTACATTTATGCAAGAAAAAACAAATGACTAGATACAAAACAGGGGGTACCTGGCTCAATAACTGCGAGAGGGATCTTGGCGTCCCAGTGGACATGAGCCACCACTGTGTTGCTGCTGCCAAAACAGCCAAACCCAGTCCTGGGCTGCATTAACAGAGGGATAGAATCAAGATCATATGAAGTGTTAATACCACTTTATAAGGCCTTTGAAAGAACACACTTGGAATCCTGTGTCCAGTTTTGATCCCCACAATATAAAAAAGATATTGAGACTCTGGAAAGAATGCAGAGAAGAGCAACAAAGATGAATAGGGGCTGGGGACTAAAACATAGGAAGAATGGTTGCAGGCACTGGGTCTGTCTAGTCTGGTGAAAAGAAAGAAATAGGGGCGATATGACAGCATTCTTCCAAAATTTGAGGGGCTGCCACAAAAAAGAGGGGGCCAACTTAATTTTGCAAGGCATCAGAAGGCAAGAAACAATGGTTGGAAACTAATCAAGGAGAGAAGCAACCTGGAATTAAGGAGAAACTTCCTGATAGTGAGAACAATTAACCAGTGGAACAGCTTGCCTCTAGAAGTTGTCAATGTCCCAATGTCCCATCACTGGGACATCAATGTCCCTGGACAGCTCTTTGTCTGAAATATTATAGGGTTTCCTTCCTGACTGGGGGTTGGACTAGAAGACCTCCAAGGTCCCTTCCAACTCTGTTATTATGAATGTGTGGAGGCCAAAAAAAGCTTTCTTGAATGCTTTCCCGTCTCAGCAGCCATCTACAGGCGGGGGAGGAAGCTTCCTCTCAAGAGCATTCTGTTCAGCAACGAAGCCCTTTTGCAGTTGGAAATCAAACGCGTATCCATCGATTTAAACAAGAGCAACAAAGCTGAAATGCGGCTGCATCCTAGCAGGCTTCCAATTAAATATCTGGTTTGTGGCACACGGTGTGCTCTGGATACAGAGCAGGCCTCATTCTCAGCAAAAACGCTCAGCCCGGCGGTTTACAGGCCCACCCATGCAGACATGGGGGGGGGTTTCAAAGAAAAAATAGGTTAGATGCCCACCTCTTACTTCAGCCAGGCCACACCTTTCCCAGGGGAGGAAGATGAGGGGCAAATCCGGCATCTGGGGGCGATCTGGCTTTGGCCACTGCCCCCGGGGCCCTTCTCTCCAGCCACTGCTTGGTTTGCCACCTAAGCCACAGCTCTGGGCGCCAAGGTTGAAAGTCTGCTTCACTGAAGGACAATGTGCTAAACGTTTCTGGCGTCACCTTAAGGGCAAAGGAAGGCCGAACTCCCAAGGCCCAAAGGCAGGGCAGGCAGCTTAGCTACGCTGCAACTGCTTTACAAACACACCCATGTGTGAGAAAGGAATGCCAAATGAGAGGCCAACTTGGCTGGAAATGGCTGGGGGTGAGGTGGGGGGGGGAGTCTGCATTTCACCAGGAAGTGAGAACTGGTTTGGTCTCTTGAGAAACAGCCAGGAAAGGAGAGGAACCAGAGCCCAACCCCCTCTCCCTTCAGCCCTGCCTTAGTCTGGCCAAGACCCAAAAGATTCACAATGGTGGCCAGAACATCAATGGTGCCATTCATGCTTCACCTTCACTTCTGGCTCTCAAAGGCCGGATCTCCCCTTGGGAAGGACTGAAAGCATCACGGAGTGGAGCAGAGAGGGAGGCTTCGCATCTGGCTGGTCTCTCAACCAGGTCAAGGAGGCACCACAAATATAATTACAATGCCTCGGATGGGTGATTTGTCTTGTTTTTAGTATTTCAAATGACTACTTTCCTCCCTCCCTCCTGCCTTCAAGTCAGTGTTGATTCCAGCACTGTTTGGCAAGACTTCAGAACTAGTTTGCCTCCCTCCTAGGCTGAGAGGGAGGGATTCGCCCAAACGGGCTTTGTGTCTAAGACGGAACTAGAATTCACAATCTCCTGACGCCTTAACCACTAGGACAAACCTCAACTTACAGGACAGCCCAGACTGTCAGTGAGAAAGCAAAAGATTCCTGCTTCTTCTCTGTCCCCCCCACCCTGCTTTAGCATCACCCACTCCCCATCTTCAAAAGGAGCCCCCTTCACAGCCCTCGACTCTTCCTCTCCTGCCTAAGCCCCCTGAAGCATGGGCTTTGGTGCTCTGGGGACAAAATACATCCCATCTTCTCATTCGATCCGGAGCTGACAAGGCTGGTGTTGGGATGCTAAAGCAGCCCAGACTGTCCAGAGGTGGTCAGCTGGATTTCAAATGGAGTCCCTGTCACCTCAAGACAAGGCCTCCCGACCCCCCCCCCAGCCAAGTTGAAGTAGCTGGAATGGCCATTTTAAGTGATGCGATGTATTCAATTATTCATAGTCAATTAATGTTATATTGGAAAACTCCCCGACATAATTAAATATCTTAGTCTTTTATTTTTATTTTATTCTTTCTTCTTGTTCCCCTTTACCCTTATCTCTAGATTTTCTTTAAAGTAGCTCATAAAAGCATTTGTCTAGGGGGTTAAGGTACCAGGTGAGTTCAGGAGATGGTGAGTTCTAGTCCTGCCTTAGGCATGAAAGCACCTGGGTAACTGTGGGCCCATCACGAGGAGGCTGTGACTTCTAGTCCTGCCTTCGGCATGAAAGCAGGCTGGGTGTTTTGGGGCCAATTAGTCTCTCTCAGCCAACCCCACCTCACAGGGATGTTGTTGTGGGAAAAACAGGAGGAGGAGGGAGATACCTTTGCTGCCTTGAGTTAATTATAACAATAATAATGCCAGGATATAAATAAACAAAATAACAATAAATCAATCCATGGCAAAAGGGTATCAAGAAAACAAGTCTCAGCACTCCAGATTGACCCCAGATCTGTTTCCCATACCTCATGAGCAAGGCTGACGAATCCACCAAGACAGATAATTACGATCAGAGCCTGCCAAAGTCTTGGGGTCACCTCCACCACGAGCAATATGGAGAGATGCATCAAAACAGGCTGGTGACGCCTCCCAGCCCTGCAAAACACTCACCCAGCAAGCGCCTCCCAGCCCTTTGATCAGCCAACCCAGCCGAAAAACTTCCACCTGCTGCCAGGTGTTGCGAAAGAGGGAAAGGCTGACTCACTGGAAGAGGATTGCAGGGACTGAATCACTGCAGCCAGAAAGTTGGCAGTTTCCTATTTTTTAATGTGATTATTGACATTCCCTCAAAAGATTACAGGTAGTCCTCAACTTACAACCATTTATTTAGTGACTGTTCGAAGTTACAACGGCACAGGGAAAAAGTGACTTATGACCCTTTTTTCACCCTTACGATCATTGCAACATCACCACGGTCACTTGAGCAAATGTGGATGCTTGGTTGCAGAGTCCCGGGATCACATGATCCCCTTTTGCAACCTTCTGACAAGCGAAGTCAGTGGGGAAGCCAGATCCACTTAACAACCATGTTACTCACTTAAGAACTGTGGCAAGGAAAGTCATAAAAAAAGAGCAAAACTCACTTAACAAACGTCTTGCTTAGGAACAGAAATTTTGGGCTCCATTGTGATCGTAAGTTGAGGATTACTTGCTCACAAAAGGTTAACTAAAAACAGTGTTTCTAAACTTGGTCACTTGAAGATGTGAGGACTTCAACTCCCAGAATTCCCCAGCCAAGAAAGTTGAAGTCCACGCACACCTGGAAGTAGCAAAGGTTGAAAAGCACAGATCTAAAGTGGCATCCAAAATAATTCTTGCCTTGCTGGGCATTGCTCTATGTAAATCAGCAGAAAGGCCTGACCTGTGAGGCCAAGTCCTAGAACTGCTGACTCCCTGTCAAAATTGGGGTCTCAGCAGGATGGAAAGCGAGGTCAGGGCACCCAGAAGCCACATTTTAAAACCACCTCCACAGCCGCACCTGCTTCCTCCCTAGCCTAGGAAGTCCTTACAATGTCAACAACAGGAGTCCAGGTAAATTCCTTTTATAATATATTCATGCAGGCTGATGTCCTGCTCCTCCTGAGCAAATGGCCCAGTTGCAACCTGTTTTCTTCCTGTTTGCAGAGCAGGCAAAGTGAAGCATCTGTCTAAAAGGCAAGCCACATACCTGAGGCCCCAGTGGGACACAGAGGCCTCCATCTTTGGGGAACGTAAGGGAGGAAACAGAGGTTCCCTCTCCATAGAGATGCCTAGAGAGGTTGTTGCTCAGCCCCACTCCTGTGATTTCACTGAGGTACCCCCCATAATTCTCATCAGGGACCAAGGAAGCTGTTGGCGGGAGAGACGGTCCTGTAAGTAGCTGGGAGACCTACAGGCAGGGTTTCAATGGCACAACCAGGAGTTCAGATTATACCCCAAATCCTGTTGGTCACCAGCGCAGCGATGGCAGCCTAAGTGTCCAAGCAACAGCCAGGCCACTGCAGGATAGATGCATAAATAAAACAAAGTGACAGAGCCAAGCAAGCCTGCACTTGTCCAAAATGGTTTCTGGTCTTATTTGTTCAGCTGGAGCACTTTTGATTTGCCATCTGTTTCGAACGATGCCCAAATTGGCAGAGCTTTCTAGTCTAGGTGGGTAACTGGCTAAGGAGACGGAAACCGACTGTGGCTCCACAGAACAGAGACAAAGCCACAGTGCCACTCGCCTCCAAATGGAGGGGGGGGAGGGGGCTCCTGTCACTTGAGATCTATCAGACTCCAGGTGACTCCCTGAGATAGCGCACCTGCACATCCCCTCGTGATGAATCTGCACAGGCGGCACCTGACCTCTGTCATCAGAACAATTGGAAAGCGCCACCTGCATAAAAGCTGCAGTCCATTTCATGGGCTCCTCCTTGGACAGAAAGGACCTCCTCTTGCAATAAGGAATGATGTCCAAGACCTCTGCAGATGACTGAGCGTTTTTCCGTGAGTTACTCCAGATCAGCTCTTCCTTGCAAGGGCAGCAGGAGCCTGGCATGTCCCGAGCTCCTCTCTCTCTGCCCACCACACAGGGTCCCCAGCCACCTGAAGGCATCCCTGGGAGGATGACCACCCCCCAGCCTGGACCAGCCCCCCCTCCCCTTATGCCCACAGAACTAAGGAACAGCACGCCTCCACAGATCTCCAGCCAGAAAAGAGGCAGACCTGGGGGGGGGAACTTCTCAGGGTAGCCCACAAAGGAGCTGTTGCCAAGCCAAACAAAGCTCACAACGCAAACCCACCTAATGGAGCAGAGAGAGAGAGAGAGAGAAGATAGTCAGATGATAGAGTAGATAGACAGACAGACAGACAGACAGACAGACAGATAGATAGATATGGATGGATGGATGGATGGACAGAGAGAGAGAAAGATACAGATGATAGATAGGTAGGGAGAGAGAGAGAGAGAAAGATAGATAGATGATAGATTAGATGGGGAGGGAGGGAGGGAGGGAGGGAGGGAGGGAGGGAGAGACTGATTGATTTGCTGGGGTGGATGGAGAAAATGAGCCACCCTCCAAAACAGTTCTGGTTTCACACAGACAAAAAGCATCCCTGGGCTCCTGGGGACCTCATCCAATACAGAAGGTGCCAACCTCCGTGGGCACTTTGGGGTTTCCAAAGGCAGCTCCCTCTTAAGTATCAACTCCGAAAGACGGGCGAGGATCATGCTGCGGCAGAGACTAAGGGGGGACTTATTTCTCCTTATGGTTTGCCCCCCCCCATGCATTCCATCCAAAAGCTCCACTTTCAGGAGCCAACCTGGTTCTGAAGAGCTGAGAGATACAAATATTCCCCTTGCTATGGTCTCCCCCCTCCCAGCCCCCCAGCCAAGGCCTGAAAGCCAGGATCTAATGGCTGCTATTAGATGTGCAGAACCTGCAGGGCTGAAGACTCTTGCCAGGCAATCAATACTGGCAGAAAAACAGCGACAAGTTATGCCATTATAATCCAAAATTCCCAGGGCGACCACAATAACACTCCTTCTACTTTATTAATTCCTTCCTGGAGTCCTGCCTCTTGCCCCCCCAACCCTCAAGCCCCGCCCCCAGTCCCGCCCCCACTCTCTGGAGCAGCAGGGCTGGGGACCACCATCTGCTCCGCCTCCCAGCAGCTGGTAGAGACAGAAGTGATGCTCAGAAGTGGGACCCCGTTCCAGGACCCTTCCTGCCCCTGGGACCCATTGCAGCTTCCCGTTCCCTCCTCCAGGCCTGCCCTTCAACCACTGACCACCAAGTTTCCCCACACGGGCCTGCAGTTGGGCTCCGTCCAGCCCAGCCACTTCGCTTCCACATACAATGGGCTCTGCCTGTTTCTTCCAAGCCATTCTGATGGGTCGCTGGCAGACAGGAGACCCCCCCAGCAAAGGCAGCCCATTTTCTTCCATAAAGGGAGGAAGGACCTCCAGGCAGGCCCCTCTGGGCTGCAGGCCACGGGGTGGGTCAGCCGCCTCTGTGTGGCCAATGTCTCAAGAGAAGTCCCACCAGGGCCTCTGCCGCAGGTGGCGGGGAAGCCCCAGGGCCCGCCTTGTCTCAGAGGTGGTGAGACAGACCCCCATACCCAGATGGGATCCTCTCTCCAGTCAGGTGGCCAACTGACGCTGATCTGCCAGCTGAGCTCCAGGCACTGTTGCTAGAAAGGAGCCCCCGCCTGTCTCAACCCAACCAAACGGCACCGTGATGGGGGAGCCAGGAGAAAGGATCAACTGCCCCCTCCTCTGAAACTCAGGATTTCTGCAGCCCAGATTCTTGGAGACTCTCTGCTGCCTTTTGAAGCAAATGGAGGGGGGGTGTCCCCTTTCTGGCTCAACCACGGCAGCCCCCAGGCCAGGCAGGCAACTCCGGGCCTCCCAGGATCCCACCCCTTAGTCCCACCAGGGACCCTGGCTGCTGTTTGGGGAGGGGCCTTGGAGAGAGACCCTGAACCTGGTGGGATCTGGCAGGCCTGCCACAGCCTCAGGGAAGGATGGGGAGGGGGAGCTGAAGGAGCTGGGATGGCAGCAGGTCCCCTCCCCCCCATGACCCCCTCCTCCTCCACACCAGGGCTAGGAGACTGCAAAGGGGGGGGAGAACCCCCAAGACTTTGGGAAGGCCACAGAAGGCCTGATCTGCGCAGGTGTGTTGTGGCGGAACCCATCGCGGGGAAATGTCAGTTGGATTGAAACGACGGGATCCACTCCCTCCCTCCTGCCCCCCCCCCGGACTCGGGAATCCGCCCGCAGATCCCCGCCGGCCAACATTTCCGGGGAGCCCCCGGGACTCACCTGCGTCGCCATGGAAACAGCCGTCGGCGGCGGCCCTCCCGGCGGGCGGCTCTCCGTCGCAGGGCCAGGGCGGCGCGCTCTTCCTGGGCGCCCCGGCGGCGGGCTCGGGGCCGGCGGCCTGCGGGTGGTGGCGGTGGCGCTTGGGGGCCTGCGGGGTCGGGGGGCTGCCGCTGCTGTCGAAGGACTGCTGCGAGTGCTGCGAGGGCGAGCGGCTCTTCTCGCGGGAGAGGCGGCAGGCGGTGGGGCTGGGCGACACGTGGCTCGACTGGCCGGACGAGAAGTCCTCCTCGCTGGACGTCAGGTTCTCGTTGGAGCTGCAGTCCGGCGTGTAGCCGCCGCCGCCGCCGCCCAGGTCCTCGAAGCCCCGCGGCGAGTAGGAGCGGCGCGGCCAGGTGAGCGGCTGCTCGGCCGCCCCCGCCGGGCCGCCCGCGGAGAGGCTCTGGTAGGGCTGGAAGGCGGCGGGGGAGGCGGCCGTCCAGGCGGGCCGGCCGGCGCCGTCCAGCAGCAGGTTGTCCTTCAGGAAGCGCGCGTTGAGCTCCGCGTCCTCGTACTCGGCCCCGTCGTCGTAGGCGGCGTCGGCCGAGCGGCCCCGCGGCGGCCCCGGCAGCTTCTTGCGCGCCTCCAGCTGCATGGCCTGGCTGCCCAGCGCGCTGAGGCGCTCCGAGACGTCGCGGTCGTTGACGCGCACCAGGCCGCGCTCCCGGTGGTACTCCAGGTTCACGTAGAAGGGCTTCTCGCCCGCCTCCCGGCCGTCCGGCGGCCGCGAGGGCGGCGGCGGCGGCGACGAGGGCGCCTTCCTCCCGCGCTCCAGGCCGGAACGCAGCAGCCCCGCGCCGCCGCCGCCCCCCTGCCCGCGCTCCCTGCCGCCCGCCTCCAAGGCGGCCCCGTCCCGCTCGACCGAGGCGGCGGCGGGGAAGCGGCGGCGACTGCCGCTGGGGGCCGGCCGCGCCCTGCCCGGGGAGCCCGCCGCGGCACCCTCCTCCCGGGGCTTCTCGTCCGAGGCGGCGGCGGGCTTGGCGCGCTCCTCCTGGCCGGGCTGCGCGGCGTCCGCCTCCGGGCTGCCGTCGCTGTGCGCGGAGAGTTTGCGCAGGGCGGGCGGGCGCGGGCGGGCGGGCCTGTCGTCGTCGGCCTCGGGGCCGCGCTGGAAGCCCCAGCGCTGCCGGTCGTAGCTCTTGCGCTCCTTGGCCAGCAGCGTCTGCAGGTAGATCATGCGGAAGCGCTCCTTGTTCACCTCCAGCTCCAGGCGGCGGATCGACGCCTTGCAGCGCTCCAGCTCCGCCTCGATGTCGCCCACCGAGCGCAGCGCCATCGCGGGCGGCTCCGCGTCGTTGAACTGGGCGCGCCACGCCTCGGCGAAGCCCACCGGGTCTACCATGGCAACGGGCCGGCCGCCGCCGCGGGGCAAGGCGGGATCAGGGCGGCGCGCAGGGCCGGCAGCGCCCGGCGCTCATCTCCGGAAGGCGGCGGCGGCGGCGGCGGCGGCGGGCGGGCTGCTCCTGGGCGGCGGCGGTCCCGACCCGCCTCCAGCTCTCTGGGCCGCCCCGCCGCCCATGGCCGGGCCCCGCGCCCCTCGAGCCGCGGCGGCGGAAGGCAGGCAGGCAGGCAAGAACAAAGAGGCAGCGGGCGAGGCGAGGCGAGGGGAGAGGGACGCGGCGGCCGGCCGGGCGGGTGCGAGGCGGGGGGGCTGCGGCTCCTCCCCGCGCGTCTGCCTGCGCGCCGCCCCCGATCCCGCGGGGCTCCGGCCGCGCTTAGCCGGGGCGGGGCGGGACGCACTCAACCGGCCCCAGGTGACGCGGCGGCCCGGCTCGGCTCGCCATCGCGGCTGGCCCGGCCTGCCTCCCTCTGGGGAGCGGGCGGGGCGGGGCGAGGCGGGGGCGGGGCGGCCCCTTAAAGGGGCTGCGGCGGGCTCCGCGGGACGGCGGCGGCTGCGGGGAGGAGTGGTCGCCTCCTCTGCGCCCGTGCAGAGCGCCGGGGTCGCCTTCCCCGAGGCAGGAACCGGCGCTGGGGGTCGAGCGGCAGCCGGCAGTCTCCGATGCCCGCTCCGCCCCCGCCGCTCTCTATGCCCGAAGCCCGGGCTTTCTGCGGGGCGGTCGCGCTGGGCTGGGTGTGGGCGGGCTGCCTTGCGACCTCTCCTCCCAAGGCCTCGAACCGGGCCCGGGCGACGCCAAAGGGAAGGCCCGGGGACGAGGGGAGGCAGCTGTGCCCGCGGGAGCCCTGCCCTGCCCCGCCCCGCCCCGCCGGACGGCCTCCCACGGGCAGCGGGGCCAGGCGAGGCTCCCGGCGCGGGCTTCTTCTCCGGGACCCCCGTTCTGCAGGCTCGCTTCGTTCCCGGGGGAAGAGGGCGGTCCCCGATGAGCCTGGAGCTAAGCAGCCCTGAAAGGCAGCCAGGGCGCCTCCGGATTCTCTTAGTTCTGGAAACCGAAGCCGGAGAATGGAAGCTTCTGAAAAGCCAAGAGGCCATTCAGCGCCAGCAGAAGTAGGGTTACCGGGCCCCCCAAGAGCGCCCTGGGGCATCGCCCACCCCAAAGTCTCCCTTGGTGGGCAGGGAGGAGATGCGGGGCTTCCTGTGGCTCCCCAAGGCTGAATCTGGGCTGCTTTGAGGGACCAAAGCAAGCTCATCCATCCCCAAATCATTGCAGGAATTTGGAGCATCATTTTCCATTCCAGGAGAGACTGAACCCGGAGGCCCATGGGAAAGAAAATAGGAAGACTGGCAAGTGTTGGTACTGTGGGTCTTATGGAGGGCGAAGAAGCAGCACATCAGTGCTTGTCTCTTGAAAACTGGGCAGCAGCTCAACCTGAGGAGCACCAAGAAAGCAGGAGAAGCAGAAAACCCTTGGAACCTTTCTGCTTTTCAGATGCCTTTCTGCCTCCATCCACTAAATTGGTCTGTCCCTTCATATTTTACTTTATTTATTTATTACATTTGCTTGCCGCCCATCTTGCCATGAGATTCTTCCTGGGAATCTGGGCCCAGACCGCTTTCCAGGGCTTGTCGTCTTCTGCCATAGAACCTCCCTGTGTGAAAATTGATGTATCTTTTAATGCTGGTGGTCTGTAACAGAATAAGAGAGTCAGAAGGGATCTTGGAGGCCTTCTAGTCCAACCCCTGCTCAAACTGGAGACCCTATCATTTCAGACAAATGGCTATCTAGCCTTAAAACCTTCCAGTGTTGGAGCATTCACAACTTCTGGAGGCAAATTGTTCCACGGTTAGGAAAATTCTTTTTAGTTCTAGGTTGCTTCTCTCCTTGATGAGTTTCCACCCATTGCTTCTTGTCCTGCCCTCTGGTGCTTTGGAGAATAGCTTGACTCTCTCTTCTTTGTGGCAGCTCCTCAGATACCTGAACACTTGCTATCAAGTCACCCCAGTCCCCCTTTTCACTAGACTAGACATAGCCAGTTCCAGCAACCGTTCTTCATGTTTCAGCCTCCAATATCCTAATCATCTTGGTTGCTCTTCTCTGCACTCTATCTAGAGTCTCAACATCTTTTTTTATAGTGTGGAGACCAAGATATTCCAATATCCGAAGTGTGTTCTTACCGAGCCATTATAAAGTGGTATTAACACTTCCCATGATCTTGAGTCTATCCCTAAAATTTCACTTTCTCGCAAATCCCTGCCTTAAGAGAATCCCAGGCAGATATTTCATTTAATTGCTCCTTCTCTGGAGTCAATAAGTCATCTATTTTATCTTGTACAGCTGCTCTGTGGGCTTCTCTCTGTGTTCTCTTCTGAGGTGGGCAATATGATGCCGAGAAAAGGAGTCAGAAATAATCAGCAATTCTATTTTTCCAGACTGAGACGTCTGCCAGGGGGAGGAAGAGCAGCATGGAGACTTAATGCCAGGATGGCAGAAAGTCTTGAGAACGGCACAATCATTACAAAGAAATTGCCTCCAGTTATCTGAGTAGAATAGTTCATTGGCCAAGTGTGATTGGACACACAAGGAATTTAAAAGGGTGGGGGGAGAGAAACGCACTGACTTCATGAGCCAGAGGTATCCATGACACCTCTCCTTCCCACCCATGGCGTTTTGCAAAACGAAAAATGAACTTTGCTTGGTGTTGCTGTACAGTATTTTGCAAATCAGACTCACAACCAAGTGGGGAATAGGGTATGGTTCCTGGTTAATGAAACTTTTAACAACAAATTAAAACATGCTGGCTCACCACCAAAAAGTGACTGGCTCTGCCCTGTAGGACCAGCTGGTTGAAAGAGAGTCGGGGAGACAGTGTTGAAGGAAATATGCAAGAACCAATACTGAGCAAAGGGGGTATGTCTGATACTGTTTCTAAGCCCCGAAAAACAAGATGATATTTGCAAGTGGAACAGGCAGAGGCTGAGGAGGGATAGCACAATCCGTCCTGTACGATTTGGTCATTAGAGCCACTCTCAATGGAGGCTGTGCTGGTCTTCCTGGGGTGTTGATTTCCTGGTATGGCTATCGGGTACAATTGGCAGCCTCTGACACGCAGTAGGGAAGCTGCCTGCATTTAGAATATGGTAGGAGTGTCAAAACCTGTGTTGTCACGTGATGTATCACAACTTCTTTCCCTTTTGCTAAACCAGGCGTGGGCATGGCTAGTGTTTGACGCATCTGGCCTGTGGGCCAGGAGTTGGACAGGCCTGTGGTGGACTCTCCACTGTGTGTACTCTATTGTATGTACTGTACATGCATGTCTGAGTATACTGCCATGTATCCGTGGTCCAAAAAAAAGATTCTGGAGAAATGTCAGATGGTCACATTCGGTGCAGCCTCGAAGCTTAGTGACAGCGCTGCAATTTGGGGAGAAAAATAGAAGAAAACGATTCTCTGTGCTGTGACTTTGTACCAGTGTAAAATTTGTTACTATCAGATCTGTGGGTGTGGCTTGCAGGGGGTAATGCGACTGAGTGGGTGTGGCCAACTTTTTTTTTTTTAAACTTTTAAAACCATTTTGTCTACAACTTCTTCGGACGATCATCAGAGCCTTTTTTTTACTTTCAAAAGCATTTTTTCAGCCGAAGAGGTTGTAGAAAAAATGCTTTTAAAAATAAAAAAGCCTCTGATGATCACGTTGCTCAGCTGGGCAATGAGGGGGTGGGGGCAGGGATTTTTGCTACCGGTTCTCCAAACCATCCACCTCCATCGCTACTGGATCGGGCAATTTGGTCTGAACCGGGAGCATTTCACCCCTGCTTTGTACCCCAAATCCTTTTGCAAAGCTGTGCCTCTCTCACTGCTGGGCGCTCAGGCCGTTTACAGGCAGGAATGGCCTGGCTCCTTTCTGCTTAAAAAGCACCAGGGCTTTCCACCCAGTGCAAGCTTGCCCTGCGATGCTGGGGGTGATATGGGAAAGAGGCTTTTATGTCAGTGGTGCCTGTCCAGGGGCGCCCCAGAACAGCTCTGGAGGCAGCAGCAGCGTTTTCTCTCTGTCTGCTGAAGGAATGACAGAAATGCTGCAGAAAAGCATCTCCAGACAATGCAGATGTGTGGTTGGAAGAGATCCCCCCCCCCGACATGCACCACACAGGCTAGCATCTCCTTCCCAAAGCAACTCTCTGCTGGCCACTTCAGAGGCTACCAATGGGGGCTGCCTTTCAGCGCAGTGCCAGGGGCTGCTTCTAGCCAGAAGCTTCCCCAGTGACGGGCTGGACCTTGCAGGAGATTGCCAGCCTCCTGGGTGCTGGGAGCACGGTGTGTGTGTGTGTGTGTGTGTCTTACCCTTTAGAGGGATTTCTTTCCCCAGTTACAATGGCAAAAAGCCTCCAAAATTATTGGCGCTGTTGACATGTTATTTGACAGGGTTCAGAGACAGCACGCTTGTTACTTGCGTGCATTTAGAAAGGCTAAAGAAAGGCCTGCTTGCACCCTTTGTTTCTTGAGCGTCATCAATACAGGTCCTCGACTTACAACCCTTCATTTAGTGACAGTTTGAAGTTGCAATAGCACTGATTTTTCACACTTATGACCGTCCCAGCATCCCCACAGTCATGTATACAAAATTCCAACACTTGGCCACTGGTTCATATTTATGACGGTCAGGGTCACGTGATCCCCTTTTGTAACCTCCTGACAAGCAAAAGTCAATGGGGAAGCCAGATTCACTTAATAACTGTGTTACCCACTTAGCAACTGCGGTGGTTCACTTGGCAAGTAGCAAAAGTGACTTAACTGTCTCAACTGGGGTCGTAAGTCAAGGACTACCTATACTACTAAAAGCTAATGTATGGTGAAACAATTATAACCCAGAGGAAAATCTCTGCAAACAAAGCCATTTCCCACAATGCATCATTTGGCAGCAGGAAACATTCACTTGTCTGGGATGGGTAAATTTTCCCTTCAACCAGGGAGGGCGTTATCATGCCTGGCATAGTATGTAGCAAGGTTACTTAGTGTGCTGTAGATAACATCCACTGGCGAGCGGGCGAGTTGTGGAAATTTCCTTCTCCTTCAGAGTTCCCGTGATGCTAGACCTGCGTCTCCACCACTAGCTGAGATGTCTCCCTGAAGCGAGCGTGAGAAGTGGCTTCTTGAACCCAGCTCTCTGGTGGCACAGTCGTTAGAATGCAGCACTGCAGGCTACTTCTGCTGACTGCCGGCTGACAGCAGTCTGGCAATTGGAGTCTCTCTGGCTCAAGGTTGACTCAGCCTTGCATCCTTCGAGGTTGTAAAATGAGGACCCAGATTTGGGGCTAATAGCCCTTAGAGAAGGCTGGAAAGGACTGTGAAGCGCTATATTAGTCTTAAGTGCTATTGCTGGTGGGGTTCACCAATTGCTGCTAAGGGGTTCTGTTATGTTATGCTAAGGGGTTGAGTTATGGGCGCAGCGTAGAATCCTCCGGCAGAGCTTTTAATTCTACAATGGACATGAAGACAAAGGTCTGTTTTTACAGGGGTTGCTCTGGCAGTCATTCTAAGCAAAGCTAACAAGTAATTCAAGCAATTAATTCAGCGCAAGATGCTCTGGGGCCCAGAGTCCACTAGACGGGCCCTAAATCGGAGACAGTCGGGTTACCAGCTTTTCTCACTCCAGATATCCCCCCTTAAGTACAAATTCCTCCTGCCGGTTTTAACAGCTGTTTCATGGTTAAGGTTTAACTAGATGTCCAGTTCAAGCAGAATTTGCGGCTGCCAGGAAGAGTCAGCTGGTTTGGGGCTGTTGCCCTGAATTAGCCCAGTCAGCAGACCTGGTCCGTTCGTACCATCTCCAGGTAACAAGGAGGCAAAGGCTTGGCGTTTGGAGCACGAAGGGTTTCCAGGGAGAGGAAACTGGGCCTTTCTAGAGAAAGACGGGTCCTTTCCTCCACATGAGCCTCCACAGCTCAGAAGGGCTTTGGGAGGAGTGGAGGTGGGGACTGGCTCTGCCACACTCCTTGTGGTTCCCCGAGATCTAGAGATTTCCTGCTTGTCCAAGAGTGATGGGGGCAGCCTGCAGTGTGTCCCCTGGGAGCCGTTAGCAGCAGTTCAGGTTGGATGGACGAGATCCACGTGAAGACGCCGCGTTTTCCTCTATCCCTGCAAGAGGCGGCCAAGGGAGAGAAGAGCCTTCAAAGGTCCTTCCGCTCTCTTCCCACCCCCAAATACCAGTTACTGTATTTGTGTTTTCCAGGATGGGCTTGGATGTCCCCTCGGCTACCTCGGAAGAGTTGAATCGAGTGGCTGCCAATGCTGCCGCTACCTGGGCTCAACCAGAAGCGGCCCCACTGAATCCCACAGGAGCTGCTTCTGGACTGGAGCACCCTGGCCTGCGTGATTCTCAACCGTGGCTACTTGAAGATGGCTGGGTGTCAACTCAGCATGTTGGGGAATTCAGAGGGTTGAAGTCCACCCGTTGTCAAGTTCATGGCTGCTCATGGCAACTTGAAAGCTTTGCAAGTTGACACCCGTCTTCAGGGTGCCAAGGCTGAGAAATGCTGATCTAGAAGAAAAGACCCCTTTTGACTCTTTTCCTGAAAATGAGGAGGGGGAGGGAGTTAGGCCCACATACTGATGAAGTCCCCTGTGCCGATTGGCAGCAGCCGGTTGCAGCTCTTCTCCAGCTCCATGAGCACAGACCTCTCGAAGGCCAAGGCAGCCACCCGGAAGAAAAAGTCCTTGACATTTTCCCCTGAAGAAAGAAAAGAAATCCTTAAAACCTGGAAAGCAGATATATTGGCTGGCTGTGGTTGCTCTATTCAGAGAACAGATTAACGTGGCCGCTTGCTGGGAGAACAAAAGCATACGCACGTGGGTGTTGCGGTCCAAGACCTCCCTGGCACGCGAGGAAGCCTCCTTAGGGCACCAAAGCTGGGTGGGCGACACTCGGGGTCCAGCGACTCCTTCCAGACAGTGCGGGGGGCGGGGGGGGGCAAGGGGGCCCGTTCCCTCCCTGATCTGCTGTGCTGCCTTCCTGGGGCTCAACTGACCTGTTTTGGCCGAGACGGACCAATACTCTGCCTGCATCTCATTGGCCAGACGGATGGCGTCCCGCTCTGTCCGCTCACTCTCGGCATTGGACTGAAACGGAAAGAGCCACAGACGGGGAATGAGGTGCTGCCCCCCAAACATAAGCGCCTGCCTTTCCACTGCCCTCTTCCCAGGCCATGAGGGGGCCGTGGGGAAGTTTCCTGCTGCAGAGTAGGGTGGGATAGTGAGCTCAAAAGGCCTCCAAAGTAGATCTAGAGGGGGAGAGTTGACTGCAGCCAAATTTCCACAGCCTGGCCTATGAGGGCTCTGCAGGCCAGCCCCCTCCCCTCCTGCCCTTTTGGGGGCTGAGTGGCTGCCTTTGCTCTCACCTTGGCCAAAGGCAGCTGGGCCAGGCTGTGGCAGGCAGCCTGAATGCCACAAGTGAGGGACATGGCATCAGGGGCCACACGGCCAGCCCAGCAATCCCTACAAGCTGTGGATCCTTCATACAGCCAAGAGAAAAGGGAGGGGGGCCAGCAACACAAAGGAGTGTGGTGGGGTAAGGGCGACAGACAGGCTGGGGTCCTCTGTGTACTCCCTGCCCTTCTGGCCTTGTCTGCATGAAAGAGATGCCACAGGGGAAGCAGGGAAGCCCCCAAGCCTCACCTCCAGCACCCCCTTCCTTCCTTTCCAAGAAGAGCCCAAATAAGCTTTCTGAGAAAACCAATAATGGGGAGATGCAGCCACCTCCCTAGAGAAAGGAAGAAGGAAAGCCCAGGGCATAGGGAGGGGACAGGTTTTCTGGGGTGGAGGGCAGCAAAGGAGCCTCCCTCCCCTCAGTTGCTTCACAAGAGCACCCAGTGTGTGTTCTTGATCTTTCAAATAAATTGCCCCCACGCCAAAAGGATGGGTCTAGGGGATAACGCTACCAGGGTCTCTAACAGGTGTCTACAGATTATTGTCAGAAATAGCAAGACGGGACAGAATGGAAGGCGTGATGGAAGTTTCACCTGTTTTTCACGTGTGTTTTGGCTGCCGTCTTGACGCCCTTGGTCTCTTCTGGCAGAGGAGCAGGGCCTGAGGGCCCTCTGCTCCTCAGCTCTTCACACAGCCAGCATCAGCACCCCACCCCACCCTGCCCCGGCTGTCAGGGCCTTCCATAGACAGACATGCTCCATTCACTGTGCTGCAGATGGATTCCCAACCAACCAACTTGGTTCTTGAGATAGATTTTTTCAGGCTCACCAGCAGATCCTTCTTGGTTCCCACCAGAAACACAAAGCTGGAGCCGGGGTGATTCTCCCGCAGGGCATCCTCCAGCCACCGTCTGCACAGGGAGAAGAGAACAGGTAAGCGAGTGAGGGATCATCTGACATGCTGAGAAGACACATCATCACATGTATCAGTCCTGGCTTGGCCTTCACCCTGTTCTCACCTTGCGGAGGCCTTCTGCCACCCCAGCCCCAAAGATGCCTCCCCCTGTCCTGCTGCAATGGGCAGGCTCCACCTGGTTATTCAGTCTGGAAGGACAGTGAACAAAGAGCATCTTGCAAGAGGGACCTTGGTCACCTCCCGTATGGATCACTGCGATGTGCGTTACCTGGGGCTACCTTTGAAAACCACTCAGAAACTTCACCTAATCCAGAACACAGCAGCGCAAACAGTAATGGGGGCCCCATGCTTTGCCCATGTAGCATCTCTGTGGCATCACCTGCACTGGCTTCCAGTCTCTTCCAGGGGTGGGTTCTACTTACCTTTACTACCGGTTCGCAATGGGATTGCGCGCATGTACAGATCGCCAATGATGATATCTGGGGTAGTGGGCGGAGCCTCCCACCGGTTTTACTACCGGTTCTTGCAAACCGGTCCGAACCGGGGCCAACCCACCACTGGTCTCTTCCCAGGTGCAATTCAAGATGCTGGTCATCGCTTCCAAAACCCAGGTTATCTGTCGAGCTGCCTTCCATTAGGACATCTACCCATTATGCCAGATCAAGTAGGGTGGGCACAGCCCTGGTCCCCTCACCAAAATATGGCCATTTTATGGGAGCTAGGAAGCCTGCCTTCTCCATGGTAGCCGCTGCCCCTTCCCCTGGCAGGCTTCTGCCCTCCTGGCTTTCCATAAAGCACTGAAGATTTCGTTTTCCCCCAAACAATAGGGTGGAGTGACTGCATGTTGGAAGCTTGACACGGTGCCTGGTTTTTATTTTCAATATTTATGGCTTTTAATACAATTTTATGTTGTTTTAATTCTTAACTGGGAACCACCCAGTCTGTTCTAAGGCGGGGGGAGCTAGAGCAATGTTTTAAATAAATGAATAGATCTCTGCCTTCTGCCTCTCAGCATTCAGCCTGTTTTTCTCTGCAAACCTAATCAGGTGGCGGCCAGCCATCTGCCCATGTTTTCACCGTTGCTCCTTTGAACTGGCAAACTGATCTAGTGATGCCCCAAGTGATCAGGGAAAGGGAAGGTAAGGCAGAGGGCAGAGGAAAGGAAGGCACACCATCTGTTCTCCCGCTCAGCAAACAAGACGGTCCCTGTGCCAGTCCCCTCCGATACGGGCCTCCTGCCCACCAAGCCTAGTTAAAGAGTCAACTGGTCCTCCCCCTTGGAAAGAGCTTGGGTAAAACCACGAGCCAAAGGACCCCAGAGCCTGCAGGAGCCAAGCCGGAGGCAACGCTAGTGAGCAGCAGTGCAGCCAAACCGAGAATGGCTGTACCCTCCTTTCACGCACAGTCTGCAGAGGCGGTTCAGAGTTAACTGGCATAAGGGCATCAGGACCAGCCAAGCTTTCACCCTCCCTTGGCCGCCTCCTCCTCCTCCTCTTCCTCCTGGGCCCTTTAGGAAGACCTGCCCAGCTTGATTCCACACAGCAGGGAGAAAACCATGCCTCCCTTGTTGGCAGGCGGGATGAAGTCATGTTCCACATAGTTTAATGCATCCATGCCTCTTCTCTGCATGCAAATTAATATTTAACTCGCATGGGGCTTTTCTGAGGCGAAGTCAGATAATGTGAAGTCAGTAAATGTGGAGGAGCCATGATTTCAAACTCCAATTGGTGACGAGCTTGACTCTGCTACAGAAATGCCACAGGCCAGCTTAAAGGCCTTTCCATTATGTGTGTGTGTGTGTGTGTGTGTGTGTGTGTGTGTGTGTGTGTGAGAGAGAGAGAGAGAGAGAGAGAGAGAGAGAGAGAGAGAGAAGTCAGAGCGGGTATACAGGATCAGATCCTTTAATCATCCTGGTAGGCTTAATGTTTCATGATGAGACACTAACAGGCCATTTCTCCACCCACCACGGACTCCTAGTATTCCCACCCCATATCATTGACGTCTCCCACCATGGTATTATTTTCGCCAAACAATGGTTGGAAAAATGGTTACAGATGGCAGAATTTGCGGCAGCAGGAATGATCTGAATTGTAATAGGTTTGCTCGACTTTGGCTTTGTGTAAAAGCAGGCAGGTCTTCTTCAGCCCATAAACGTGGTTCCATCATTCGTAGCTCAGTGGGATAGGCAAAGTCAGTCACAAGGGAAAACTGGAGTGACTTACTTGGTGTGATCCAAAGTCTGGATGTCAGCCAAGTCAAAAACTGTGATAATCACTGCCAAGAAAGTAAAATAAGATTGTGCAAGGTTTGAGCAGCACCTGAGCCACCGGCTGGCCACGCCAAAGATGGAGGGGAGGGCAAACAAGGAGGGGGTCTTTGCCCTCGGCTCACCTTCCGCTCCTCTGTAGTAGGCAGAGGCGATGCACTTGAACTTCTCCTGGCCGGCCGTGTCCCATCTGGGCAAGAGGGAAGGAGAAAGTCACCAGGGGCTCCAAGGGGACCTAAATTCTCCCACTGACAGAGCTAAAGTAGAGAGTAGGCAGAAAGCCCAAAGAACAACTTCCTCTCATTCTTCAAAATTAAAATACACACACAGAGAGAAACACAAAACACACACACGCTATATATATACTATATACCCTGGGCATGCATATATATACTATATATATGTATGTATGTATGTATGTATGTATGTATGTATGTATGTATGTATGTACCGGTATATATACATACCAGTACATATTGAATAAAAATCAGTCTGGTTGTTATTCATCAGCATCTGTGTATCCCCCACTTGAATACAGGTAGTCCTCAACTTACGATCAATTGAATTTATGTTGCTAAGTGAGAAATTTGTTAAGTGAGTTTTGCTCCATTTTACAACTGTTCTTGCCACATTTATTAAATGAACACTGCAGTTGTTAAATTAGTTAACAAGGTTGTTAAGTGAATCTGGCTTGCCCATTGACTTTGCTTGTCAGAAGGTCGCAAAAGGGGATCCCATGACCCTGGGACACTGCAACTGTCATAAGTATGAGCCAGTTGTCAAGCATCTGAATGTAAATCATGTGACCATGGGGATGCTTCAAAAATCCCCCAAGTTTGCTTGCCATTCAGACGTTGCTCAATAGTCTTCCCAGGAAACTCCCTCACGTGCTACAACCATCTTGGTTTGGGTGCCCTGGCCAGTTTCTAATTTCTCCTGTAAAGGCTGAAATGAAGGTCCCTCCGAGACATCCCAGCCAGCCAACTTCCATTCTGGGTCACCGGTTGTGGTCAACCAGTAATGTCCTCATTAGCACATTCAGCTGAAGGCCCCAAGAGACCATGCTAATTGAACAGGCCCCAAGACGAGGACAAGCACATATCCTCCCTCTTAATTAACTTCTAAAAACACTTTCCATCGCTCTGCCTCGAGGGCTTAGATGGGGCCCAAGGAGAGAGGCAGCTTTTTAGACTCGGCTAAGAAAACCTACACGGGCACCAAACGCTTGAGCCTCCCTCCCCATCAAATGCATTGGAATTTCAGAACTAATGTTAGAGGGCTGGTTGGGGGTCTCTAGCAGGCAGAAGGAATAACCTTGAGGGACAGGAGGAAAAGCTGCAATAATCAGATAAAAGAAATCTGAATTGGGGCAAAAACTAATTTGGGAAAGCTTCTCAGATATGACTCACCCTACTTCTCAAGAGTGAGGAGGCAGGCACATTCAGGCTTGCAAGAATCTGTTACAGGTAGTCCTCGAATTACAACAGACCTTCCCCCCTGCAAGGTATTTACGATCCAATTCCAGAGTTTGAATAGCTCCCTCTTCAGTAATCATGTGACTACATTTCGGACTGCATTTACAGCTGCTTGAAGGGTCACGTGGCCACAATTTATGATGTTTTTACCAATAACTGGCATTCCAGCAAAAATGCCCCCTAGCGAACAATGGGTTTGTTTAACACCGCATCAAAAAAAAAAAAGTTGTAAAATCAGGTCCGTCATGTGGGTGACCCACCTTACAACCGTCACAACATATGACCCAAGCAGGCAGGACCAATTATGGTCATAAGTCAAGGACTACCCACACTGTAACTATGTAATAAAAGTAGTCTGAGCACTCCGGTGTTCTTGTCTGGTCTACCTCGGAGGGCTGACAGATTCTGGGGGTTGAAGCACAATGGCCGACATCCTGAGGACACACTTTGCTTGGCAAAAGTTTTCTGTGTGTCAGGGTAAATGCATGCGCAAAAAATGTGCACGCTCCCTCAAGCAAAGGCATTCTGAAACACAAGACTGCCTTTTCCATCAGAAATGTTGCTTTAAGGTTATTCCAGTGAAACCTTCCACATACCTGGAAATGGGGAAGGGGAAACAGGGACAGGAGCTGCTTTCCAACTTACATCTGAAGATTGTAGGGCACCCCAGCGATCTCAAAACGCTCAATTTCAAAATCCACGCCAATGGTTGCCTTGTAATCCCGGTCAAAAACCTCCTTACAAAACCTGCAATTGAAAAATGGTTAGGGAAAAAACAGCATGCCCATTTAAATCTTGGTAGAGATTCTCAGTCATCCCATGGTTGTCCCAAAGGTGCTTTTCCAAGAGGCAAAGAGTTGAAGAAGCTTCTTGGATGAGAAGCGAAACGTCCTCAAAGAAAAACCAGGAAGTCCAGTTGCCTCTTGAAGAAGCCCCTTTGGGCTAAATCTGGGAAGTTCTTTCCCTTTCGGTGTGCATCTGGGAGAGTCCCCTTCAGCACACAGGCCAGGCGATCAGCATGGGAAGAACACAAAATAGCAGAGAAAAGGGACGATGTTAACTGCTCCCCGTGTCTGAGAAAGGGAACGAAATAAATAAATAAATATTTATTTATATTATTTATTTATTTATTTATAAATATTAAAATGCTTTTAAATAAAATTTGGTAGTCAGAAAAGATGCTCCACATTCCTTCTGAAATTTCAGTGAAGCGAGCTTGAGAAAAGCCCAACAACTAAATTTCAAATAAGCACATTTGTTATTTCTATGCTGCCCACAACTAATATTTTCTGTGTTTTGGGGAGCAGGGATAAATGTCGTAACTCCCTTCCTAAGATTTTTATTTAGAAGCTGGGTACATATTCCTGGTTCTCTGGCATAACCCACACCTGCCGTTAAGACCTTTTTTTGAGAGAAGTCCAGTTTTCGAGCTCCAGGTCCATCCACAGCCTTCTTGGAGGGGAAGGAGGGAGGAAACCTCCTCTGCACCCTGCCCATGGCCTGGCTCTGAGGCCCGGCGGTCCCACCAGCCTCCAGTGCTCCCAAGCAACAGGGGCTTCACCCACCCTAGAAAGGGCTCAAAGCAGCCTGCGTGGCACTCAAAGATCCCTGCAGGAAATGGCCAGTGAATTTAGAATAACCGGGGGGGGGGGAGGGCACAGAAACTGCCATTAATTGCTGCTGGAAAATGGAATGGTTTCGACAAGGAAGCATTATAATACCTGTTGATAAGGCTTGTTTTCCCAACACAGAGGTCTCCCACCACGACCACCTTGGAGATCTTTAGGCTGGAACACACATTTTCACACTGAACATGTTGCTACAGTGCTAGGAAAAAACAGACTGTTTCATGGAGCAAACAAACTTTCAAGGAGAGGGATGCAAAATCTGGAGTTCTTCATGGCTTGAGACAACTCGGCACTATCCTCCCCTATCCTACTGTCCTCCTTCTTTTGAGCTTGAAGCAGTTCAGGATCCAATGGGGTTTTGCATCCCTCTGCTTCCTCCCACCCCCAATTCTTTTTCAATCTGAGTGTAAAGCAAACTGGGTGTGTGTGTGGGGGGGGTTGCTTCAGAAAGATAGAAACAGATAGGAGGACCTGATCAGTAGTGAAGACAACATCAGGACATCAAGGTGAACCCAGAAGGATGTCTATACAAAATAAACAGATCTTGCATTTATGTAGATGTCTCTCTGGCAAAATATGAACCAGAATTTGCTTTTACATATTAATTCCATTTCCTGCCTTTCCTTCCTGCCATCTCCTCCTACTTCTCCCTTAACAAACTTGCACTTAACAAACTTACCAGGAAAGCTGGGTTGAGTGAGGACAGCCAGCCTCCCCCAGGAGTCTCCCATGAGTAAGGTGAAGGGGTGGGGCTGACATTTTAAGCAGTATATTGCTGGGACTCTCTAGCTTAGAGATGCAGTGACTAGAATATATTCTCCACAGAGGGAGACCGTTTTATAATAATTGATCTCCTAGAAGATACAGTCAGTGTTTGGATCCCACAATTACCTGCACAATCACTTCTTTCTCCTTGTTTCTCCTCCGCTTTTCCCAGAGGTCAATTTCTCATGTTCCCTGAGAAGCCGCACTCTCCCCCCAGCCCACCCCTCCATTACAAGCTCTGGCATGGAGCACCAGATCCACACAGAGGAGCTTGAAAACACCCCAGCCACAGGATCCTTCCAGGCCTGGCCATGATGAAGCACGGGGTGCCAGACAACCTCCCAGCCTTGGCACGCAGGGGACACCAAGTGCTCTTCCAGAGGAAGCCTTAAGCGGTTTGTCTCCTAGCTGAAGGCGGTCAGAATGAAGATGCCTTAAGAAACGGCCTCCAGATTGCAGCCCAGCTTTGGACACAATGCTGGGCCCGCGTTTTATCCAACAACCTGTGACTGGTGAACTCCTCTCCCATCCATGACAGGAAAAGCAACACGCATGGCTGTCCTTTCCTGCAGTGCTTCTCAATCCTGGCAACCTGGAGATGGGCAGCCTTCAATTGCTAGGATTCCCCTGTCAGCCATCCCCTTGCCCAGGTTCATCTTGTGTGCCAGGTGCGCCATTTCTTCAATCAGGAGGTCCTTCCGAAAGTCACTCAGGCCCTGGTCATCTCACAATTACTGCCACGTGCTCTACCAGGGGATGCCGGTGAAACCACCTGGAAGCTTCAGGGGATTCAAAATGCAGTGGGGCCAGCAGCAACAGAGGTCTCTTGGTGTGTCCACCACTGCTACATGAGCTGCGCTGACTGCCTGTTGGCTTCCAAGGGCAAGTCAAGATGCAATTATGGCCTATAAAGCCCAGTGCAATCAAAGGCCTGGATACCTGAGAGGCTGCTTGTCCCCAATTGCTTCTGCCTGCCCAGTACACTCCAGGTGCCTCCCATTAAAAACTGGCATCTCGTGGGACTAGGCTGGGTACCTTCTCTGTTAGGGCCCCATTCTCTGGAACAGGATCCCCCCCCCCAAAGATCAGAATCTTCTCTCCTGGGGTTCCAGAAAGCTTTGGGTCCCAGGCCTGGGGTTGATGCTTGTTATTTGTTTAATGGCCTCTGTTTGGTTTTCTGGATTTTGTTATTTACTAGAGTGTGCAAGACGAGGCTGTTGGCTTGATTCAATATTTTTAGCTGTTTTTAATGTCTTTTCCAGTTTTGTATGCTGATCAGAGTCTCCTGGATCTGGGCGGACAATTTAAATAAATTTTTTTTAAAAAAAACCCAGAATGAGATGCTTTCCTAAAGTTACTCCTGTCCTTCAAATCCAAAGCAGTTTCTATTTTCGGTTTGCAGGAATTGGAAAACAGGATGAACCTGGGTGGTTTGCTTGGCTAAGTCTGCAATGAAAGAGGGTGTGGTGGCACTAAGGAGCTCTTGGGACTCAAGGCAATGCATAAACTGCTATGCCTGCCTTCCAAAGCAGAGCGCCTCCTCGGCTGATGATGTTGCATGCAACACTTTTATTAGCCCACACTCTTTTAAATCATGAAACAGGTTGGACTTGGCTTAGCAGAATGTGCAAAGACTTCAGAACCTCTGGCAAGCAATGGTTTAAACATCCTGGTAGCATGCAAGGTGTTGCACCCATCTGGTGTGTCCCATCTAGCGTGGCTTGCAAGAAACGATAAAGAGAGGAGCGGATGGACGCTATGAAGGGCGGATCAAAGGAGAATTTCCTGTTATTCCAGACACATCTTCCTCACAGAAATATGCGGGGGCCAAAGAGCCCCCCAAGGGAAGCACCGCTGAGAAGGCAAGGCAGACGGAAGAGCTGAAGGAGCAAAGGAACCGACCGACCCACCGGCTGCTGCCCATGGAATGCAGACTCACCCAACGGTCCCCGGGTTCCTCCGCTGACAGGCCGCCCTCACCTGGGCGTGGAAGTCCTCCCTGAGCTGCAGACAGGCCTCGGGGGTGTAGCACTGCAGGCAGAGGGGAGCAGCCTCACTAGGCGGCCCCGCCATTCCTCCCCCCACCTGGGCAAAGAGCCCCCCCCTCAGCCAGGGAGGAGAGGACGGGCGTGTCGTGCTTACCACGGGGAAGGCCGAGATCCTCCGGTCTCTGCTGACGGGCAGGAGGGGCGCCCTCATCGCCCGCCCCGCGGGGCTGCCAGGCACAAAAGAAAGAGGGTGAGGACAGGGGCAATCCTCCCCGGCGGGCCCACCGAGCTGAGAGACGGAGGCCGGGCGGGGCAGCCCCTCACCACACGAGGCGGAAGCCCCCGAGGCCGCCCTTCCAAGCGGGAGCCGCTCCAATCCCGGCTGACGCGCCGTCGCCAGCAGCGCCTCGAAGGGCCCGCGCCTCCCCTCGCCCGGAGCCCCTCAGCCGGCCTCCCTCCGCTACAGCCGCCCCGGGCCGCCCGGCCAGGCAGGCGCCTCCCTCCCTGCGGGGCTGCCCAGCTGGCAGCAGCCGCGCGCTCCAGCCTCCGGCGCCCAGCCAGCCCCGGGGAGCGGAACGGCCGCGGCGGGCGCTTTCCCCGCTCGGCCACCCGAAGCAGCCCGGCGGCGGCCCCCCGTCCCTCCCCGCGAGTCCCCGCACCCGGCAAGCGGCGAAGGGCAGCGCACAGCCCCGGCCTCCTCGCGCACGGGCTCCCGGGCAGGGCGGCGGCGCTGCTGCGGACGGAGTCCCGAGCGGCTCCCCGGCCCCCAGCTCGGCGGGCGGCTCCGGCGCTAGTGCCGCGTGGCCATGGCAACCGCCCCGAGGGCGGGACAGGCTCGGCCCCTCCCCGGCGCCCCCGCGCTGCCCTCCTTCCCGCTCCCCCCCCCCGAAAACGCCCCTTCCCCTCCGGTGCCAGGAGCGGCGCCGCCCCGCCCGCCCCAATTCGAAGCGTCTCCTCTGCAAAATCGCTGGTTTCAGTCCCAGACGCTCGAGCGGGGCAGTCCGAGGACTGGTGCTCCGAGTAGGGGGGTTGGAGAAGCCGACTCCCATGGGCCCTTCTGGATGGGAAGCGGCCTTGGAGGTCGGCCACTCCCTCCACTGGTCGCTTTGGACCAGAAGCCCCCCAGGCCCCCTTCCAACTCTGCCATTCTGCTTGGAGACCTCTGGAGAAGAGGAAGCGGAGGCTCCAAGAAGCGGCGATTCAGCCGGGAGGCAGGTCCTCCTGAGCCCTAAACCGAATCGGCTTCCCGCGCATGCCAGACTGTTGGCTCTTGGGCAGCTCCGTCACATCTCGCACAGCTTCTCCTCTGGGCTTCACTGCAACCATAGGTGTCCTCTAAGCACATCATCGGAGGCTTAGATGGCGGTGCCAAAAATGGACACAGAATTCGGGGGGAGGGGGGAGACAAAGGCCTTTTCTCATCCATAACCTGCCTGAGGACCTTTTTTTTTTTTTAAATTTAATTTATATGCCGCCCTTCTCCGGAGACTCAGGGCGGCTTACAGTGCGTTAAGCAATAGCCTTCATACTTTTGTATATTTTATACAAAGTCAGCTTATTGCCCCCACAAACTGGGTCCTCATTTAACCCACCTTAGAAAGGATGGAAGGCTGAGTCAACCTTGAGCCTGGTGAGATTTGAACTTGCAGTAATTGCAGGCAGCTGAATGTTAATAACAGGCTATTAGTCTGCTGTGCCACCAGGCTCTTGACCTTGTCAATTGTACAGTATACACCCAGCTGACTGGCCTGAACTCTCCTGGCTCCACTTTCTTCCCTTTTGCAAAGAGAGGAGCAACATTCACTCTTCCCCAGCCGTCTGGCACCTGCCCAGCCCTCCCCCCCCCAAATCCTTCAGGTGCCCTGGCATTGTTCTCCTGGCCATGGAGGCCTGCATTCCTTAAATTGGCCAAGCCAACCCTCACTTACCCCTCCTGTCTTCTCTGAGTTGCATCTCTCAGGGCAGACTCCCTCCTAGCAGGAATCCCTGCAGGGGAGAAAGTGACCCAAACCTCCCCACCCTCCATAAAATCCCTGTAGCCCTTATCTAGTTATTCCCAAGAGAGTGCTCAGTCTAGCTGAGATTCTTGTAAACAGGCAAATAGCAATAAAGAAAATGCTCTGATCAGCTCACGGGGCTGCTCTGGTTCTTTGCACCTGAGAAAAGGCTCCAGGGTTAAGACTCTATTTCATTGCTGGTGCCCTCTTGCTTACCCCCTGCTCCTCAAAACCGCTCTTCTCCCTCTTTCCCCAGAGCCCCCAACAATTGCGGTTGTCGGGCCTTTCTTGCAGCTCCCGAGCTCCAGGATTTCTGCCACAACCCTTCTATTGCTTCTATGCCCATCGTTCCCGTCCTCCTTTTTCCCTTCAGGATGCCCAGCAATTCTATGTAATGCTCCGGACCAAATGGCCCCAATTCCACCTGCCGGGAAACAGGGAAAGAGCCGCATTCCTGCGTGTGTGTATCTGGCTGAGTCTCCCAAGGGAAACCTCTCCCTTCAGGAACGGAGCTCTGGTGCTGCTCGGCTCAGCACCGCCTTTCGACCGCACCGGGAGCCCAGAGGCCTCTGGCCGAGTCAGGAGCTCAGCCCAGCAGGGAGGGGGCCACCTCTCCCTGCCCTTCCGCAAACGCCCGAGGCCCGGCGCTGCCCGGCTTTGCCCAGGAGAGGAGCTGCTCGTGGAGCCACCCAAGGAGAAACGCGCCTCCTTTGCGACCTTCTCTTTCAGCAGCTCCCCCCCCCCCCCGCGGAAGGAGCCGGGATGCAGAGGCGAGAGGCTTCCCAAGGGGGAGACCGGGAGGAGGAGCCGCCCTCGGCAGCCCCGGGAGCGGCAGGGTCGGGAAAGGCGGGGAGGCGTCGCAGAGCGGAGGCCGCGGGGGGAAAGAGCGCTCTGAGCGCGGCACAGCGACGAGGGAAGCCGAGCGCTTCCGAAGCTGCTCGGAGAGCGCTCGCAGACCCGCGGGAAGGCCCCGCCCCGCCCCGGAGCCGGCGCGTGCGCAGACTTTCCCGCCCGGCGTCCCCGTCGCCTAGCAACCCGGCGTGCGCGACTCGGTGGGCTCCCCTCCGCCATGGCGCACCCGCGGATCTCGGCCCAGCTGCCCCCCGACATCGACCCCACCAAGGCGCCCGTGGCCTTCGGCCGCCGAGGCCTCCCCAAGCTCAACGAGGAACTGCAGCACCCCGAGCTGCTGACGCGGCAGCGGGCCCTGATGGCGCTCTGCGACCTGGTGCACGACCCGGAGAACGCTTACCGAGCCATCGGCCTGGGTGAGCGGCGGCGGCGGCGGCGGCGGCGGGCGGGAGAGGGCCCGGGTGCCCAGCGGCCGTCCAGCCCCGCGTGTCTCGCTTCAGCCGCTTCAAGAGGCGTGGACTGCAACTCCCAGAGCTCCGCAGCCCCCAGTGCCGCCCCGGGAACCCTGGGAGTTGAAGTCCACCGCTCTTAAAGGGGCCCGCGGGGGAGTCGCCGGGCTGCGACTGAGCAGAACTCTGGAGTGTGACAGGAAACAGGCCTGCAGCTGGAATAGCATCCAGTCCAGCCTCGGACACACCGCCAGGAGGAGGCTGCTGGGTCAGCTCCAGGCGAAGGATGCCCGGCCCCTTTCAGACGGCGCCCACTGGACCCCCCCCCCCCACTTTGTCCTTCCTAAAATGCAGGACCTCGCATCCTCCCCCCTTCTCTCCCCCGCTTCTCGCCCTCCCCCTCTGTCTCTCCCCCTCCTCTCTATCTGTCTCCCCTCCCCCTCTTCCCTCCATTCCCTCACTGTCCTCCACTCTCTCCCCCTCCTCCTCTTCCTCCCCATTCCCCTCCCTCCCCCTCCCCCTCTATCTCTCTCCTCCCCTCTCTCGCCATCTATCTCATCCACTCCCCTCTCCCCTCTATTTCTCTCCCCCTCTCCCTCTCCCCCCACTCTCTCCTCCACTCCCCCTCTTTCTCTCTCTCTCCCCTCTCTACCTCTATTGCTGTCCTCCACTCTCTCCCCCTCCTCCCTCTATCTCTCTTCTCCCGTCTCTCCCCCTCCCCCCTCTATTTCTCTGCCCCTCTTCCCCCCCTCTATCTCTCTCCCCCTTCCCTCTTTATCACTGTCTCTCTCCCCCTCTTTCCCCCCTCCTCTATCTCTCTCCCCCTCCCCCTCTCAACAGTCACAGCCTTGTACAGACCACCTGACTGCTAGACTAGAGTGCTACTCCAGAGCTTTTGGTGGGGAGTCTCTTCCAGGCCACCGTCATTCCTTCTCCGTAGCCTTTGCAGAGCTTGCAGACTTCTCTTCCTGGTCTCTGTTGAGGAATGCCATCCGGAGTGGCAGGCAGGAGGAGCTCCTTCCCAGAGGGCGAAGAGAGAGCAGCGCTTGGACTGTCCGGTGGGCAGGAAGAGAGCCAGGTCGGACTCTCCCTAGCAATTCATAGAGTATATCTACGTTATTGCAGATAATGCTTCAGTTTATGAAGATTCTGTTTGCAGGCAAACAACAATAAAGGAATTATTCCAAAGCAACTCCACGTGTCCTTCTTGGTTCTTAGGGCCAGACCATCTCTGAGGCTTGTGGCAACTGGACTTCCTCCAGAGGCCCAGACACCTAGTTCAGTTACCTCCTGTGATCACTAATGAGCAATTCTCCTTCTCCGTCTCCCCATCCCCTCCACTTGCTCTCTTCTGTCTTCTGGGAGGCCTTGTCCTTCAGCAGCAGTTCCCTGGTCCAGTTCTTCCCCCAGAAGCTGGACCAGGGCTATGGGATGGACAGTATTGCCTCTAGTCCCTTCAGTTTACTCTTCAAGAGTGCAGTCAGCCTGTGCCTCATGATCTTCAGGAAAGAAAACAACGAGGGCACCGTCCCTACGGTCACATGAGCATTTCCCTCCAACATATACAAACAATTAAGCCAATAAAAAATCCTTCGTGTTGACCTCCGTGCCTAAACTCTCTGCTGAGCTGCCTCCCTTATGTATCTCCTGAAGGTGCCTCAACTAGGTGAGCAGGAAGCAACACTGGTCTCACTCACTGGGCAACCAACAGTGATCAGTCAGCAGCCTCTGCCCCTCGTAGCCCTTCCACCCTCTTCTTTGTATAAAGTGATTGTAGGAAGGTCTAAGAGAACATCCAGTTGTTTTCCAGAAGAGCCACAGGGTGTCCACAGGGGGCAATGGAGGAGGCATGCAAGTGAGGAGTGTGTGATACTGCAAACCCCACAACTTATTTCCATAGGAAAAGGCTTTACCTTTCACAGGGATCACTCAATGGAATTTTTGTTAAAGTTTTCATCCTTGCGATTGGTGATGGCCTGTGAGAAGAGCTACCTTCAGTGTTTATATTCTTCTCTTTCTGCAAGCATGTAGAACAGCTCTGTTGATTTGAAATTAGTCTTATGTCTAAGTACATTTACCCATGTGATATGGCTGTATTGCTTTTATCCATCTCATCTATTCCACTACCGTCTCTTATTGGTATCATTATTATGATTATTATTACTTTGTTGTTTTGCATGTACATTAAGAACTTCTGCACCGGAGGCAAAAGGTGTGTCTAATTACATTTGTCCAAATAAAGCCTATTCTATTCTATTCTATTCTATTCTATTCTATTCTATTCTATTCTATTCTATTCTATTCTATTCTATTCTATTCTATTCTAATTCTATTCTATTCTATTCTATTCTATTCTATGGTTTGTTTTTGCCGCAGCTACAGTTAAATGTGTGTGGTCATTGCTTGTTTTTTATGTTTTAATCTTTTGTAAAATATTGTTAGCTGTCCAGAGATATGAATTTGAGATGGGCAGCCTCATAAATCAAACCAATAATTCAAATAAATAAATAAATCAAATAAATAAATAAATAAATCTTATTGGTCTAGACCAGGGGTGGGCAAATGTGGCCCTTTTACAACCTGTGGACTTCAACTCCCAGAATTCAGAGACAGCCAAGCTGTCAGGAATTCTGGGAGTTGAAGTCCACAGGTTGTAAAAGGGCCACATTTGCCCACCCCTGGTCTAGACAGATGGATTTGTGGTTGATAGCTCTTATATCTCCATACAAAGCCTCCGAATTGAATTTGGAGCAGGTATTCTAGAAATTCAAATTTCAACTTCTCCCCCCCCAGCTAATTATACAGGGTGAATCATTGTAGAGACGGGAGAAACTAAAATATATTATTGTTCCTATATTTTCTAAGCTCACATTTTATCCTCTTGTGTAGAAACGTATTTTAAAAAATCAGAAAACATGTACCTGTAACAGCAGAAGAGAAAAATATTTAAACTTAAAACTGAATTTAAAAGTTTTAAGTTAAATTGTAAATAATCATTAATTATTATGAGTTCCCACATAAAGTGAAGCTGAAAAAAGCTAATTTTGTAAAACAATTTGATATGAAAAGTCATACAGAATTTGGCTTTGCTCAGTTTATTTGCTATACTGGAAATAAAAGCAAGCCATATAAACCAATTGTCATGTTATAATTTCTGTCAGTGGTTTATCTGGCCTTGGAAAAGTTCTTTTGTCTTTAACGTGAAAAGGATGTAAGGAGAACTTGTTGGGGCGGGAGAGGAATGTGGCAGCGTGGTTGAAGTTTTGTCCCTTTTTCATATCTATTGTAATTTCATTTGATTTTTCTTGTTTTAGCAATTGGCAGTTAGAATGCAGCTGGACTTTATACACCTGCGTTTTGCTAGCTCTCTGGGCGTTCAGTCTCCCTTCCTTGGGACTTGATTCCCTTTTCAACTTCTCATGTCCTTAAAATCCAGGAATGATGTCCTGGCAGTATTCCTGATCCCCACCAGATGGTCCTTGGCCTGTGACCACCATTGGGAACCGAATTTCTACTGCTAAAGAAGCTGGTGGTTAAGTGAGCCATGTCTGATTTTGTGACCTTTTGTTAAGCAAATCCCTGCAGTTGTAAACTGAATCACACGGTCGTTAAGCAAATCTGACTTTGCTTGTCAGAAGCTGGTTGGGAAGGCTATAAATGGCGATCACATGACCCTGGGACGCTGCAACCATAGCAAATGCATGCCAAGCACCCAGGTTTTGATCACATAACTGTGGGGATGCTGCGACAGTCATATGTGTGAGGACCGGTCATAAGTCACTTTTTTCACTGCCATTGTTAACTCTGAACGTGTGCTAAACAAATGGTTGTAACTCAAGGATTACCTGTATATGCCTGCTCATAAGGTCTACTTTATCTCTCAGGTGCTCTATTTTGTAATCCTTTCCTTTAAGAAATCCTCTCGTACTTTTATAATGTTTAGTATTTGTTTTTAATTCTGCCTTTCTATTGCCTCTTTCTATTCTTCATTTTCTTATTTTTACTTTAGTTGAAAGTCATGTATAAATGGAATAAATAAATAAATGTAAGTTTCCCTTTTAGGTTTTCTAGATAACTTGAAAAAGCTGCTTCTCGATGAAGATCAAACTGTGCGACAAAAAACTACTGAGGTCCTGTACATAATGGCAACACACAGCATTGGCAGGTAGGTATTTTGTAAAAACGCCATTTGAAGAGAAGGGGGGGGGGGAATGAAGTTATTGTTCATTACGTTTTCCAGATTCTGGAAAGATGAATCTATGGTGCTCCAAATTTTAGGACGAATTTTCTAGAACATGGAGTCATCCCAGCACTGGCACAGCTTTTGGATGATCCTGTTGATATCTGTCGGTGGAACATGCATTATGCGCTAAAACTTCTATCAGAAACACCTACAGGTCAGGTTAATTATTATATAAAAACGTAACAATCTTTGATCTCTTGAAAGCTTTGGGTCTTTCAAGTTGTATTTTATATGTGTGCAAATGTGTGTGATGGCCCCAAATATTTATACTGATGCCATATCTGCACTGCTGCACAGAAACTGTCAGAAGAATAATTTGGGGTTCCAACTCGAGCCAGGATTGCGCAAGAATAAATAAAATGAAATTGAGACAGCTGGGAGGGAAGGAGAATTATTTATTCCCAAAAGCAAAAAGGTTCGCCTATGGGGGCAGCTGCAGAGAAAATGGGGTGCAGAAGGGTTGCTTCATAGGGCAGATTTTCCTGGGTGTGGAAGGGTGACGCTTGAGGGGCATGGGTGTGTGTGTGTGTGTGTGTGTGTGTGTGTGTGTGTGTAGGTACATGTCAAATGTGATGCTTATTCTTGGGAACGAGCTGTTCAACTGTTAATTAACTACAGACCTTCTCTGATATATGG
This sequence comes from Pantherophis guttatus, assembly GCF_059756535.1. Lineage (NCBI taxonomy): Eukaryota > Metazoa > Chordata > Lepidosauria > Squamata > Colubridae > Pantherophis > Pantherophis guttatus. Next base: position 16,489,046 of record NC_142079.1, on the reverse strand, counting down.
ATTAGGTCTGGGTAACTTATTTGGGGGTTTAAAGAAGTTTGAGTAAAAGGTTTTCTTCAGTTTGCTATTTTTACTTGTTTAGCTTAGCTTCAGCTTGATTGTCAATTATCTAGCAGAAACACTGATTCTCAGTTCATTGTGGACTCTGTTAACGTTTAAGGGAAGATGGAGACAATATAAGGAATAAAATATACTTTGATGTGAAACTTCCCACAAAACCTTGCCGAATCTGCCTCCTCTGAAGCTTGTAGCCTGACTTCCCTGCTTGAGATGTTTGGAGCTGATTAAATGCCGGTTGTGCTCCAGTGCTTACAAGGCTGGATGGGCAACGATGCAGGCAAGGAAGGGAGGCTGCAGACTGGAAAGCATGTTGGAAGAAATAGCAACAACTCCGTCCCTGCTGCAAATGCGGTCTTGTCAGGCAGCACATGTAGGCCCGTGTTCTGTCTGGGGACACAAATCACAGTAGTGTTTAATGTGGTTTCTTCGGTTTTGCTAGTGTGTGGTGTGAATCAGCTCACTTGGACGTATCCTGCGGTTAAACAAAACTGATGGTTAGCTTGAGGCATGAAGATAATCGCTAAGTATGGAAACCATTTAAAAGCAAATGGGTACTTAAGATATCTGCATGTCTGGCCAGGCTAGGAGAGGAAGGGCTTGCATTGAGATCTTTCCTGGGCCTTGGACAATAGATCAGGCAAGCTGTTCAGACTGGAATGCACACTTTTCAACTCCCACTAACTCTCCTTGAGCTTAAGAGCTAAACCATTTTCAGGCTGAACGCTGGAATTGGTGAATGAGTCAGATCTTCCCTTAGTGGTTCTACAGCAGCCTTTTCCAGCCCAGCATCTCCGGATGTGTTGAAATAGCAACTCTTAGCCAGGTTGGCCAGGTTGACTAAGAATTCTGAGAGTTGCCATTTTGGCGCACCTGGAGAGCAGCCAAGTTGTGTCCTGTGACTTTAGTGACTGTAGCCACCAAGTAGTACCTTATTCTTCATTTCAGCTTCTTTTCTGGTACACAGCAGCTTTCCCCTGGCTTAACACCCCTATTTGTTCATTTCTACAGCAAGATATACAGTAGTGATTTTAAGTTTTGTTTGTTTGCAATTTAACAGGACTAGGAAAGAATTCATTGTCTTTGGTTGGATTCAAACAACATGGTTGAATAAGTTAAAATATGGTTGGGGATTCAATAGCTCACTTAGTTGTGGGAACTTTGTCTCAGCAAGCTGTTTGAATCAGGCCATCACAGGGGTGAAATGCTCCCAGTTCGGACCGGATCATCCGATCCGGTAGTGATGGAGGCGGGTGGTTCAGAGAACCGGTAGCAAAAATTCCTGTCCCCACCCCCCCATTGCCCAGCTGAGCCATGCAACCATCAGAGGCTTTTTTTTTAGTTTTTAAAAGCATTTTTTCTACAACCTCTTCGGCCGAAAAAATGCTTTTAAAATAAAAAAAAAAGCCTCTGATGATCGCGCGACTCAGCTGGGATCGTCAAATACTTTTAAAAGCATTTTTTCTACAACCTCTTCAGAGGTTGTAGAAAAAATGCTTTTAAGAGCCTCTGACGATCCCAGCTGAGTTGCCTGATCGGCAGAGGCTTTTTTTCTCAACTCAAGCTGAGTTGCCTGATCAGCAGAGGCTTTTAAAAGAAAAAAAGCCTCTGACGATCAGGCAACTCAGCTGGGATCGTCAGAGCCTTTTGAAAGCATTTTTTTACAACCTCTTCGCCAAAGAGGTTGTAGAAAAAATGGTTTTAAAAGTAAAAAAAAAAAAATGCCCACGCCTATCCAGTCACATTACCCTCCCCACTAAGCCACGCCCACAGAACTGGTAGTAACAAATTTTAGATTTTACCACTAGGCCATCAAACTATGCTACCATATGGTTTGTTTGGATAGAACATGTTATACACCCACTGTGTAACTGCATGATAGAACTTTATCTGAATGAGACGGTAACAACCAATGACCTTTGTAGCATCTCTCTCTCTCTCTCTCCCCCCACTTCCTCCCTTCCCACCTGTCTCATATTCACTTAGTGACTATTTTATTTTAACAGACTGGTTCTTGGAATAGAGCTTGGTCACAAAACAAATAGTGGGTGTACAAGGAATTGAGCTGGTGTTTTTGGGAACCCAGCCATTAAATGCAATTTTTAGTCACCTGAGACTAAGGCAAGGAATATAGATTTCTAGGGAGAAATGTTGGACTTAAGGATATGTTGCTGATTTGTGTACTTGTTTGCCCATACTTTGAAAATGTGTATTTGTGGGAGAGAAAGGCTGTTTCATTGCCATCAGTTGGTTTCCAGTATGAAGATTCAAAGCACAGATGGCTATAACTGCTAAATGTTTAACCTGGCCTGGTGCTGATCCCGATGTCACCAAGATAAGGACACCCGGGCTCAGGTGGGCAGGACAGGGCCACCGCTATGAGCAGAGTGCAGTTGAGGCTGCCTTGTCCGGCTCCCCAAAAGCTCAACAAACCGGCCTCAGCGTCCCAGGCTTCTGAAGTCCTTTCCTTCCCTGAGGCTCCAGTTCTCAGCACTCTCACTTACGGGCGTTGATCAATCCATCACATGTTTTTGTGGGGTAAATTTTGGACTCTGGGATAAAAGCTATTCTTTACCATTCTGTGAGTGAAAATTCAGCTTTACAATTTTGTCTGAACTAAAGATTTTTTGTATGGGCTTACATATGAAGTACTTCATTTGTCTAAGGCTACTTCTTGGGGTTAAAATATTCCCCAAAAATGAGACTCTGTCATTCGTGCTCCATTGTGTTCACTTACCTTTCCCATTTCAGTTAACTAAACCGTTGGTCTTCTTGCTTGTTCTTCCTTCTTGTCTCTTTCATTTTCCTCTATTTTTTATTTATATACTTTTTGCATCTATATACTACTACTACTACTATATATACATATCCACTCTGGCTATTTAAGAAACGCATTTAATCTCTCACTAAGGGTAATTGTCTCTTGACTGTGTCAGAGTATCACAGGCATCGCTAAATGAGCCCCTCCCCAAGAGCTCCTTCCGGGACAGGTGAGCTCCATGAAAAGTAACCCAACCCTCTTCCCAGGTCACCCAACCAGCAATTATCTACAATGCAGAGAAAAAAGCATTTAAGTTCCTTTGACTTTTCCTACAGTTTAGCATTAATCTAAGGATTGGATCAGCCCCTGCTTAAATTTTTTGAGAAGCATCAGGGGAAAAAAGAAAGGATTCCAGTCGCCTGCCTGTTGGCTCCTGAATCCCCTCTGAAGGGGAATGTCGTGGACAGATACTTTCTGGGAGAGGCAGCTCTGGCATCTTGTTCTGACCTAGAACCTCTTTGGTGGATGCACATCCCTCCTGTTCTGGATCCCCCTGTGTGGAAGCACTTCAGGATCCTCCATTGGCTATCCATGCTGATTTCCGATTTAGCTGGCTGCTGGATGCCTCATTGGCCTGTTTTGGTCACCGTTGGTTTTTCCATCAATGGGATCTTTATAAAAAATCTTTCCTCACTGCTCCTGCACACCAGCTGTCCTCTCCCCAGTTTCTCCCACAAGTCAGCCAGCATCCCATTGCCCTTAAGCACGTTTCAGCCTTTAAAGAGGGTTTCCCCTTGTTGGGCTTGTGATATCCTCCCCCAAATCTTACGGCTTCCCCAAGCCTGCTGATGCCTCCCACTGCACTTCGGATTGGTAAGAGCTTTGACTACATAATAGTAGCAAAGGTGCTTTTTCTAAAAGGCAACTGGACTTTCTTGGTTTTTTTCCCTTTGAAAACATTTTGCTTCTCATTCAGGAAGCTTCTTCAGTTCTGAACTGGATGATTGAGAATCTCCATAGACGACTACATATAGCCTGCATCAATTCTCCCCTTGAAAGTGCAGAGAAGGTGTGGGGCTCTCTGGCCTCCTCCTCTGTCCCTAAGAGATCTTCGGCATCCTTGGTCTTCACCCATCAACTTCGAAGGTCACTCCCATCAAGGGATCCACTTGCCAGGGGACTAGTGGCCTGTTGCTCTCTGCTCTCAGGAAGATCCACAGAGCAAGGGAAAGTCTCATCTGCCCCACACATTGGACAGAAGCCAGTTTCAGGAAAGTGCTTGACTGCCGCCATAAAAACTCAAGAGTGGCTTTGCCGGATCTGGCTAAACGTTTCATGTACAAGTAGCCTTCAACTTACAACTGTAATTGAGCCTGGCAATTACAGTTGTTAAGTCATAATGGTCATAAAACAGGTCAGATCTGATTTTATGAAAAAGCAGATAGCAGATGTCATGTTAATGGTCATTAAGCGAACCCATTGTTCCAATATTTCTAGATCGGGACTCCCTACGCACGGTCACTCAGGCACTCGTCACCTCCCGCCTGGACTACTGCAACGCTCTCTACATGGGGCTCCCCCTGGGGTGCACCCGGAAGCTCCAGCTGGTCCAGAATGCGGCCGCGCGGGGGATTATGGGAGCGACGGGGCGCTCCCATGTGACACCTCTCCTGCGCGAGCTGCACTGGCTCCCGGTGGTCTTCCGGGTGCGCTTCAAGGTGTTGGTGACCACCTTTAAAGCGCTCCATGGCTTAGAATCACAGAGATATGTACCCCAGAGATATGTACAATATCAGACCTCCGGATTTTTCGTCAGGCCCTGAAAACTTATTTATTTCAACTAGCCGGGCTGGCTTGATCCCACAGTTTTGGGTTAAGTTTTAATTGATTTTAAATTGGGTTTGTTTTAAATTGCGGCCAAAAATATTTATATTTTAAACTGTTTTTAAATTTTTTATGTCTTGTTTTTGTTTTGGCTGTTCACCGCCCTGAGTCCTATTGGAGAAGGGCGGTATACAAATTGAAACAAATAAATAAAATAAATAAAGGAAAATATTTGCAGCTCAGGATTGAAATGAGAGGTCCTTGGTCCTTTCTGAACTTGGTTATTTTCTTGCAGACATTTCATTATCGATATTAGGTAACATCATCGGGGCTAGTAAAATGTGCCTGAAGGCAATATTTCCCCATTTGTGTGCTTTCTGATATGTTTGATGCCCATATGCGGTGCTAATAAAGGAGAATATTCACAGTTTGGGATTGAGATGAGAGGTCCTTGGTGCTCTCTGAGCTTGGTGGTTTTCTTGTCGACGTTTCACTACCCTAGCTAGCATTGATGTTACCTAGTTTGGATAATGAAAAGAAAACAATCAAGCTCAGATGATCCATTGTTCACTGCAGGAGTAAGTGTGGGTTTCTGGGAAAAAGTCATTAAATCACAGTCTGGCTTGTATAATTTTGCATAGTCGTTAAGCAGCCAGTTGTAAGTCAAGGCCTCCCTATACAATCTTCTGCTCTGCCTGGGGGCGTAAAGGGCAGCCTGCTTTATTTCTGACTACCTTAAAGAATCCAATACATTGTAGATGTTCTTCAAAAACCCGGTTGCCATAGGGCCCTGTTCCCAAAATGGCTACTAGGGGGAGCTTGGCTACCCAGACAAATATCTGTTCAAAGACCGAGTAGTAGAATTTTCCCCACCGCCTCAGCTGAGTTTTACCTTTTCTAATAGAGGTGTGCTTGCAAAGAAACCCCCCAGAATCACTTCAATTGTTCCAATGTTTATAGAGGCTGTGTGGGGCTATTCCTTCAAAGATGTCCTTGTAAAGACGATGCGCGAGGTTGGTGCTTTGTTTCTTCTAAAACAACACCAATTTGTGTGTGTGTGTGTTTTTAAAGGACTCAGATGGAGTATGAACAGAAGGGTGTCAGTGTGCACCATATTGCTTGGGCTGCTTTACAGCCGAGAGATTAATCTATTCTAAAATTCCATCTCTAATTTTCACTACTTCAGGCTGATGGATCGCAAAAAGCTCTTGAACATTTTAGCATTTTTTTCCGTGACACCTTTTATAACTAGAGAGTAAAATCACGGATCCGTCCCAGCTGCTAGAACAGGTGCTATCTCCTGGCTTAGCTTCATTCTGAGCAAAAAACAGCACAGGTGCTGTTAAGTTGCATTTTGCATGCTGTTGTTTCAGATGCCAAATCCTATTTTCTTGCTGATTTAATACACTGAGATTAGAACAGCCTAATCTGTTCAAGAAAACTTAAAGTGCAATTAATTAAGGATTTTTAATCTAGAGAATTAGAGAATTTTTAAATAAAATTTAAACTCTAAACTCTAGAGAATTTTTAAAAAGCTGTTACCACTGTCACCTATCTGGGTTCTGAATTGCCATACCATAATGCATACAGCAATAGCTGAAGAAAAAAGGATAATTTATTTGGCAAATTCTCCTATATTTATTTAAATACAAAGGGTAAACTTGAAGTGTCTACTACATCTAGAATTCTTGTATTTTTTTCAGAGCAAGAGCTCTGGTGTTAATTCTGCAATCATGGTAAAAAAGCAATAGAGATAGAAGGCCAATGGGAATGGATAATCTAACTTTTTTGATTAGAGAAATTTATAGTACTGGTGACTGGAAATTTCTTATGGATTTTTTATGTAAAAATGAAAAAAATGGCTTTGATGATTAGACAGGATAGATTATAGAAAGAAGGGTATAATGATGTAACTTTAAAGAGAGAAATTAAAATATAATTGTACTTATAATTACTGTGAAGAATATCAGAAGCCACAGTTTTTCTTTCTTTCCCATTTTTTTTTCTTGCATTTTTTGTTTTTGCTTGCTTGTTTTTCTTTTTTTCTGTATATTAGTTTGTATGAAAGTGTTTTTCTATCGAGATATATATATCCTACAATTTGCTGCAACTTTTAGAACAGGTTTAAACATTCTATATAAAAACAACTCTGTCTCAGAAACCTCACCCTCAAATTTCTCTCTGTGGCAAATCCCACCCCTTCCAGGCCGGCCACATTTCCAACTGAAGGAGCTTCCTGCTCTAAGTTTTGTTCTTCTTGCCTCCCAACCAGAAGCCACCATCTTGGGGAAGGGCTCCAAAGGGGCATCTCTTCCCACTCTCAATCTCTGCTGGGACCTGCAGTTCAGATACCAGCCCCACTAATGTTATATACCATAGAATCTGATTGGGAAAACATTTTTCCCAATTTGATCCACACCTTCTCTCTCTCTCTCTCTCCCTCTCCCTCTCCCTCCCTCCCCTCTCTCATCTATTTATTTATTTATTGCATCTATTAGGACACCCCAAGGAAGCCATGAGACTCTGGGCCATGTACAACAAAAGCAAACAAGAAAAAAAGAAATCAAAACTATAACATCACTGAAGATAAATGTGCAAAATGGCAAATTGACAAAATAGATTGAAGCAGCCACTGGGGGATTTTACCCCTCTCATCACAAACCCCAGGGAGCATTCTGAGGTTTCTGAAGTTCTTTTTTCTCAGAGTTCCAGAAATGTGCAGCTCTTTCTTGAAAGGGCCATTCTGGCCAAGCAGGGCTGGCCATGGAGCCCCCTTCTGCAAGGGCCCCATCCTGAGCCTCAGGCTGCCTCAAAGTGGGACTGATTCTCACAATTGCCTCCTCAGAGCGGGACCAACTTCATCCGAAGTGGAATACCTAAGAAACCCACCTCTGCGAAACCACAAAGCTTCAAAGCAACAGTGAGCACACCACAAACCAGTTAGGACCATTCAGAGTATTTATTTTCTTAAAGTGGACAGCCTGTAACATTATTTCTGCTAAATTTTTCTTAAAGCCCTTGGCTGTGAATTCCCACTTATGTTCATACAACTGGGAAACAGAGGGAGGGGAAGGAAGGCGAGTGAGTGAGTGTGTGTGAAAAAGAGAGAGAGAGAAAGAAAGGATGAGTGCATGGATGTGCTTTACAATTCTTGAATACATATTTACACATTAGCTTGCACTGGAACATTTATGCGGGGGGGGGGGGGGAGAATGAGTTGCGTGACCACCGGCCAGATGCCCCAGGTGGGGTTTTTCCAGTGAAGACACAACAGCTTCTCTGGCCCACTTAAGTATGCGTTTGCCAGAGGAAGAGGCCATTCAGCATTATTTTAACACAATGACAGAGAACTGAAAAATGCATCACTTCCATTTCTTTAATTCCACTAAGTTTTAAAAATTTAAATATCAAGACATTTAAATATTGTTCATATCACTCATCTGTTCACCTAATAATTACAACACATTTTAAAAATAAACACCCCAAAAGACTTAAAAGGCTCTATTGTACAGTTTCACTGGCTCCTGTGTTTGGAAAGGCCGTTGCAAATGCTGCCGTACTTCTCAGAATGTTTGTGGCGCAAAGGAATCAGTCTCTCCATTGGCACACACAGAACCCAGACACAAAACAATAACTTAAAAAGAATCCATTTACCTCTTATACCTGTCTTCAAAAAGAAAAATTCAACCACTCATTATTACAGAGATTGTGTAAAAGGACACAATTATTTGGCAAAAAAAGGATTGAAAAGAAAAACTTTCAACGTATAAAATTCCTCACTGGTAGAATAGTGACCACAACTTAGCCTGGTCTTCAATTCAGTAATTCTACTAATTTCTTACTTCATGCTGCACAATCTGAAAATCTGAAGGATTCAAATGGGCAGCCCCCAAACCATTTCCACACATCAGGTCCTTCCACAGGCAGAATAGTTTGTGATACACCGTTACACAGAGACAATGCGTGTACCTAGGATCTGCTTAGCATGTTCTGCAAGGAACCTGACCGGGGTGTGTGTGGGGGTGAGATCATCAGGCTGGGTCCCAGAAGGGCCTCTCTTCTGGAAAGGGTGTCCCGGCACATCCTGCTTCCCACATGCCGGCTCTGCCTTCTTCCCAACAGGAAGCTGGTTTCTAGGACAGGAAAGACAATAATCTGCTCATCACAGATAGAACAGGGTGGTTCTGCCACTGCAGGAAAGGAAATGACACAGAATGAGCCTGTGAGGATGGGACGACAAAAACTTTTCAGTTCAGTTCAAAACCTCACCATTTGCGGGGAGGTGTGCAGGCGGTAAGCCGTTTCTTTTTGTGAAAACGTGTAGGCAGCTGAAGGGATGATCTGTGAACGTGCACCAGGCGTCTCCCCTCCATAACTGGATCTTCCACACGTGCCCCGTTTTTTCCTCTGTGAATGGAGGGATTTGCCTATTTTGCGTCGCCACACAAAGCCAGACTCATTTCCTCAGAGGATCCTTAGCAAAGGCCAATATATTTGAGGTTGTTCTGAATGATGACGTCTGTCACCGCATCAAACACAAATTGGATATTACTGGTGTCAGTAGCACAAGTGAAATGTGAATAAATCTCCTTGGTCTCCTTGTTGCGATTCAAGTCCTCGAACTGGCGCTGGATATAGACGGCAGCCTCTTCATACGTATTTTGGCCCTTGTACTCAGGAAAACAGACAGTTAGTGGGATTCGGCGAATTTTCTCTGCCAGAAGATCCTTCTTATTCAGGAAAAGGATGAGGGAGGTGTTGATAAACCAGTTGTTGTTGCAAATGGAGTCAAAAAGGCGAAGGCTCTCTGCCATCCGACTCTGTGGAAAAGGATGCAAGTGTCAGCAAGAACATCAGGCACCAGGGACATAACATGCTTTTATCATCAGCGTTCTTGAGCAAAGAGTTAGCGGCGGAAGAAATTAAGAATAAGAGGGAAAAAATGCAATCCAATATCATTATCTCTCTGTGTCTCTCTCTAATCATCTTTCTTTCAGCATTTCCATACATGGCTTATTTTAGCTTCTCTTTTTGTTTCCAAGTCTCTCACAAACTCCATCCAATCCAACCTTCTCAGTTTCTGTTCCTTTCAACCCGGGTACTCTCCATTCATATGCTTGTTTTGCAAGTCAATCCTCATTTTGTTCTCTTTGCACCCATGCCCATTTCAAAATTCCCCCCTTCAACTTTTCTCTTGTTTAAACAACACACACTTAAGTGTCTCACATCCAATGCATTTTTGTTTCTCCTAACATACCCAACTGTTGCTTTCATTCACCAAGTGGTAGAAGCATGTCTTATAAACAGACATTTTGCTTCTTTTGCAATCACTCATTCCTCACAATAAACCATATATTGCCCACTACTTTTCCACCAGCTTTTACAAGTTAAACATGTAGCTCGGTTTATATGATTGCTTCGCTAATCCAGAAAGACTCCATGACTGCAGTGGCATCAAAAGCCACTGAGAGATTAAGGTGGGCCAGAACTAGTAAAGCCTTTGGGAGTAGTGCCTTCCCGAAAGGAAACTTTCACTGAACATATTCAGATCACTGGGCATTGCTGAAGATGGTTTTTCTATCAAAGTAGGATAGGATAGAGATAGAGATAGAGATAGAGATAGAGATAGAGATAAAAATGGAAAGGAAAGGAACGGAACAGAACAGAACAGAACAGAATGCTTTATTTGGCCAAGTGTGATTAGACACACAAGGAATTTATCTCTGGTGCAGAAGCTCTATGTACATGCAAAGCAACAAAATAATGATAATCATAAGGATATAGGCTCTTCTGCTTGAGCAGGGGGTTGGACTAGAAGACCTCCAAGGTCCCTTCCAACTCTTATTCGGTTATCTTCTGTTATAATAGGATACTAATACAAACGGGTAGTAGACGAGGAGAAGGATAATAATACCACAGCCATAAAACATGGGTAAATGCACACAGACATAAAATAGTACTATGAGAATTAGGTATTCAGTGAAGTGACGGCATGAGGGGAAAAAATTGTGCCTAATTGTTTTGGCATGCAATGCTCTGTAGCAGCATCCCGAGGAGAGAAGTTGAAACAGTTTATGTCTGTAACTATTCTCTCAGCCCTCCTTCTGACCCTTGCAATATACAGGTCTTCTATGGAAGGCAGGCCGGCTGCAATTGTTTCTTTGGTAGTCCTAACTACCCGTTGAAGTCCAGTTGCTGTGCCAAATCAGACAGTTCTGGAGGCACAAATGACAGACTCAGCATTTCCTCTGTAAAACTGTATCAACAGCTTCTGGGCTTTATCTCTGAATAAATGTTTTCCTTCTTGAATTGCTAACTAAGATTAGTAAGATTAATAAAATTATTAAGTATCTTTTTTTTTACTCAGAGACACCAGTTTAGATATGCATCTTCAATAGGTAGTTAAGAAACCTTTTTGTGTGTTTCAGTGTTACATATAATGGATCACCACAAGCACAACACAACCAACCAAATAAATACTATAAGAAAACAGAAAAGTTGGCCCTCACAAGTAGAGCCCAAAATTCTGACCCAGGTCTGAAAAGGATTGTTTTATAAGCCAGGAACAGAAGATAGGCTGTAACTAAAAGCATGTAATAATGAAACCTGTTCTCATTTGCCACTCAAACATTTGCCACTTCCAAACATTTATGCAATAATATACAGATGCAATGATACTGAACGATTCAGTTTCATTTAGTTTTAGAAGTAAAAGCTAGAATGAAGGTCATGTTTATGAATTTTATGAATTTTAACTGAACCAATTGCTGGAATGGCCATTTTAGACAACTGCCTGTCCAGAAGCAGCTTTTCACCTAAGGACACTATTATTCTCTTGGCTCAATTGCATCTAGTCAAAAGATGCTGCTGGTGACCAAACTCAGGGCCGGTCACATCCCGAAGAATTACTGGTCCATGAGTTGGGCTCCAGTCTACTTGGCTACCCTTTTTTATGTATACAATACTGCTTTCTATTCAGAAGGATTGCCATCTATGATACAAATCTATGTGGGAAGGAAGGAAGGAAGGAAGGAAGGAAGGAAGGAAGGAAGGAAGGAAGGAAGGAAGGAAGGAAGGAAGGAAGGAAGGAAGGAAGGAAATTGGAGCCTGCCATTTTTCTCCTTGGCATTCCCAACCCTTTTGGACCTCTTTTCCAAAGAGACAGTCTGTACACTAGCCTGCTCAGCTTGAGGCCCATTAGAAATTCAGGGGCTGCCAAATACAATACTTCCCTTCCTCCCCCAAAACGGTAATTCAAAATAGAATAAAATAATAAAATGCCTAAAATGTATTAGACATTCTACTGAAGCTCTGCTCACAACCTTAAAAAAGAACAGATGGGGAGAGAATTAGTTCTTCATTGGAAGATCCGATTAATATTCCTTCTTCCACTTCTTCCCTAATAAAATATTTTAGTGTTCCACACAATATCTCTTCCTGTTGACGAGAAATCATTTAATTATCATACCCTCCAACTCACACTTAACTAAAAGGTTCATCAGCCATGAAGCACTTCGCTGAAGACGAGATATGTTATGTCTACAGCTTGTCCACAATCCATTAAGATTTTACCTGATCAAAACCTGAGATGGGATGACAAGATTTGATCTTGATAAATCCATGCTGAATTTAGGTAGTTACCATAGTGTGCTCTTAAGCTAATGACAGATCTCTTTATGATCATAACCAACGCCTGTTTGTTTTCTGGTATACACTTTGCCTTACTGCAGTTGCTAAGAAATTCTATCAGCATTTTCTCTTTTGTATTATGGTTCAGTATTCTAATTTGGATATAGTTATATACAAGTATAGGGGGATTACCCTAATTTGAATGAATAATCCAAACTCTAAAATGCATGCAACTTCAGCCGTTTCATATTCTTGCGATTTCTACAAAATCAAGAATGCTCTTTCCAAGATGAGATCTGCCCATTTTTTAATTCAAAGTAATTCTTGGGAAGCTTCCAAGGACAAAGGAAGCAGCCCTGTGTAGGGAGGGGATGTGTGAGATTTTGTCACAACCCACTTGGACTTTGTCTCCCACGTAAGCATCTCTCCTCCCTCCCTCCCCCTCCCCCTTAGCAGGCTTGTCATCTTCTCAGAGTACCAACACCTCCAGAAAAGTAACTGTTCCTGATTCAACCTGATGTTACTGTGAATTTTAATTTTCTCTCACATGTTTGAGAAAGAAACAATTGTGAAAACTTGGCTATATTTAGCATTCCTGATTTGAATTTTTTTCTACAGCAGTTACTGCAACCTGAACATTCATCGGGTGAGGCGGAGGGAGATCTAATATCCCAAACCCACAGGAAATTCTGTCATTGCTTTTCTTCTAATTTTAACATATTTTCTCAGCAAGCTTGTTTGTAGCTGGACCTGGAAAATTGTTGTTTTAATTTGGATTCCTGTACTGAGCAGCAGACTTGGCTAATTCTGGAGGTAGCACAATATCTTACAGTACAGTACTTTAGCTAGGCTGATGTTTCTCAACCGTGGCAACTTGGCTCAGCTGGCTGGGGAATTCTGGGAATTGATGTGCAGACATTTTCAAGTTGCCAAGGTTGAGAAACACTGGTCTAGCCAAAACGTAAGAATGGAAGATCTATTTAAGTCTGGTACAAAAGCAAGCAGAGAATCCATTACAGATAGTCCTTAACTTACAACTGTTTGTTTAGTGACCGTTTGAAGTTGTAGCAGCACTGAAAAAAGTGACTTACGGCCGTTTTTCACACTTACGACTGTTGCTGCATCCCCAGGGTCACATGATCAAAATTCAGATGCTTGGCAACTGACAATGACAATTGCAAGCGTCCCGGGGTCATGTGATCACCTCTTGTGACCTTCGGCCCCCTTTGCCTTACTAATCCAAGTCCTCTTCCTGGCTCTCTATGGTATCCTGATCCATCCCCCCCCCCAATTTAATGAAGTAGACTTATTTCTTTATGAAAGTTTTATGCCGTCCATCTCCCCTGTAAGTGACATAATAAGCCTCTGTCCAAAGCCACTCCCCAGGTCTGCCTCACTCTTGACGCAGAATCAGACAGCAGGGGCTCCTCCTGACACCATCCCTTTCTAGCAACCTTTAGTTTTATTTGCTGAATCTCGAAAGTCAGAGAAGGTGCTGTCTGCATCATTCCACTTTCCTCAGTATTTGGTTTCTTTGCTTACAAGCCACTCTGTGGTTTATCAGTAGCCTAATGCTGGTTCCAGTTGTGAAAAGAATTCTAGGACGTGTGCAAGGGTTCAAGGGAGGAGTCCCAAAATTTGCTTTTTCTGGAATCTCCAGATCTCCCCCACTTACAGGACATCTCGACAGAATTTAATATCTGCCCTTTCAAATTAAAGGACTCTTAGTCATTGTGAAAAAGCAGCAAATCAATGGGGCTTCCAGGAAAATTCATATAAAACCATTTAAAATCTTCCAAAATTCTTGGCTCATGTCCCAAATGCCATATTTGGGGGGGTGGGGGGTGGGAGACAAGTCATTAATAACAACGGTTCCTCTGGCCCAAACGTTCCCCAGCCACATTCCCTGAAGGGCGAGTCTGTTCAAAGAGAGGCTTTTGGGATTCAGCAGAAGGGAACAGACAGCTGAAGTGGAGCAAAGAATGGAAAGGAAACAGCCCTGCCTGACCCTTCTCTTCATACTGATCACAATCACCAGAGTGCCTTCATGGCCACATCCAGTTATATTTTCTTGTACTTCAAAAACTTTGAGTAAAAAAAAAAAGATTTAGAGAGAAAAATCTTATGAAGGCAGCAAACATAATTGTTGGGTAGTTTTTGTTCTTCATATCAAACAAGTTTTCAAAAACACAGAACCACATCAAGAAAGCTAATATAGTTCTTAAAGATAAATCTTGAAAATACTTTAAAATACTTGTTCATGAAATGTATAGATTCATCCAATGGTAAACAACTCTCGCTTCCCTCTCTTGCCGTGACTGACAAGGCTGCTTCTGCCGTCTCATCAGCTGAATGGATGGGAGGGCCTGACTGCACAGGTCAAGCAAAGCTATAAAACCCTCTAGGGAACCAGGCTCTGTGCCACGAAGGGCTTCATAGTTGGCAACAAGCACTCGGAATTGGCCCATTAGCCTCCCGGGAGCCAACTGCAGTTCACAGAGTATAAGTGGTACACGAGCCTGACAAGACATGCCCCTATTTGGCCATGCTATCACACTCTGGACCAGCTAAGCTTCCCACTGACCACAGGGCACCATGCCTCCCATTCTCACCCTGCCACTGGGCCAGAAGGAGACTGTAGCTGAGGCTGAGAGATCAAGAAGGTACCAATAGAGGAGAACGTTTGTAATTCAGGGTTGGAATGAAGGGCCCTTGAGGCTTTTTGAACTTGGCTGTTTTCTTGCAGATGTTTCATTACCCAAACTAGCTAGCACTGATGATGTTACTAGTTCAGGTAATGAAACATCTGCAAGAAAACCGCCAAGCTCAAGAGAGCCCCAAGGACCCCTCAGATGAAGAAGGATGGCTGCATTCCTCTTGGCCCAGCTCTGCATATACTTCACATACACCACCTATGTGTTTTTTAAAAAATTCTGAGCAATTGTGCCTGTTTCTTGGAGACTCTGGACAAGTCCCTGCAGTTTTCTTGGATAATTTTTTTTGGGAAGTGTTTTGCCATTGTCTCCTTCCTAGAGTGATTAGCCCAAGTTCATCCAGCTGGCCTCATGCCTACGGTAGGCCTTGAACTCACGGTCTCCTGTTTTCCACTCTGGTGCCTTCAGCACTACTTTGCAGCAAACTGATTTGCAGCAGCTAACAAAGGTGCACAGCAAGATTTGGGTGCATCTGTTAGATTCAGAAATGAAAGGGCAATATCTTCCCCAGGACACCTACCAAAATTCAGTGGAGAAATAAACTCCTCAAATTCTGCAAAAGAAACTGATATACTGTGTTTCCCAGAAAATACAACCTACCCCCGAAAACAAGCCCTAGCCCGATTTTCATGCCTGCACCTAATATAAACCCTATCCAAAAAATAAGCCGTAGTTAAGCCCGGCCCACCATCTGGTTCTACAAGGTGGGGTGAGGCGCATGTGTAAAAATCAAGCTAGGGCGGTGGGGCGGAGCTGCTCCATATGTCCCACACCCACTTACCTTAGGACCGCCACAGCCAGGCCTCCCACATACCGACACCTGTCGCAGCACTGCCTGACTTCTTTTGCGGTGGCTTGTGGCAGGATGCGGTGTGGCTCGCGTGTGGAATGGCACAGCACATCATGCAGCATCCTGTGAGCGGCAGCACAGGTGCAACGAGCTACGTGGCATCTGGCCGCAAGCAGCTGCAGAAGAAGTCAGGCAGCGGCACAACAGGTGTCGGGGTGGGAAGCCTGGCTGCGGTGGTCCTAAGGTAAGCGGGTAAGACATCCCCTGAAAATAAGACCTGGTGCTTATTTTGGGGCTCAAAATAAAATAAAACTGGGTCTTATTTTCACAGAAACATTGTTCTACGAAATTATTAAAAGGATTTGGAGATAAGATGGCTGAGAATACAAAAATTACAATTATTCAATATTATTAAAATAATATATATTCTTGATGTGCCCAAATCTGCCAAAGCAATCCTCATTTATCATATCCCAATGCTGACACTTTTCCTCTAAGCTCCCAGGGTTGCTAATTTTAGAAAGATACTTTCTTGTCTTATTTTTGTAGGCCATCTCTATCTAAATCCAGAAGAGAATCAGTTCTTAGCATATTTCAAGGCTGAGATTTTCAGCCGAATTTTTATTCAGCACACACTGTGCTCCTTTCTATTCCCTCCCCAATAGAGGGTTGGGCTGTGACTGGCTAAGAGTCCCGGTGGAATCCCCTCAGTGACCGTCCAGCCCAGGGATGGGCAACTATGTCAATTTTATGAGCTGTGGACTTCAATTCCAAGAATTCTTGAGCCAGCCTGGCTCTTTCTTTTTTCCCCAGTTCCTTCCAATTAATTGTGGGTAATAAACACCTCTGTGGTACAGATCACAGGGGCCCAAAGGCAAAGCCATTTCTGAGAATTTCCTCCAATGACCAGTTCTTGCCTCTGCCTCAGCCTGGAAACTGGGGGAAACGACCAATGATTCCATTGGCTTCAATGGATTCCATGAATGAAAAATTTCACAATGATGATTTGCAAGAACCTGTTCAATATTGTAGAAACTCATCATTTGGATCAAATTCTGGGAGAGACCAACGACAGCATTAAGGGTCTTCTTAACAATAGTTACTAGTAAATTTTAACCAAAGATTGACAAATGATTATCAAATTACTCAAAAGAACATAGCTTCACAAGAGGATTTGAGAAAAATGCAGATTCACACGAGTGAACATTGTAGATCTCCTCTGAGCAATTACACCCTTGGAAGACAGATCACAAACCTCCACTCCTTCTATGAAGAAGAAGTCATGCTCTTTAGTGGCCCCATTCAGACTGCTACACTCATGGACTGCTATGCCTCAGGTACTCCTCAACCTCACCTGGGCTCAAAAGGAACAAGACTTAACAAAGGTCTCTTTGCATGAGAGAAGCTGCACAGGCTCAGATGACCTGCCAGACCTCACAGAAAAAGGAAGGAGAAACCCTTCTTCAACATGCACTGCACTCCCAAAAATGTGATTTTTCAACTAGCTGAATATAATGAGGAAGCTAAAAAGGAGTTTCTGTTTCTGTTGGGTATTAGCCAGTTGAACCTAACAGAACAAAGGTAATCAGTTACAGGTTGTCCTAAATCAACATGAATATCCTTTTAGAATGCAATAAGGCAGCCACAAAAATGGGCACTGGAAAGAAAATGAAAGCAGACACCCCTTAACCTGTCCTTCAGCGTGACTTCCTGAGGAAAGCTTTGCTGTGACGTGAATCAATCAATCCATCAATTTTCATTATGGTCACAGACCAGCATTACAAATAAGAGCATTAAAAACAATAATAATAGTAAAAAATACAAATAAGGCAGACAGAATAATATATTGCGATTGGTAGTGGATTAACAGTGGGCAGTTAATTTGGCCTAATTTTACAGAATTAACAGAATTTGGCCACATCCAGAGAAATCTTCAGCCAACACAACATACGTGCACACTTCAAACCCAAGAATACACTAAGGCAGAAACTTATCCACCCGAAGGATAAAACACCCAGATACAACATGAGCAACGTGATATATTCAGTACAATGCAGCAGGGTGGATTTGATTTAAATCGAGTTGATTTAAGTCACAATTTAAATCATGATTTAAATCACTAGTAAAAAGGCTTGATTTAAATCAACTCGTTTTAAATCATAATTTTTAAAGAGCAACTGTCATCTCTGCTACTCCTTTGACCCACTGTTGACTCACCGATAGTCCCAGTGTTGCAGAATATACAGCCTCATGCTACATAACTAAGCTCCATTTCATGCTGAATAAACTAAATTTATGTATCTTAAATAGAAAACTATCTTACAATAGATTTTTACCACAAAAGTTTTTTATTAAAATAAATTCGATAAAAATCAAAAAAATCCGATTTAAATAAAAAAAATCCGATTTAAATCAAAAGGGGCGTTGGTCCTACCTGATACGCTCCTTCTCGTTGGGTGGAGACAGCAGCCAGTGTGGGTAATCCTCATCCAATCAGCCTGAAGGACTGGGTCTATCCAAAGTTTAAATCCTGCCCTTGTTGCCGGGTAGACCAGCTTTTGGCGAAAAACTAAGGAAAGACTCGGCGTGTGGTCAAGATAAGAGAAATTTAGAGAGAGAAAAACGAGACCAGCCTGGCACAAAAAAACCAGGAGGGTCTGGCTGCTGTCTCCACCCAACAAGAAGGAGCGTATCAGGTAGGACCAACGCCCCTTCTCCATTGTGGGTGGAGACAGCAGCCAGTGTGGGACATACCCAAGTTCACTGTCCCGAGACCTGGGAGGGCCCAGGCTGGTCTGAAATAGCCTCCCCAGCAACAACCCTCTGCAACACCTGCCGACCAAACGCTGCCTCAGCAGAGGCAAATGAGTCAATTTTATAGTGTTTAATAAAGGGAGCTGGAGAGGTCCATGTGGCCGCACGGCAAATCTCCAGCAACGGGGCCTGTGTAGCCCAGGCCGCCGCCGTAGCTGCACTGCGTTTAGAGTGGGCAGTCACATGAGGCGGTCGCGGCAGGGAGCGGAAGTCGTAGGCGGAGGCGATGGTTTGCCTGATCCAGCGACCGATAGTTGAAGAAGATACCTTGAGACCCAAAGAAACAGGTAAGAAGGAGACGAACAAGGCTTCTGAACGTCGAAAGGATGCAGTGCGTTTAATATAGATGCGAAGGGCACGGCGAACATCCAGAGTATGCCAACGACGTTCGCGAGGGTGAGAAGGACGAGGGCAGAAATTCGGGAGGATGATGGAAGACAGAGTTGATTTTTGGCACGAAGGTTGGATCCAGATTGAGGATGACACGATCCGAGTGGAACATGCAAAGGTCCGCCCTGGTGGAGAGAGCAGCCACTTCCGATATGCAACGAGCCGAAGTGATAGCCACCAAGAAGGCGACTTTACACGACAACAAGCGCAGAGACGCTGTTCGTAGGGGTTCGTAGGGAGGCCCCATGAGAGACTCCAAGACCAAAGGTAGATCCCAAGTGGGATAGCGGTGTAAAACGGGAGGGGACAAGTTAGTGGCCCCGCGGAGAAAACGTCGAATTAGAGGATGCTGCGCCAAAGACGAGAGGGACCCGCAGGTAAGTACCGAAGAGATGGCTGCAATTTGGCATCTTAGCGTGTTTGGAGAGAGGCCGTCAGCAAAACCTCGTTGTAGGAACACCAGAATGTCCACTATCGAAGGCTGTAGTACAGGTACGCCATTCCTGTCACACCAAGAACAGAAAGACCGCCAGGTGGCAGAATAGATTCTGTTAGTAGAAGGGCGACGGGAGGCCTGAATTATATGTATAACATCGTTCGGAATATTAGCCGTGCTCAGAGAGAACCGCTCAACCACCAAGTGGTAAGATTGAGCCACGGGAGGTCTGGGTGGTTCATTGCCCCTTGACTCAGAGTGTCTGTTGTGATCGGGATGCGCCAGGAGGGAGCGACAGAGAGGGAAACCAAGTCCGCAAACCATGCTCTGCGAGGCCAGTGTGGAGCCAGAAGAATTACCTCCGCCCGTTCGTCCAAGAGCTTGCGGATCACTCTGGGGAGTAGAGACGTTGGAGGAAAGGCGTATAGAAGACCCTGGGGCCAGGGGACTCGGAGGGCGTCGACAGCTTCCGCCTGAGGGGCTGGGAACCGGGTGAAAAAGCGAGGCAACTGTGCGTTTGCAGGAGTAGTGAATAGGTCCACGACTGGGGTCCCGAATCGACGGGCCAGAGCCTGGAAGATTTGGGGGTGGAGGCGCCATTCTGCATTGCCCAGCTGTTGTCGGCTCAGCCAATCCGCCTGAATATTGTCGATGCCCGAGATGTGTTCCGCCCGAAGGGATCCGAGATGACGTTCCGCCCAGAGACTGACTTTCAAAGCCACTGACAATAGGGACTTCGACCTGGTACCCCCCAATTTGTTCAAATGAGCCTTGGCCATTACATTGTCCGTCAAGACAAGTACATGGGCTCTGGCTAGAAGTTGACGAAACGCCCTGAGGGCCAGGAAGATGGCTTGCAACTCTAGCCAGTTGATTGGACGGCGAGCATCCGTCTCATTCCACACACCCTGGGCGAGCTGAACCTGACAATGTGCCCCCCAGCCGCGGAGACTGGCATCTGTTGTCACCACTACTCTCTGGGGCTTGAGAAAGAGAGAACCTGCCGAAAGGGCCGGGGACCACCACCATCGAAGGGATCTGCGAACTGCCGGAGGGAGCAGGATCTGACTGGAAGAAGTGCCTCTGCCCGCCTTCTGAAAAGGTAAAAGAAACCATTGGAGCTCCCGGGCGTGGAGCTGCGCCCAAGGAACAATGGCTATGGCAGAAATCATCTTCCCCAAAAGTTGGGAAAGAATATAAGGGGAGACCTTCCGAGATCCCTCGACTTTAACCACCAACTCCCGCAGGCTAACCTGACGCTCTGGGGAGAGAAAAACTTTACCCTGTAAGGAGCCAATTAGAGCCCCTAAATGAACCAGGGAAGTAGAAGGGATCAGATGGCTCTTTTCCAGGTTAATGGAAAAACCATGGGCAGCTAATGTCCTAAGAGTAAACTGAATATCCCGGGTAGCCTGGAGAGCGGAAGACGACAAAATTAAAATGTCATCTAAATAACAAAGGAGCCTGATCGATGAGAGCCTGAGGTAAGCGGCTAAAGCTGCCAACACCTTAGTAAAGGTGCGGGGGGCGGACGAAAGTCTGAAGGGCAAAGCCCGATACTGATAATGAACCCCCCCCCCGTAACAGAACCGCAAATAACGTTGTGGGAAGGGAGAATGGGGATGTGTAAATAGGCCTCAGTCAGATCGATAGAAGAAAGGAGATCGCCCCTCCTAACACCGTCAAGAATAGATTTAAGAGTCTGCATCTTAAATTTCCGATACACCACGTACCGATTTAACTGTTTTAGGTCCAGAATGGGTCTCCACTCCCCCGAGGACTTAGGCACCAGAAAAACCCGAGAATAGAATCCCGTCCCAATTTCGTCAGTAGGGACCAGTTGGATAGCCCTGATGGAAAGGAGATGCTGAACAGCAGAGGCCATAAGAGCCCTCCTTTCGGTGTCACGAGAAATCGGGCAGCAGACAAAGGTGCTTGGGGGAGGGGAAAGGAATTCAATGGCCAACCCTGATCTTAAGGTGGCCAGGACCCATTCATCCGAAATAGACTTCTCCCAAATGGCAGCGAAGAGGGCCAATCTGCCGCCAATGGGAGGGTCAGAGATGCGACTAGTGACGGCACCGGTAGGAACGACCTCCTCCCCCTCGAAAGGGCCGTTTGGACATGAAGGGTTTTCCCCGGGACAGTCTATCCTGGGAACCCCGGGACCTCCCAAAATTGTGGAATGGCCGCGGAGGAGGGAAAAAGGCGGAAGAAGTAGAAGGACCCCCACCGTCAGAAGCCCGAGATTGAGGCCGTGCAGGATAAGGTACATAACGGGAATCCCCCCTACGAAAAACCGGAGCCAAAACTTTCTTCTTGTCACGAGTCTCGGTCAAGAAGGGGTCCAAGGCATCCCCAAACAATCGGGGCCCTCCAAACGGAACAGCAGCCAACCGCCACTTATGCCTGGCATCCACCTGCCAGTGGCGGAGCCAGACCAAACGACGAGCAGCCACTGAAGAAGCCAACGAATTTGCTGCAAAACGGGTGGCGCTCAAAGTCGAATCTGCAGAGAACTGGACAGCTGCAATAATCTTATTGAGGTCTTGCTTAATCCGCACGTCATCTGGAGAAAGCTTCTCCTGCAGCTGGCGGAGCCACAGCAAGGTGGTACGATTGAAGAATGAAGCCGTAGAAGATGCCTTGATAGCCCATGCCGCCCCCTGATGGGCCTTCTGGAGGACCAGGTCAGAACGACGCTCCTCAGGCCACAATCCTTCATCAGGGCCCCCAGGGACATTAGCATTAGGTAAGAGAGAAGCCATGGGCGCATCTACAGAAGGCAGTTGCAATAGCGAGTCCAGGTCAGAAGCGACGTTAAAGTTTTTTCTGTCAATAGACGAGGGCAGGGGAGCCGAGCCAGGAGAAGCCCACTGCCGCTTGACCGTGTCCAAAATTAAAGGTGGAGCAGGAATTGTGGTGACCTGTTTAGCCGGCTCTGCAAACATAGGATCTAGAGTCCCTGGAGGAACTGAAACAGGGGGCTGGACCACTGGAGATGCCTTATCACAAAGTTTAGTAAGCACTTTATCTCGGCGCTTTTCCACTTTAGAGGAAGTACCGCCATGTTTTTTATGCCCTGTATAATGCCTCTGGGGCGGAGCTGGAGCCACAATAGGGGCCTGGGAAGGCACAGGAGGGGTAACAGATGGGTCATCTGATTGGCCAGCAAAGGAAGCTACGGCCTTGCTGCCGTGCTTTGATTTGGAGGCTGCTTTGGGCATGGTGAATTAGACCAGAATAGAGAACGAGGGTGATCAAATGCCAATGGGGGAGTGCAGAAACTCCACAGGGACGCTCAGCACCCAACAGTTCAGTCTAGCAATTGAAAGGGGAACGCGGAAACTCCACAAAATGGCCACTGTGTCAGTATATGAAAAACAAAATGGCGGCCGTCAGTAAATGAATTAGGCTAGACAGGGTCCAATTGGATTAGCTTGCCCAAATATACAGCGTTAAATTAAAGGCTTCTCCCAGCGATTTAAAAGCAGGCCTCAGAGGTTTCTCCCAGTGATTTAAGGCAGGGAAGAGTTAAGTCCTTAAAAGTGAAAAATATTGCTCCCAGCTGACAGGCTGTGATAGAGAGGCCTGCCGCGCGGCCGCGCGATCGTGCAGGCTATAGGGGAACACAGGCAGGTCACTGTGGCAGGATCCGGTCTTTAGAGGCAAGGAGGTGGGCGATCTAGGCAGCAATTAACAAAATGGAGCCAGGCAGTCAGAAAACGAAGCCACGCTGCACCCCCGACGAAAACAAAATGGCCGCCGCAATTGAAGGATCAGGGTGCTGGGGCTAATTGAGCCAGGCAGAGTTCCAAAGCGCCCCCAACGATCCCCCTTTAAGCAGGAAAGGGTCAAATCAATAGTCCAGAGAGGCTTCCCACCCCCTTTGCAGAGGAAATACCTTGAGGCAAAGGGGAAACCCCCAGCCACAAGAAACACTCACTGCACAGTCCAAATTCACCAAAATCCAAAGGAATGTCCAAATTCATAGTCACAGAATAGTCCAGAGAAGTCACACCAACAAAACAGATCCAACAGCAATCAGAATCAGCTAAAATTCAGCTAAAAGAGAGACAGCTAAAGACCACACGCCAGTCCTGACTGAAGGACTGAGTCAAAAGCTGGTCTACCTGGCAACAAGGGCAGGATTTAAACTTTGGATAGACCCAGTCCTTCAGGCTGATTGGATGAGGATTACCCACACTGGCTGCTGTCTCCACCCACAATGGAGAAAAATCTGATTTTTTTGATTTTTTTTTAAAAAAATCATTGATTTTTATCCACCCTGCAATGCAGTGAGCCATGTGCAGATCTATACATTGGGGTAACAAAACAACCACTTCATAAGCGCATGGCACAACATAGGAGAACAAACCCAACAGGGCTAGATTCAGCAGTCCATCTGCATTTCAAAGACAAAGGCCATCTTTTGAAGACAGCCAAGTCCAGATTTTGGACAGAGAAGACCGCTGGTTTGAAAGAGGGGTCAAAGAGGCCATTTATGTCCAAACTGAACAGCCCTCCCTCAACAGAGGGGGAGGGGGAGGACATCATCTATCTCCAGTCTACAACACAGTCCTTTCAACAGTTCCAAGAAGGCTCCAACACCATTTGCACCACTCAGGTGAACCTCCAGGTGGCCTTAACTAAAAGCATGTAAATGTCCAGCTGTCTGCAAGGAGTATAAATCCTTCTATTCCCCATCATCCAGTCAGAGCTGAAGAAGCTTCTTGGATGAGAAGCGAAATAAAAACCAGAAAGTCCAGTTGCCTCTTGAAAAAGCACCTTTGGGACAACCATGACCTGGATGACTGAGAATCTCCCTAGGCATTTAGAGAAACTACTTCATACTGATCTGGTAAAAGTAGTTACACATAAAAAAGATCAGTACTTCCCCAATATGTTATTAGGTATAAGAGTCTGAAAGTCCTAATAGAAAGTGCAATAGAGCAGGACGTGAGCTCTCGTTTCAGTGGCCCCTTGTCCACACTCTCAGCTCACATGATTGTTTTTTTTTTTTTATTGCAAAAGTTTTACAATTACATTTTCACCCCTTTTCTCCCCCACCCACCCCCAAACTTCCCAACCTCCCTAACCCTCCCTAACCCTCCCCTCCCCCCAGACTTCCCTATAATATACTCATACTCATAAAGAACCCTAATATAACACTTATATATAAACTTGAACCCCTCCCTCCCCTGTATAATTTTTCTCTTTACCTCATTACATTAAAAAATTTCCAATACATTATTTTCAAATAAAAGCTATTTGATACTTTCTAGTTTGATATTTGTTCTGAACATATTCTATCCACTTTTTCCATTCCCATTCATAAGTCTCTTGTGAACAATCTTTTAAAGCTCACATGATTGTTTTCATTGGCCCTTCAAAACAGCTGTGGAAAGTGTGTTGCAGTGATGTGCAATCTCTCCTGCATCAGACAATTGTGTCAGATTTTAGCTACCAGTTAAAACAAGTCAAGACCAATTAGCTCTGTAACGGAAGCCAGCAGTACCTGACCTGTATTAAAGCTACACTAGATAAAGCAGGTGGGTAAAGTAACTCCAGATGAAACCCCCTGCAGGTCCTCCACTGGTCCTGATCAGGGGCAGGCAAGCCAGAGGCTGCCTCAGCACCCATACCCCCCCCACACACACCCTTTAGAAAGGGGGCTCTGGTAGATGCTAGGAAGCAGCAGACGTTGGCTCAGGAGCCAGGAAGGGAAGGCCACCCTTGCCCTGCATTAGGATTTCCCACATTGCTGCCCATACGGTAGGTAATCCAAGAGTGCTTGTGTTATACTTACCATTGCTCTATAAACAGCCTGTAGGGTTTATATCCTGGAGGAAAGATGCTCTTATCTTCCACAGGCTCTTTGAGAAGAGCCTCATCACCAACTGCTGTGTTTCAGAAATGAAACCCGGGTGGTTAAACACCTGTGGGAATTGCATAGGGGCCTGGATCATCGCTCTTGATTACCTCAGGGATTTGTCTCTGGAGCATAAAAAACAATTAGGGCCTGTGTGTGATGTGATGCAAACCAGTCCACCATCTTAGCTATAAGGTGTTTTATCGCAACCTTTTTTGTTAATGAACATCAGCATATTCTGAAAGCCGCCCTTTCCGTCTGGATAGCTCTTAGCAATTGCACTTGAAGCTTCTAACCTTTGGACTCTGTCTCTCTGGAAGCATCCAAGCAGCTGGCAAGAAAAGGCTCCAGGCTCTTGTGTATCTTAAACACCCTCACAGATTTAGCACTTGTGCGCATGGGTCTTTTGATCTTGCTTACACACAGTTCCCTGCTCTGACCTGTTCTAATAAGGAGAGCTTTACCTGGCTGTCTGAAAGTGTTTAGCCCTAGATGAGGAAACAAGGGAAGGCTCCTGGACTGATGCAGTCGTTCCGAGTTTCCATGGAAATAGCAAATAACGGATTCTCGGGGTTAATGTATTCTGAAGCACAGCAAAAGATTTATGTGGCAGATGCTGTAACATCGAGGGAGGCAGAAAAACAGGAGTGTAATCTTCTTGGCCTAGTCTCCACACACACACATTTCCCAGAGAGCAGAAAGTGCGTGCAGGGTGAGGAAAGTGACGTCTCCTACTATCAGTTGTGACTTTTCTAATCCTCAAATGGGAAAACAGCCTTGGCCACAAATGCGTTTGGAGCTGGGAGTCATTTTAAAAAAGCAACGCTAAATGCAGTTTTTATTCTCCTTCAGATTGAAAGAGGCTTCTGTCTGTCTTCCTTACTCATTCACAGAGGAAAAAGTGATTCCTGCTCTAATCCAAGTCAAGCTGCAGGCCCAGGCGGGGCTGGGGGTGTCACGCTGCACAATCAGTTTAGGCTTCCTTCCTTCCATTCCTTCCATTCCTTGCCAGTCAGGCTCAAGGTAGGAGTTAAGGCAGCTCCACCACCCTATTTCACTCTCCCCCAAAGGCCTCGAGTGACCCTTTAGGGATAGGATGCTGTCTTGCTAGTGGAAGGAGTGGTGTCCCATCCCTACATGCACGCACATATGCACGCACACGCATGCACACCATCTCCAACTTGAAACAGGCTGTAGTGGGACATCTCAGAGCTTCAAGAGCACCACCCCAAAGACTACGCCAGGAGTCACAGTCTCCAAGGGGCTTTAAATTTTGCTATCAATGTATCTTATGCTGCTTCCTATAAAGAGAATCTTCATTTAGTTTATCAAAGTCTCAGTCATCCAGGTCATGGTTGACCCAAAGGTGCTTTTTTGAAAGGCAACTGGTCTTTTTTTTCCCTTGAAGACATTTCACTTCTCATTCAAGAAGCTTCTTCAGTTTTGAACTCAAAAAGCTTCTTGGATAAGGAGTGAAATGTCTTCAAGAAAAATCAAAATCCAGTTGCCCTTCGAAAAAGCACGTTTGGAGCAGTTTTACTGCTAAAAGCAGTAATATATCCAGTATTCATGTAGAGGACATCTAAATGAGGGAAAGCAGCAAAACTCAGCTGTTAGGTTCCATCCATCCATCCATCCATCCAAACAGATTAAACAAACTAACATCCTGTCCATTCATTCCCCAATGGCTCTGGGAGGATTACTAGATAAATTCAGACAAATCTACCCACACCAATGTTGCTTCATATAAACAGCAGCATAAACAAACTAATAAAAATATACTTCATTTAAGTTTGGAACCCTCTTCTGGATTGTCACAAAGGCAAATTCTTTGCTTTCCTGCTTCCACTTGTCAAGGCCCATATGTTAATCCATAGTTATGCAATTGCAGAAAAAGCAGAATTACTCTTGATCTTAGAAATCCATGATGGGGTCTGAAAATGATGTCCTGTTCCAAATCTGGGGGCACAAGATATACAGGAGCCTAAACTAGCTTGGACCCAAACCATGTAATAGTCCAACCTGGCCTGGACCTATGATGCCAAGTCTTCCCGCTCTAGTTAGAGGCATCATGGCAATGTGGTCGTCCAGCATCCCTAGTGGTTCCAGCAGGCTCATGGAGAGAATGAGGTCCTACCGACAGCAGTCATGCCCTCCAAGTCCAGAACAACCCCAAATGGGCCTGGAATCAGCACTAGTTGTTCTCCCACTTCCAGGCTCATACAGTCTAGAGACACACAGATGTTTTCAAGACGTTTAATGCCGAATATACAGGAATGTGGCCAGACTTCGCCAAAGCCAAACCAAAGAGTCACCCCAGAGGGAAAAGTGAACTGCTACAAAGGAGGGCCTCCAACCCCCGCAGCTTCAAAGGATGGATCTCTGGTCAACATTAGCAAAAGCCACTAAGAGATCCCTAAATCCAGGGATTATCAATCTCTCCTGTGCAAATCCCCCATTGGGGGAGGGGAGTCCTTTCCCAACTCCCTTGAAAGCAGACTGGTATGAAGTGCAAAGACTTCACCCTCACCTACGAGGACAGCAAAAGCAGTGTCAGTGTGAGGTTGCCCAAGTGACATGCCGGAAGGAAGAGAGCATCCCAGGAGCAGCCCTTCCTGTTGCAGAGGCCTGCTGCATGTTATTCCGCCCTGTGCCTGCATTTTCGCATGCGGCACAAGGTGCAGCGTGAATGGTGGCCATTTGCAAGGGCTGCTGGCAGCTCCCTGCCACTCCTCTCCTTTTTCTGCTGAGCACGCAGGATGCAATTACACGGAAGGTAGTCAGTTTCAGGCCCAGCTACCCTGTAGCACAACCAGGGCTCCTGAATCAGCATAGCAGCCCCAGGGTGAAAGTGTAGCCTGAGCTCTAATAGATCCTCTTTAATTTAATTCAACATGAATGGAACCATTTCCATCACTTTCTCTATCTTTTGCACCCCTCCTTTATGGGAAAGAGCTCCTTTTTGTGACAGTTCTATTATGGTGAAAGAGATAAATCCTGGATCATTCTGCTTTTCTTTACACCAGTGGCACTTAGACATGCAGGTAGCAGAGATGCGTTTCTGGCAAGAGGACAGCCCTTTCCCTGCACACCATGAGAACTGAGTTCAGGTCCAGCCATGGAGTAAGTTGACATCTCTCCCCCCTTTACTTGGCACTGCCAGCAGGGCCTCTCCTTGGTTGCCAGTCGTAGCTGCCTCCTGCCAGGAGATCAGTGGGAACCGTCTAACTGAAAGCAGCAGGGGCGCCCAAAGGGAAGAGGATCTCTCCTGAAGACACCCAGCTTATCCCACGTCCCTCCCTCCTTCACCTAGACTGCCTCAAAGGTCCAGACACACTTCCAGAGGCCACCCCAGGTGAAATAGAAGCCATGTTCTGCCATTTATAGCTATGGTCTTTTTCAATATGAATCAGAGGAGCAAGTACGTTAGCACGCCCTTCCTGACCAATCACCAAATGCTAGCAGGTAAAACCCAACAGAGGAAACTATTTGTATTTTCTACGTTCCATATTAGGTAACACCATCCGTTAAAACCTCTCTGCCCATGGACTTCCAGTTGGCACCGCAGGCTCCGTGGACGGTCTTTTAAGACCGCCAGCCCTGTGTCTTCGTAAAAACCGCTTTGACAGCGCAAACCGGCTGTCTGGCGGCTGAAAAACCTCCCCTTCGGGAAAAGAAGGAGAGGAGAGCCAGTGGGCGAGAGTAGAGCTCCCCGAAAGCCCTCTGGAACATTTCCAGAGGCTTGGAAGGTGAGATCTGTAAGAAAATCAAGGCGTTTTGGATAAAAATTTGGTGGGTGATGCAGAACATTCTGAAAAGAAGGTTGAAATTTACTCCTCAATTGTTCCTATTGGGTATAACTATGGACTGTACAGTATCAGAGACTAAATTGATTTTGAATCTAATATCAGCAGCTAGGCTGTTGGTAGCGCAATATTGGAAGAAGGACTCTTTGCCTACTATTGAAGAGTGGATATTGAAAGTAACGAACCTAGCAGAAATGGCGAAAATCTCAGCGTATTTGAAGGACCATACACAAGAAAGATATGTATCGGAATGGAGAAGATGGATTGACTATATTCAAAATTGCTTAACGCATTGTAAGCCGCCCTGAGTCTCCGGAGAAGGGCGGCATATAAATCAAATTTAAAAAAAAAAAAAAGTATCAGACAAGAAAATATCAAATCTAGTTTATGATTGTTAAATGAAACACCTTGTATTTTGCTCTGGGAAGTCTGGGGGGGAGGGTGGGATGAGGGGAGGGAAAGGGTGGGGGGAATATGGGGGGGAAGAAAATTTTTGCTTTTTGTAAAACTTTTCAATAAAATAAAAAAAAAACCTCTCCGCCCATTGGTTGAGAATTGGTGGGCGGTTTTCTCTGAATGCTGCAGACTCACACCAATGTAAATCAATAGTAACACAGAGCTACAGAATGGGGAATTACGGTAAAACTCCACTGGTCCTCTATGTCCCTTCTGTTTAGGATTTTACTTTTTAGAACTATGTTAATACTATACTAAAATTTTCCTCCAGTTTCTCATCCACCATTATCCAAAGTTATATTTTTGTTGATTTGTTGGCCAGTGTGAGTGGGTGGAGTTCCTTTTTTTGATATAAAGTATGGATAAAAGAAATATTAGACAGTGGTCTAATGCTGAATGTCTCTTACTAAAACCAGTGTGTTCCTCCACTGTAATATTATTTTGCAACAGCTAGTTGTCTACCTACGACTTCCTTTAGGATCTTTTCTGAATAACAGAACAGTGGTAGACTTGCTCTGGTCTTTTAGAATCTGAGCTCTATAATCTGAATGTACTACTGATAGAAAAGAATATTTGTAGATCAGGGTTCGTGAACTGTGGGTTTCTTTTTTTTATTATTATTATTAAAAAGTTTTATCAAGTATTACAACAATTTTTTCTCCCTCCAACCCCCCTCCCCTCACCCCGGACTTCCCAGAGCAAATATAGGGTATAACATTTAACAAACATAAACTAAAATATGCTAACTTTCTGTAGGCTCCAAACTCCGCCTTGCTCTTTAACTCCCCTGTCAACTAACAAAACATAATTCAAAAAGAAAAAGTTGGTTTCATTCATAAGCTATTTGAAACTTTTTAGTCCGATATTTGTTTTGAATATAGTCAATCCATCTTCTCCATTCCGATATATATCTTTCATTTGAGTGGTCTTTCAAATATGCCGAAATTTTTGCCATCTCTGCTAAATTCACTACTTTTAGTGTCCATTCTTCAATAGTAGGCAAGTCTTCCTTCTTCCAATACTGCGCCATCAAAAGCCTGGCTGCTGTTATTAAATTTAAAATCAATTTAGTCTCTATGACTGTACAGTCTGTAATTATACTTAACAAAAAGAACTGTGGAGTGAATTTTATCTTCTTTTTGAGAATGTTTTGAATAATCCACCATATTTTTATCCAAAATGCCTTAATTTTTTTACATGTCCACCATATATGATAATACGTGGCATCATCACATTCGCATCTCCAACACTTAGGTTGCAAACTTGGATACATACAGGCTAGCTTTTTAGGATGTAGATGCCACCTATAAAACATAAAAATTCTCTCTTAAGTTTTGAGCTTGCGTAAACTTTACATTTCTAACCCATATTTTTTCCCACGTTTCCATCATTATTGATTCTTCAATATTTTGTGCCCATTTTATCATACAATCCTTAACTAGCTCTGTTTCTGAATCTATTTCTACCAATGCATTATACAACCTTTTTATATGCATTTGACTTTGGTCTCTGATTTGTTTTACCAAGTTCTCCTCATTTTGTGAGATACCAATTTTCTGGTCTTCTCTCCATCTAGCTTGCAACTGTCCATACTGAAACCATGTTTGGATTATCCTTTCTTCTCTTAATTGATTCAAAGATTTTAGTTGTAAAATACCTCCTTCCTTATTAAGAAGCTCTTTATAAGTAGTCACATCTTGTTTTTGCTCTACACTTATATTCTCTATCAGGTGTCTGGGTATTGCCCACGTTGGTAACTTATCGTTTAATTTATACTAATACTTTTTCCAGACACGCAGTAAAGCATTTCTTAATATATGACTTTTAAAAGTCTTGTCCACTTTCTTATCATATAATAAATAAGCATGCCAACCGTAAACCAAATCATATCGCTCAATATTCAATATTCTTTCTTCTGTTGAATTCATCCAGTCACTAATTGCTGACAGAGCAGCTGCCTCATAATATAATCTTAAATTGGGCATTTTGAGACCTCCTCTTTCACGTATATCCTGCATTATTTTTTGTTTTATTCTCTGTCTCTTCCCTGCCCAGACAAAATTATTAATACCCTTCTGCCATATCTTCAAATTTTCATCTTTTTTAAGTATTGGTATCATTTGAAAAAGAAACAAAAACATAGGCAAAACATTCATTTTTACTGCTGCTATTCTTCCTAACAAGGATAATTGTAATTTTTTCCAATTTTCCATCTCTCTCTGTATTTTTTGCCACAACGGATCATAATTATACTTAAATAATTTCGCATTTGATGTCATAATATAAACCCCCAAATACTTAACTTTTTTTACTATTTCAAATCCTGTTAGTTTTTCTAGTTCATCTTTTTGATTTGTAGTCATGTTTTTAGTTATTATCTTCGTTTTCCCTGCATTTATTTTAAATCCAGATACCTGTCCATATTGCTTAATTATATCCATTAAACCTACAACCGACTGTAATGGTTGGGTTAAAGTAACAACCAAGTCGTCTGCGAATGCTCGTACTCTGTAGTCATACTGCCTAATTTTAATTCCATTTATTTTGTCCGACCCACGTATCTTACTCAACAAAAATTCCAAAGTCAAGATGAACAATAATGGAGACAAGGGACATCCTTGTCTTGTTCCTTTTTCTATATTAAAAGTATCTGTTAAACTACCATTAATTATTATTTGCGCTGTTTGTTTCTGATATATTGCCTTAATAGATTGTGTAAAATATTCTCCAAACTGCATCTTTTCTATTATTTTCAATAAGAAATGCCAATTCAATCGATCAAATGCTTTCTCCGCATCAAGAAATATTAGCACCGCAGGGATTTAGTTGTTCTTCCCCAAGTACTCTAATAGGTTAACCACTTGCCTTACATTACTCTTCATTTGCCTACCATTTATAAAACCAGTTTGATCATTATGAATCATTTGTTGAATGACTGTCATTAACCTATTTGCTAGTATTTTAGCAAAAATCTTGTAATCTGTAAAAGTGATATAGGCCTATAATTTTTTGGCTGAGTGTGGTCTTGCTCCTCCTTTGGAATCAGAGAAATAAAAGCTGTCCTCCAGGATGGGGGTACATCTCCTCCAGATTGTATGTTGGTAAATAACTCTTTGAGTGGTCCCACCATTTCTAACTGCAAGTGTTTATAATAAGCAGCTGTCAAACCATCCGTCCCAGGGGCTTTACCCACTTTCAACTGCTTAATTGCAAACATAATCTCTTCGGAAGTTATTGGTTGATTTAAACCCTCCCTTTGCTCTCTTGTAATTATAGGAATATTCTCTTTCTGTAAGTATCTATCTACATCTATACTTTGAATTTTATCACTAGCATACAACCTCGTATAAAATTCTAAAAATGCTTTTTTAATCATATTTTGCTGATAAACCTCTTTACCTTTATATTCTATTTTCTCTATGGTCCGTGACTTTTGTTTTTTCCTTAACAGATATGCTAACCAGCTCCCTGTTTATTAGCATTGCAAAAAGTATTATGTTTAGCATATTGCAAATTAGTTGCGACCTGATCTGCCATTAGCATATTAAATTGCCCTCGCAGTAAGTTAATTGCCTCTTTTATTTTCTTGTCTGCTGGGTTCAATATCAAAGCTTGTTCTTTTTTTTTAATTTCCTCTTCTAAGTCCTTCCTTTTTTTTTTCCTGTTTACGTCTATGTTTATTATTCAAATATATCAAGATACCTCTCATATATGCTTTACTTGCATCCCAAACCATTTCCATAGATGTACCCTTATGCATATTTATAATGAAAAATTCTTTCATAAATTTTTTACATTCTTTTACATTTTCCTCATATCTAAACAGATTTTCATTTAACCTCCAAGACCTCTTAAATCCCATTCCATACTCTAATTCCATCCAAACTGGACTATGATCTGTTAAAACTCTTGTGCAGATCTTCGTTTTCTTCACCCTAGAAAAAAGATCATTAGTAATTAATATGAAATCAATCCTAGAGAAAGATTGATGTCTATCAGAAAAAAAGGTAAAGCCTTTTTCTTCAGAGTTCCTCTCTCACCAGGTATCTCTTAACTCCATATCATCCATCATTTCAAAAAACGATTTTGGCAGTCTGGCACGCATCGAGATATTTTGCAAGAGCCCCTTCTTATCTTTTTTAGTGTCCAAAACTCCATTCCAATCACCCAATAAAATGCATGATTTATAATCCCATTGTAGTAACTTGGAATGTAAAAGCTTATAAAATTTTTCCTGTTGTTGGTTCGGTGCATATACTCCAATTAAAAGTATGTTTTCTCCTTTTATTAAAAGTTCAATTGCTATAAATCTTCCTTGATTATCTGCTTCAATTAATTTAGCAATTAAGTCTTTTTTTAGGTATATAACTATACCATTCTTCTTCTCGGGAGCAGATGCAACAAAATGTATACCTAACTTTGCATTTATTAAATATTTTTGATCTTTCGTTCTAATGTGAGTCTCTTGTAGATAGATTACATCATTTTTAAACTGTTTCAAATAATGAAATATTTTTCTCCTCTTTTGTGGTGAATTTAGGCCATTAACATTCCAAGTCAGAAATCTAGTTGCCATTCTTGGTCCCCTGAAGCTTTTGGAGCCTCTCCTGGAAATCTCCATACATTTTGTTTTTTGGCCTTGCTCCTCCCACTGCTTCTGTTTTTGTAGTTTCTTGAATCATCTGGAGTTGCTGCACTCTTAATTCTTCCTGACGCTTGGCTGCCACTCGGGTCTGTCTTTGATCCTTAGGTTCTTCTATTTTTTCGAGTACCTCCAAAGCTTGAGCAGTAGTCGAAAGTTGTATTAAATCTTCTTGAGTAATCAAAGTTCCCCTTTGGGCCTGTGCCAACAATTCTTCCTTCTCCCCCTTTCTTGTCCCTTCTGCTTCCGTCTTCCTTCTAGCTTCTGGGGACTGTGGGCATCCAGCCTTTAGTACATTGGTGTAGAAATCTCGTGACTTCCACACTGAGTTAAGACGATATCTTTCTCCTGAATAGTTCACCACTAGTCCAGCTGGAACCTCCCATCTGTACTGTATCTGACGGCTTCTCAGTTCTTCCACCAGAAAGCCATAATCCCTTCTGGCTCTCAACATTTTGGGGGGGATTTCTTTCAGCATTAAAACCTCCTGCCCCTGCACTTGAAGTTTATTTTTAAAAGTGACTTGTAGGATTTCATTGTGTATTCTCCTTGTTGCAAAATAGACTACAATGTCTCTTGGTAGATGTTTCTGTCTGGCAACCCATGAATTGACACGGTAAATTTTGTCAATTTGCCATTCCAGATTTGCTTTTTGATCTCCCATTATCTGTGCAAATGCTTCTGAAAAAATCTCTCTCAAATTCTCTTGCTTATTTTCTCTGAGGCCTCTTATTCTCAAAGCAAATTCCATATCTCTATATTGTATCATTATCACATCAGCCTCTGCTCTTTCCATCTTATTCTGGACCTCTCCCATTTTATTTTCCAAGTTCTCATTAGACTGCTTAATTTCTTCCACTTTTTCATCTATTGCTTCAATATGGCCTGCCAGACCTTGGACTGCCATGATAATATCTTCTCTAATTTCCTGATTTCGTTTTTGAATGAACTCTTTAATTTGAACCAACTCCTCAGCAACATCTCAAATTTTATCCTCAAACACCGAAGTAATTTTTTTTTTTTTTTGTAACAGAGGCTTGTGTTTTAAGGGCTTCCTGCAACATTTCAAGTGTTAATACTGGTAGTTCCGTTGGAACAGAGAGAGATTGCAATTTGGACGTTTAAGCTGGCGAGCTCCCAGCACTTTTAGGAACAATAATCTTTATTTGTTTTGAAGCCATTTTTAGTTTCCAATTTGAATTTATTCAGCAACCAGAACAACAAATCAGCCAAATCCAGAAATTTCCAGTCTTTAAATAATATTAATCCTTTTTTAAAAAGCA
The DNA here is from genome assembly GCF_059756535.1 of Pantherophis guttatus. Classification (NCBI taxonomy): domain Eukaryota; kingdom Metazoa; phylum Chordata; class Lepidosauria; order Squamata; family Colubridae; genus Pantherophis; species Pantherophis guttatus. The sequence continues at coordinate 16,453,572 of NC_142079.1, read as the reverse complement.
CTGCTATAGTCTTTTTAGCCTTTAATCTTCTTTCTTTCAAAGCAAAGACCTCTAATTTTAGACAGGGGCTGCCAGCGCTAAACGAAACTTTCCTTTTTAACTTTCACTTTCACGCCCCATCTTGGTTTCACTTTCTGCCCTTAGTTAGTCAGAAGGAAGTAATACACATTTGGAGTTAAAGTTTAGTACTTGCAAATCTGATCTCTCCTGAATTTGCTCTGCCTGCTTCCAAATCCAATGTTTATTCAAAACGTTGTTTGCAGGGGTGGTCACGGCGTCTTCTGCTTAAAGCAGAAACGTCCCGGATCCGGAGCTCTGTCGGGCTTCCAGGTAGCTCTCACCCTTCGAGCCCCAGAATTGTTCCTGGGGCTTCTTGGGGAGCTCTACCTACACCCATCTGCTCTCTTCCTCCCCTTTTCCCGGGGAGAAAGTTTCCAAGCTGCTAGACAGCTGATTTGCGCTGTTCTAGCGGCTTTACGCGATCGCAGGGCTGGCGCTCAAAAAAGGAGCATCTTCGGTGCCTACGGTGCCACCGGAAGTCCATGAACTGTGGGTTTCTTGGTGCTCTCTGAGCTTGGTTGTTTTTTTCAGACATTTCTTTACCAAACTAGATTACATGAACAGTGTTGATGTTGATGCTGCTGCTATCTAGCTTGGTAATGAAATGTCTGCAAGAAATCAACCAAGCTCAGAGAGCACCCAGGACCCCACGATACAGGGGCCTCCATTTTTTTTTATTTTTTTTTTTAAATTTGATTTATATGCCGCCCTTCTCCGAAGACTCAGGGCGGCTTACAATGTGCTCAGCAATAGCCTTCATCCTTTTGTATATTTATACAAAGTCAGCTTATTGCCCCCACAAACTGGGTCCTCATTTCACCTACCTTAGAAAGGATGGAAGGCTGAGTCAACCTTGAGCCTTGGCGAGATTCGAACCCTGCAGTAATTGCAGGCAGCTGGTCTTAATAAGCTTAATAACAGGGTGCCTTAAACCCCTGTACCACCAAGGCTCTATAATTCAGCAAAGATCTGAACGGAACTCCAACATGGGAGTTTTTTGGAGAAGAGAGGGGGCAGTCTGGAGAGTGAATTTCACTTAATTGAGCTCTGAAATAGCTGCCCCCTGACCTCTGGGAGAATGGATTCAGGATACAGGGAATGGGCTTTTTGAAAGGCAGGCGAGGGAGAGTGCAGAATATTGCTGAGTTGTAATAACTGGATCAAGTTTCTATTGACTTACCTCCTGCAAAAAGAGATGAAAAGGTGGTTTATTTTCCTCTAAAACACAAAGTTGTTGGGAACTATTACTTTCATCTGACTTGAGATTCTGATTAGTTTTGTCCTAGGCTTTACATATTCATGATCAAACTGAGCATCTCATTTGGGGTTCTTTGAACAAAGCTTTTGCCAGGACCTCCTGCATACACAATGTCGACTTTTGGAGGTTGCTATGCATGATGGTGGCTGAGGACCCATCGCAAATGGACTGATGGGCTTGCAAGGCTTGGTTGGAATTTAAAAAGGAGAAAACTCCCTCCATTCTCTTGGACAATTTTATTCCATCTTTTTTCCAGGGAGTCAGCTGGGGCAAAAGTCTTCCAATGATGGATTCAATAACGTATTGTTCCTTACCAACGGAGCCACTTAGGATAAGGAGATCAGACTTAATAGTCGTTGGAACAATTCCCAGCCTCCCAGAGGTGCCTTCTTTGGAACATCAGCCAAAAATGTTCCACAAAGATTTCCTGGTGGTCTTGCAGCAGCCAGATGTAGATGAGCCCAAGAGTGGGAGGAAGGAAGAGGGTGATTAAAGGAGTTTGCTCAACCTAACCTCTGAAGGCTCACAGTGATTTATTAAGGCAGACTTAGTGGCACCAAGAACTCATGTTGCAGTTGCCAAAGAAATCTATTTAGTCTCAATCCGCCTGTAGGCAGATGCTGCTGCCATCTTTTCTGCATCCTAGATGGACGGAAAGTGATCCCCTACTAGGGTATTTTCAAAAGGCTCCTGAAAAATTGACAATTTTAATATCAAGAAACCCCAAATCATCCAAATATCTGAGAATTCTGTTTCAGGCCTTGCCATCCTGGTCCAACCAATGAGACCGCTATACCTGCAAACTCAACACAGCAAGCAGCAATTTCCGCCTGCAGCAGGCCATGGCAATGATCATATTTCTCAGACCTTAAAGGTACCAAGTTACGTGGGCACACAGAGACATGCACTTCTTGGAATATGGCCCCTTTAGTAGCAGTTCAGTGAAAATCTCTAAGGATCCATCTGGTGGGCCCAATATTTCCTGATGAAGAGAGAGAAAGAGGCCTGAGTTGGTCAGCTCTGCCATCTGAGATGTTGTCTCAAAGTAAAGTTCTCTGAAACTTCCCAGGATACTCCCTCAAGTCTAATCAAAATAAAGTTAAGTTTAAGACACTACAGATTTTCTACTCATAATCTGATCTCAAATGCTTATGACAAATGGCATAAGTGGAAATAAAACGGCAGATTTTCAGCCTGGATTTACAAAAGGAACAAAGCTTGAGCCAAAGATCTATGACTTTGTAGACCTGCTAGGAAGGCCATTTTCAGTGGCAAAATTCCAGACGGGAGGCTCCCTCCATGCCTGACCGTCAGCTGCTCTTCTGGAAGGAAGATTCAAAGGCATTTGATCTGAGCCTTTTGGCCCTTGAAGGAAATAGAGGCTGCCTCCTTTCCTGCCCTTTTCTTTAAATGGGTGCAGAGACTGAATCATGCCTCTTTTAACAACCAGACGCAGCCCAAGAGATGTCACCTTATTCTTCTCTTCCTGGACTGCCTGGACGTCAGAGATGCTCTCTGAAGAGCCATAGCTATTTATTGTGCAAGAGTTTAATATTCCCTGTTTAGAATCTCAGGGCCCTTCAGGGCAGAAAAGAACTCTCATTTTGTGATTTTACAATACCAAATATGTATTCATTTATTTTGATCTTCCTAGGGCTATTTTAGTCATAAAATGAATAAAATTTGTATTTTGTTGGTTTTGTTTTTAGTGACTAACTAATTGATCTGGAAAAAAAGCTGCTAAATTGCTATTAGGTCAACTACCTGATCTGAGCAGCACAAAACACCAGAGACCTGCTATACAGCAGCAAAGATTTGGGAATTTGTATTTATTTTTTGGCAGCCATCTATGGGTTGTCCAAACAGTTAAGATTTGGCACCTCAATAGAGCTATACAAATCCTGACCCCATTAGGCCCAAGAAATCACAGGACTATGCAGGCTCTAGAGTATCTGTTAGTGAACAGGGTGAATTATAACTAGAGAAAATGGGAAGCGGCTTGGACTTTTACAAATACTAAGGTTTTAGCATCTTGATTAACGGTCAGGGAAGGTCTAGATGCCCCCTGAAGTCCCTTCCAATTTTATTGTTCTGTGGCTTGATAGGACTCTGCTGATGTTGCAAATAAGCATCTCGTACCTAATAAAGTAGGCACCTCAGGCATCACAGTAGCTGTGTATTGTGGGCTGTCATTGGATTGTCTAGGAAGGAACATTGACATATATATCAAAATGAACCGGTTGATGATGATTCATGCCTGCTGCAGGGGTACAAATGGACTTGATCTCTGAGGGGCCAACGCTCCTGGGCGATCTCCGCCCAATGTTTTCCCTGCTCGATTGATTCCTTTCTATCCAATGCATCTCGGTGGAGCCCCCCCCCTTAGCTAAGCAAACGTTTTCCCTCTTGGCCTTTTGGGGTGGGGGTGGGGGGGGGTGATCTTAAAAGCCACGAAGAAAACAAGCAGGCAGGGAGGACTTTTCTCTCTTAAACTGCTGCCAACCCTCGCTCTCTCCTGCTCTGCCTGTTAGGCCCTTGCTTGGCTAGTTCTCTTTCGGTTCCTGCCTCCCAGTTCATAAGATGACTTCTACTGGGAGACAATGCTTTGTCAGGCCTGGACAGATTGACTGATTTGAATTCCATTAAAATGTTAAATTTTCATTTAAAAAGTCAAGATATAAAAAACCAAGAAAAGGGGCTGAGGAAAAAGTAAAATACGAATGAATATGCAAGGGATTGGATTACCAATGTCACAGAGATTATAATGTTACAGTGCAGGTAGTCCTCGACTTAAAACCATTCATTTAGTAACCGTTCAAAGTTACAACGGCATTGGGGAAAAATGGTCACATGATCAAAATTCAGGCGCTTGGCAACTGGGGTGTATTTATGACGGGGTCATGTGATCACCTTTTGTAACCTTCCCAGCTGGCTTCTGACAAGCAAAGTCAATGGAGGGAGCTAGATTCACTTAATGACACACGATTCACTTAACAACTGTGGCAAAAAGGTTGTAAAATGGAGCAAAACTCATTTAACAATTGCCTCACACAGCAACAGAAATTTTGGGTTCGTTTGTGGTTGTAAGTCACTGTATATCATCAGTTGACTGTGAATAACTCAATATATTATATTGTTTTAAAATCTGCAGATCATTCTATACAAAACAAATATTAGGAACTATGTTCCTAATGCAACTCTGTAAATGTATAAATCACAGAATCTAATTATGAATGACAGGACATTCTGTCTACATTACTAAAAGCCTGCACTAGTTTACAAATCCTATAAACGTGAAACATAGATTATATGTACAGGGAAACCTAAATTTTGGAATCCATGTATTCACCTGTAATCTAGGAATGGTTTCCAAATTGAAATGAATTCTATATAATAAACATATAATAAACATTCTATATAAACACATAAAGAATGGTTGCTGGAGTTGGGTATTTTCTAGTCTAGGGAAAAGAAGGACTAGGAGTGACATGATAGCAGTGTTCAAATATCTCAGAGGCTGCCACAACGAAGAGGGAATCAAGCTATTCTCCAAAGTACCCGAAGGCAGGACAAGAAGCAACGGAAACTAACCAGGGAAAGAAGCAACCTAGAACTAAGGAGAAATTTCCTGACAGTTAGAACAATTAATCAGTGGAACAACTTGCCTCCAGAAGTTGTAATTGTTCCAACACTGGAAGTTTTTAAGAAGATGTTGGATAACCATTCATCTGAAGTGGTGTAGGGTTTCCTGCCTAAGCAGGGGGTTGGACTAGAAGACCTCCAAGGTCCCTTCCAACTCTGTTATTCTAATTCTAATTCATTATTAGATTTATTTCTAGCCTTTCCCCCATAGATAGGCTCAAACACCCTTTCCAAAACAATGATGCAGAACCAGTGGTGAAGGCGTCAGGCCAGAGACTGGGAGACCGTGTCTTCTAGTCCCCCCGGGGCAGGAAGCCAGCTAGAATTGGCCATGATTGGAAGGAAGAAAAAGAATTGTTGCTGCAGTTAGCAATTCAAAGCTAATTCAGTGTACTTTGAGAGAATACAGGTGGTCCTCAACTTACAACAGTTTGTTTAGTGACCATTCGAAGTTACAACGGCACTGAAAAATGTGACCTTTTTCACTTATGACCAATGCAGCATCCCCATGGTCATGTGATTGACATTTGGAGGCTTGACAACTGGTTCATATTTATGACGGTTGCAGTGTCCTGCGGTCATGTGATCAAAGTGCCCTGAAAACATTTCTATTCCAACAAGCTGGTCTGGCCTAACTCTCCCTTTTTAATTGGCTTTTAAACTGGCTTTTAAACCTCTTTAGATAAATTTGGATGTTTTTTAATCTTTGAGCCTAAATTACTTAATCTGTTTCTAAATAGTTTTTAACTTCTATATGTATTTGTATTTATTATGGCTGTTCACCGCCCTGAGTCCTTCGGGAGTAGGGCGGTATACAAATATGAAAAATAAATAAATAAATAAATAAATAAATAAAGTCAATGGGAAAGCCAGATCCATTTAACAATGGTGATACTAATTTAACAACTGCAGTGATTTACTTAACAAATGTGGTAAGAAAAGTTGTAAAATGAGGCAAAACTCAACAAACATTTCACTTAGCAACATAAATTTTGTGCTCAGCTATGGTCGTAAGCCAAGGACTACCCGTATATATTTAGTGAAGCTTAATAAAAATATCACAAACTTTAAGATTTGTTTAATTCCTTTTTCAAAACTGCTGAATTTTACAACACTGCCATCAAATTTGAAAGAATGATCCAATCTGCTCATTACATTCTCAGCAATTTTGAGAGAATAAATTCTCTATTGTGAACAGAACTAGAGTAGTATACCAACCAGAACACATTCCTATTTTTTTAACTACCACATTCAAGATAAATTTATGTTATTTTTCCATTGAAATTGTCATGATACACAATTGTTACTGCATTTAAATTCTGCGTTCACTTAATCACATAAACTTTGATTCAGTTTCTGAGTCAAAACTTCACCCGTAGTTTATAAATAACGCCCAGCAGATGTTCCAAGTTACGTGTTCTAAGATTTCTCAAATCCAGTCAGATCTGTTTCTCTTTGTTGCTGCAGTTGTTTTTAATACAATGCAGCTTATCTGAAAATACTGAAGCAGGATGGTGAACGAGACCACTGTGAAATAAGAGTCTCAAAAGATCTTACTTTTGTCTGATGAATAACCAAATCCTGCAATCTAGACCAACTCTTATTTTTCCACTGAGTGGAGTTTTTATTCTCTCTTCTTTGTAAAAGTTAAAAATAATAATAATAATAGCAAAGTAAGAGGAGATAAATCTAGACTTATTTTTCTCCTCTATTTATTCCAGACTTACTTAGTATTGAATTATATCTTATGAATTGTCTAGCTCTGTTGATATCAGCTGGGGATATTGATGCAGAGGCTCTGGAAGTCCCATCCATTCCATAGAGAGGAGCCACAGTCCATTGGGTCATCCATGTTAAGCAATTAAGATGGTGATACTGTTTAAATTTTGGAGCCGCCAGCCAAAATGATAAAATCTTGAATTTAACCCTTGGTCTTTTACTGGGCCATATGAAGCTCATTACCTATTTATCCAGAAATATCTTGTTTTCAGTTTGTTTGAGAATCATTTGGAAAAGAAACTTGCCTTGGTAAAATACCGTATTCAGTTTAACAACTGAAGTATTAAAGTATTTTAATAAAAATATTAAATATATATATAAAGTAAATTCCTAAGACTATTTTTGCAACAATGTTAAACGCTGTTATTAGATTCAGGTATTGCTTTTCTTCCTCTCTTAAATTCTATGTAAACACATGGGTTATACTGGGGGTGGGATTCAAGTAATTTAACAACCGATTCTCTGCTCTAATGATTTCTTCCAACAACCAGTTTTCCAAACTGCTCAGAAAGTTAACAACCGGTTCTCCCAAAGTGGTGCGAACTGGCTGAATCCCACCACTGGGTTATACAGACATGTGAAAAAATAAGTACACTTCATGTATTTTTATCTTTTTTTAGCGTATCAATATTTTAAGTATTTGTTCAGCAGCAAATTAAGAGATACTGCTTTTCCTTGTGGGAAAAAGGAAGTCCCCCGTCCCACAGCTCCAAGGCCTATCACTGACCCCTTTGGCAGAAACTCCCTCCAGCAGGCATTTCTCATGACCGTCTATCCGTCTTCTTTCCACTTCTCCATGCAGAATTTTTTCAGCTGGTGGTTTTGGAGGGTTTCCTGCACGCAGAGCCAAGCTCAAATCCCTCTCAGCATCTCGGTGGGATTCAGATCCAGGCTTTGACTCGGCCACTTCTCTCTTTTTCCAGTCGTTCTGTGAGGTTTAGAATCACGGTCATGTTGCACGGTCCACTTTCAGTTGAGCCTCAATCTTCTGAGAGATGCTCTCGCGTGACCCTCAAGTGCCCAGAGTTCATGGCGGATTCCATGGTGAGGAGCTGTCCAGGCCCCGATGCAGCACAGCAGCCCCAAAGCAGAACATTTCCATCACCATGGTTTCTCACCATAATGAGCCGAGGTGGCGCAGTGGTTAGAGTGTAGTACTGCAGGCTACTTCAGCTGACTACTAGCTGCAGTTCGGCAGTTCAAATCTTACCAGCTCAAGGTTGACTCAACCTTCCATCCTTCCAAGGTGTGTAAAATGAGGACCCAGATTGTTGGGGGCAAGAGGCTGACTCTGTAAACCGCTTAGAGAGGGCTGAAAAGCACTGTGAAGCGGTATATAAATCTAAGTGCTATTGCTATTGCTATTTACAGTCAGTATGGGGTGCTTCAGGTGAAATGCTATCTCTGATATCACCAAACACGTCTTCTGCTTCTATGGCTAAATATAAATGTCGAGAGCACATTGTTCCAGAAGTCCTGGTCTTTCCCTAGGTATTCATGGGCAAACGTTAGCCTCCCCCTGATGCCCAGAAAGGACAGCAAAGGTATCTTCTTTCTAATGGTAGAGTGTGTCCTTTGGCATCAATAGTGACGAGATCTACCTGAAGGTCATGTGACAAAATTCTGGGATTCTTAGGGACCTTTTTCAGCATCTTGCATTCTGCTCTTGAGCTGAATCTAATGGAACAGACTGGCCTGAGCAGTCAGCCATTTTATTTTGGTCACTGACCAGCAAAGGCCTTGCCTGGGCAGGTTGGCTGTTATTTGAAAACTTCTCCACTTGTAGATGATCTTCCAGTCATTGGAATGATTGATATCCAATTACTTGGTGATCTTTTAAAATCTTTTTCCAGACCCATAGGCACCAACAACCTTCTTTCGGAAGGCCTCAGAACATTCTTTCAATCTAGGACTGGTTATACCACACACTTCAGCACCAAAGAGCAAATCAAACTAAAACCTGCGATAAGATTCCTCCAAGATCCTCTCTAAGGATGCAAATGAATGGCATTCAACGAAGAAAAAAGTTTCATGAAGAGGACTAGAAAGAGTTTTGGAGACTCTGCCTTGCACCACCTGTCCCAACATAGCATCTTACCACAAACCAGAATGAAGCTCTGCAGTGGGAGGAAACGTGGCAAAAAATGAGGGAAGACCAAAACAAGCTGCACTGCAAAGGTAGCCATTGAAGAGAGGACACAGGAAGACCCACTCATAGACTGTTGTAGTAGTCCAGATGAGAAACCATCAGAGTTTGAATTAATGGATGTGCAATGATAGGAAAGACTTAATCCAGTGAATGCTCAATAAGAAAAAATGACATATTTTTACAGTTGCCACTACAATGGGCCAAGGAGAGCATATCATCCAACACAGTGTTTCTTAACATTAGCAACTTTAAGATGTGTGGACTTCAAGTTAGCCAGGGAATTCTGGGAATATTCTATGTTCCAACCTAAGCTTAGTACACAATATTATCTACCATAACGTCCTACCTGTTAATGACTATTTTAACTTCAATCGCAATAACACAAGGACTATCAATAGATTCAAACTCAATGTAATTTGCTCTAATCTTGATTGTAGGAAATATGGCTTCTGCAATAGAGTAGTAAATGTTGGGAACACTCTACCTGATCCTGTTGTTAGTCTTTCTAACCCCCATACCTTTTACCTTAAACTGTCTACCATGGATCTTACATGTTTCTTAAGTGATCCCTAAGGGGGCGTGCATAAGCGCACCAGCATGCCTACTGTCCCTGTCCTACTGTCCCCATTTATATGTTCTCATTTTATGTGTTTATGGCTATGTTTTGCTTATTTATATCCATTTATTTGTCCATTTTTTCATGTGTCCATGTCAATGTCTACACTGATACTTGTTTCCTTTTACTTGTTGACAAAATAATAAATAAATAAATAAATAAATAAATAAATAAATAAATATCCACACATTTCAAAATTGCTAAGGTTGAGAAACACTTAATCTAACAGAACCCCAAAGTACCTGGCCACTGGCACAGGAACCCCTCACAGCTCTGAAAAGAGAGGGAAAGAAGGCTTAAGAGGGGAAAATGTTGAGCTGAAATACTTGCCTGTGTTAAAATTTAACAACATATTATTTATCACACAAACACCTGCAACCCTGAATTGATACAGCTGATATAAAGGCTTGTTTGAAATTATCAGCTAAGAGGAATAGTGTACAAGGGGGAAAATCCTCATAGGACCAACATTAGAAGCTCAGGGATCCTCTCTGAAAGGGGGAGCTTCGAGGAGCACAATGAGCCAGAAAAAGAGCATCCAGAGAGAGATGGCAGGAACCAATTGCTAGTCTTGCTCAGGGATGATAGCCTAGTCAAGTCTATCAGTTGCCATGGATAGATCTAACAGCACTGGGCAACCAGACCATCATTCCCCACCCATCTTGGTTGAATGACATGTCCAGAATTCTGACCTGGATTGGTGTCAGCCTCCTGGATACACCTGATTAGGTGAGCTAAATCTACTTTATTGTAAGGCTATATTAACAGAATCTTGCAAGTCTGAAAATAGAGATTTCTTGCCACTTAACTACAGCATGTTCTTCCTAAGTTTCTTCCTCTGACCATTAAGCCACTGGGGGCTCCTGCCTCTCTTCTCTTGACTGTTCCCTAGGCTGTATCTCTTGACCTCATTGCCCCAAGTCATTCACACTCCATTGCAACTGGCAAGATTGTGGTTGGCTAAATGAATTGTGGGACAGCAATCTCTGAAGGATTGTCAACAAAAAAGGGATGGAGCAATATAGGGCACTATGTATGTATATATGTATGTATTTATTTATTGAATTTATATTGCCACCTATTCGCCCATGGAAACTCAAGGCAGCTTACAGAATATAAAACCACATTTAAAACAATAAACTAATAAAACTAGTAATAAAACTAACTAATAAAAAGAATCAAATAAATTATTGCAGTACATGACAAAATCACCCCCCACCTCCTACCCCCCGCCCCAGCAACAGCAGATCACATGAGCCATTTAATGGGCTCCATCCCGCTCTGGGTTCCCCAGGCCCACTGGCAGAACCAGGTCTTCAGCACCTTCTGGAAGAGTGTCAAAGTGGGGGCCATTCTAATCTCTTGGGGGATGATGTTCCAGAGAGAGGGAGCCACCATGGAGAAGGCCCTTCTTCTGGCTCCCACCAGGGGTATCTCCCTCGGGGATGAGACTCGCAGCATTCCCTCCTTCCCCGCTCTAATGGATGTGACCGGCAAGAGACGATCCCTCAGGTCTCCTGGTCCCAAGCCATGAAGGACTTTAAAGGTGACAACCAATACCTTGAATTGCACCCAGAAGCAAATTGGCAACCAATGCAGCTCCCGCAGGAGAGGTGATACATGGGCACACCGGGGTCTGTACAAAACCATGCAGGGCGCTGCATTTTGCACCAACTGTAGCTTCCAGATGCTCTTCAAGGGCAGCCCCATGTAAAGCATGTTGCAATAGTCAACAAGGGAAGTGACTAGGGCATGAGTGACTGTGAGTAGGGATAGATAGGAAAGGGCATAACTGGCGCACAACCCGCAGTTGCGCAAAGGCCCTCCTGGCCACGACCGCTCTTCGAGCAGGAGTCCTGAGTCCTGAGTCCAGGAAAACCATACCTTAGCATTAAATTAGCATACCTTAAGGATCCAGTACAGTTTTCTTCAACAGTGGATGAAGAAAGGTTTGAATAAATGTTCCTGGGCAATTGCCAGATGTTAAATAACAGTCTATGAAGTGGGTCAGATAAGGCAGGAAAAGAGGAGAAGAATAAAGGGCCCAGGAGGGCAGGTAGGGGAAGGAGAGTCACCGTGGCAACTGAGTCCCAGGCGATCTGGGAAAAAGCAAAAGGTGAAGGTGGCTGTTAAGGTTGTTCCTGATTTTGGCATGGAAACAGGGAATCCTTCTGGGCTGCAGGTGAGGAAGTTTCCCTGGGAAATGAGCCTGAGAAGAGAAAGCAGGGACTCGCAAAGCAGCAGCGTCTGATCCTGGCGAACTCAAGTCCATTAGATCAGCTGAAGGTGACCAAAGGACTGGAAAGCCAAAGCCCATCACTCAGGTTCTTCTTCCTCCGTGCAAAAGGGCTTGTTTTCAGGCCAGCCCTTTTCAGCAGTCCCTTGCCTACAGGGTACAGTCGTAACTGGTTATCAAAGCTCAGAAAGCAAGAGGCAATGTATTATTAATTCCCGTAAAGATGATTACAGGAAATTGCAGAAAGCAATGTGAAGTGTGTTGTTCTGTGAAGCAACACAGAGCTAATTTCCAGAACTGGATAATATTGTTCATGGGACTGTACAAAATATACACACTTTCCACTTTTCCAGAATTCTTCACAGGGGAAGATACTACAAAACGCAAGAGAGGAGGAGGAAAGCAAGGCAGGAGTTCCAGCCAGAAGGATGGCAATTCAGGATCAGATTTAAGATGCAGGTTGGCAGTTGAATGAGTAGCAGCAGGTAAACGATTGCCCTGAAAATACCACGGACCTCTCATTCCTAATCTTATCCTGCTGTGAGGCAAAGCCCAGAGGACAGAGAAACACAGAAAAAGACCCAGGGGCCCTTTGAGGATTTTTTTCTTTCAAATTAATTCATTTCTTTTTTAACTGTGTTTTATTATTTTTTAAATTTTTGTCGGATGATGGACATTTTATACAAGTAACAATAATAGCACTGCTGCTGAAAGAGATAAAAAACTCTTTCAGTGTAATTGGAGAACAATTCAAAAATAAAATCCTAGACTGAACAGCAACACAATCTCCAAGTGAACGGTCCCTGCTAAGTTCAATTAGGAATCAAATACTAAGGAAAAAGACCACATGGTAACAAATACCAATGAAAAGGAAGGATCCCGTTTGTGTTCAACTTACTTTGTTTATGATTACGACTGCTGTTACGGCAAAACAGTTACAGTCTTTATTAAATATAACGGCAAAAGGGTTAAACTACGTATCATGTAAATATTTAAGGAAGGCTGAGTTGGGCATATTAAATAACGTAAGTGGATATAAATTTAATTTAAAAAGCTTAGAGATATATATAAAGATAATAGCAATATCTATCACATTAATAAGAAATAAAGTAAGGAGAAGAAAACATGAACTCTAAGGCAGTAAAGAGAAAGGATCGGAATAAGGTTGACATACAGTCACTTCTTCACAGGTATTTTTGCGAACAACACGTCATAAATGGTTTCCCTTGCTTCCGACTGGGACTTTTTGGTTAACCTGTAGCTTTTCTGAAGGATTCACATCAAGTATTAACCAGGTACAACCCTTCTTAGCCTTCCAGGTGCCATCAAGTTGGGTATAAGACTACGCAAGACATATCACTACCTCAGATCCTGTTAATTCACTTTACAACTTTGACTTTAAAAGAAAGGTTTTACAATTATATCCTCATCAGAGGATATAGAATTTGTCAGAGTTCCAGTCAACTAAGGTGTGATATTTATCAACTGCTGATTTAAGAGGCAAGGTAGATCCAGGTGCCGTTTATTTTGTTCAGACATTCGGGGGGGGGGGAGTTGATGGGAGGGGAGGTTGGTTGTTGCTTATTTGTCTGGAATTTTTTCTTCAAGGCTTCATGAAGCATCTTTCTCTCCTTGGTTAGTTTCCATTTATTGCTTCTTGTCTTGCCTTCTGGTGCTTTGGAGAAGAAGTTGACCTCCTCTTCTTTGTGGCAGCCGCTCAAATACTGGAACGCTGCTCTCATATCTCCCCTAGTCCTTCTTTTCACTAGACTAGGCCTATCCAATTCCTGTAACCATGCTTATATGTTTTAGCCTCCAACCCCCTAATCGTCTTTGTTGCTCTTCTCTGCACTCTTTCCAGAATCATCTTTTTTATATTGTGGCAACCAAAGATTATGATCCTAATAGTCTAGAAAAACATGCTGATCTTAGATGAAGACCTGCATCTCCTGTGACACCTTTCTTTCTTTTTCTGCCTTCAGCCTTTTCAGTCTTTAAGTTGCCATTCTAAATCCACAGACATGTGATATGTGGAAGCCCAAATGTATGCTCAAATAGATGATTATATTCATAATTATATATTGGATGTTACAATTCTTTATGCCATGGCTCCCTATACTTTTCAATATCTAATTTGGCAAAGTCCAGCAACCATTACTAATAATTCCTAGGTGCTTATTATTTTGCAAATTTCTGATTAAATCCTCTAGTTCTAGAGACAGTTCTTTAATAGTTAAGATTGTCAGCTCATGACCAGATGTCAGAAGGTGTTTTAATCAAGCCTATATGTTTCGGCAAATAATTGTTACATGGCAATTCAAAATATATCATCCAATCATAATAATTGATCTAAAGTTCATGGTGTTTGTTATTAATAAGGAGTGGGCAACATTTTGGTTTCTGGAGGCCTCGTTTGGGGAAAGCAAAAAGAGACAATATGGAGGAGATAATAAGACAGGAACTAGAATTCTTGTTTTCTTGTGATTGGAGAGAAAACTTGTAGGGAGGGAGGGAGGGCATTTATCTTAAGCAGACATCTTGTTTTTATGTTGTCTATTTCTCTTACCTCAGGGCCTCCACAGCCAGGCCATCCCTGCCTTGACAACTGCCTCAGTTCGCCGTGGCAGCTCCAAAAGCACCATCCAGCAAGATCCCGCGTGGCCACTGGCCCACTTCTTCTGCTTGCTTGCGGTTGCAACAGAGCAGGAGGCCAAGTGACACGCCAGTGCTGCAGTCACAAGGCAAGGCAAGTGTCGGGGCATGGATAGCCTGGCTGCGGGAGCCCTGAGGTAAGCCGGTGCAGTGGCACTGGTAAGATATCCCCCAAAATAAGCCCTAGTGCTTATTTCGGAGTCCAAAAGAAAATAAGACCAGGTCTTATTTTGGGGGAAGCACGGTAGCAACTTTATGTTCCGCCTAATGAATCTCCCCCGTCTGGCAGCAAACTCTTGGGAACAATATGGTAAGGGTCCACAAATTCTTTTGTGGTTGCACACTAAATGTATAGTGACTCTAGGGTAGCTCTATATTTGATCCCTCCTCTCTGCTGGGCTGGATATTTCTCACCAGATCAGAGAGACTATTGGGATGACTGTGAAAGAGTTGTAAAACTGTTACTGAAGCTGACAGGATGTCAATCTAATGCTTTCTGTAGCCTCATTCTATTATTCATCTAGATCCTACATTCTGGAATAGTAAAGAAATCTTCACCTCTATTCTTTACTCTCCTTCACTTCCCTTCTCCAGACGATACACAACTCCATACTCTTCTACAAATAATACTGAAACAGAGCAAACGCTATTGTGAGTAGGATGGGCTTCACACTACTGTACTACTTCTGTTGCAAAAAATAAATGTTTATTTTTCCCTGAGTTATCCACATGTCAAAACTATTCCCCAGTTGATCAGGAAAGATGGTGTATGCTAGGACAATTCTTGAATGGAAGTCAGGAAGCACTTGTGGAGAAGAATGGTAGCAAGAACCTTCCCAGAAGACAAAAGGAAATCAAACTGGTGGGGCAGAGAAATGAAGCAATATGAAGAATATGAATAAAAATGAGGAAATAACAGCAAGGCAGAGGGTCTCCAACTGCAGAGCTTCAGAATAGATTCCATCCCTCCGTAGATGATGTTTCTGGACCTTGAAGAAAGCGCAGAGGGAGAGGGCTCTAGAAGCTTGGCAGAAGGGAGGGTTTCTTGCCTCAGACCTGAAGAGGAGCAGACAGATGGTGGACATCTGAGACTCCCTACTAGCTGAGTCCTCAGCAACCATCTGTTAGACAGAGAGCATATGAAAAAAGACAGGCTCCCTTCCTGGGCACACAACTGGGATTCTAAAAGCCCACCGACAAATAACCCCTTCTGCTGATCCCCAAGGGAATGGATGACTAAGAAGCCCTGTGTGGAATCCTGAAGGAGCTGCAGATGTTTTTATCCCTCCTTTATCTTGGCGCATGTGGCCCACAAGACGGGAAGGAATGCTGGAAGTGAACAACTGGCCCTGCAGATGGACTCCGTGGGAAGAGTTTGATTTCCTCAGGAACAGGCAGGAGGCATTTCTGTGATATTCCTGACAAGAGGTGGATTGTATCTCCCAAGAACTAGGAAGGATATGCTTGGAAATGCCTTGCAAACCTGATCCAAGGAGTGGAGTGAAGAAGGGGGAAAGCAGTGCAATGCCGAATATTGGGAATAGGATTGGCTACGAATAGGCCGGCTGCAGAGTCTGCATACGAAGTGAACATGTATAAAGACAGGTCAATTTTGGCAAGCCAAGGATTGCAGGGGCTTTATACAGATAAAGGAAAATGATTCTTTTTGTCGTTTTAATGCAAAGGGATAATTCAGGAGGTGCTCTGTAACATGCTGAATGGATTGCAAGCATATACAGGTAGTCCTCGATTTACAACAGTTCACTTAGTGACCATTCAAAGTTACAACAGCACTGAAAAAAGTGACCATTTCTCATGCTTATGACCGTTGTAGCATTCCCTTGATCCTGTGATTCAGATTTGGATTCCTATGTTGAAAACTGACTCACATTTATGACGGTTGCAGTGTCCTTGAGTCATGTGACACACACACCCCTTTTGCAACCTTCTGACAAGCAAAGCCAGTGGGGAAACCAGATTCACTTAACAACCAGGTTACTAATTTAAGAACTGCTGTAATTCACTTAACAAATGTGGCGAGAAAAGTCGTAAAATGGGGCAAAACTCACTATGTTGGGCTCAATTGTGGTCGTAGGTTGAGGACTACCTGCAGTTTATTCACAAGGAACAGACCAAAGACGTGAGGCGAAGTGCAGTTACCCATGCAGGGGGGGTCCCGTCAAGAGTAGTCTATTTCAGTAGGAACATAAGAGTGAGCCCAGCTCAGTGGAGAACCCTGGTGGCTCAGGATTGAGTTGGCTGGGTTTTATTGCTGTACTAAGGCTGCACCACTAAGTGACCTGCCCAAGAGCTCCATGGGGATTATCTTCCTTGTAACTGACAGCCACTTGCCTCTTGTGGAACAACCAACAATCATCCTGCTCCATTTTTACATGGCAGTCCTTCAGTCACTTGCAGATAAGGTTTGCGTTTCTTCCAGACTAACATACCCAACGCCTCCAATGCTTCCTTTTCATTTTTTTAGTCCAAGATCCTTATAATCTTGCCGCTCATCTCTAGAGATGGTCCAGTCTGTCAACATCCTTCCTAAAACGCAGGGCCTAGGATTCACACCATATTCTAAGTGGGGTCTAGCTGTGCATAATAGAAAGGAGCAGCCATTTATCTTGAGCCTGACACCAGCCTCCTTTAGAGCCAGCTTAGTTGCTTTTTCTTCTTCTGCAGTTACACCACAATGTGAGTACATGTTCAGCTTGTCACCCACCAACACACCCAGATCTTTTTCACACACAAAAATAGAAGTTAGCGTCACCTCATATGGTCTCACCTATCTTGCCTCTCATCATGCCTTTCAGTTTTTTTACTGAGATGTAGACCTTTGCAAGGATTACATACAGGCACGTGTACAGGAAGTAGGACATGAGTGTAAACATCACAGGGGCCCACCAAAAAGTTGTAATTGCAGAAAGACAGACAAACTGAAAGGGACAGAATCGGGATTCTGGAGAAACTTGAGAAGCTGGGACAGTGGGCAGAAGCTAGCAAGATTCATTTAATAGGCGGCAGTGACTGAAGTGCAGCTTTACCGTCAAGCCAAACCATGTTCTGCACACCGAATGTTGCATTCAGTAGCATTGCATTGTAGGAAGGACACTGACAAACTGGAGCATGTCCAGGTATGATTTGAGGCTAGGAAAGAAAACCTCTATAAATCACACTAAAGATGATATTACTTTGGCAAGATTTGGTTTTGTCTGTTTGTTTGATTTCTATTCTGTTTTTCTGGCATATAACTGAACTGAACCCCACTCTTCACCCATCTACCCATCAGAGAAATTATGCCTAGCGTGGGCTGGATCATCACCTTCAGCTCAGCAGGGCATTTTAATTTAATTTAATTAATTCAATTTATATGCCGCCCCTCTCCAAAGACTCAGGGCGGCTCACAATACATTTTAAAAAATCATTATAAAAAACATTTAAAAATTAAAAACATCAAAAACATTAAAAACTCATTCATGCCATTCATGGCCGGATCTCGCCAGATCACAAGAGCGAGATCAACAGCCCCAGGCCTGCCGGAAAAGCCAGGTCTTCACCGCTTTTCAGAAGGCCAATAGGGTGGGGATGGTCCAGACCTCAGGAGGTAACTGGTTCCAGAGAGCTGGGGCAGCCACAGAGAAGGCCCTCCCCCACGGGCCCGCCAGCATTGTTTAACTGACGGGACCTGGAGGAGATCAACTCTGTGGGATCTTACTGGTCGCTGGGAGCTATGCGGCAGAAGGCGGTCTCGAAGATAACCTGGCGCTGAGCCATGTAGGGCTTTAAAGGTAATAACCAACACCTTGAATTGTGACTGGAAACCAATAGGGAGCCAGTGCAGCTTGCGGAGAATTGGTGTAATGTGATTGTACCTAGGTGCACCCACGACAGCTCACGCAGCTGACTTCTAGACCAACTGTAGTCTCCGAACACTTTTCAAGGATAGTCCCAAGTAGAGCGCGTTGCAATAATCTAACCGTGAGGTGACAAGGGCATGAGTGACTGTGAGGAGAGACTCCTGATCCAAGTAGGATCGCAATTGGTGCACCAGGCGAACCTGTGCAAAGGTCCCCCTAGCCATACCTGTCAGATGTTGCTCTAATCTTAGCTGTGAGTCTAGGAGGACACCCAAATTGCAAGCCCGTTCTGAGGGCGACAATTTCTCCCCCCCCCCCCAAGAACCAAGGACGGACAATCAACATAGTCTTTTGGAGGCAATACCCACAGCCACTCGGTCTTGCTTGGGTTAAGTCTGAGCCTGTTGACTCCCATCCAGACCCTCACAGCCTCCAGGCCCGGCACATCACATCCACCGCATCACTGAATTGACGCGGGGTAGAGATATACAGCTGGGTCTCATCCGCGTATTGCTGATACCTCACCCCGTGTTGTTGGATGATCTCACCCAGCGGCTTCATGTAGATGTTAAATAGGAGGGGAGAGAGGACCGAGCCCTGAGGCACCCCGCAAACGAGGGGCCTAGGGGTCGACCTCTGTCCTCCTACCAACACCGACTGTGACCGACCAGAGAGATAGGAGGAGAACCACCGTAACATGGTGCCTCCCACTCCCACTTCCTTTAGTCGTCCCAGAAGGATACCATGGTCAATGGTATCGAAAGCCGCTGAGAGGTCAAGTAGCACCAAGATGGAGGAATGACCCCCATCTCGGGCTCGCCAGAGATCATCCATCAGCGTGACCAAAGCAGTTTTCGTGCTGTAGCCAGGCCTGAAGCCAGACTGAAAAGGGTCTAGATAATCCATTTCCTCCAATGACCGCAGGAGCTGAAGTGCCACCACTTTCTCTACAACCTTTCCCACAAAGGGTAGGTTGGAGACTGGATGGAAGTTCTTTAATTCTGCTGGATCCAGGGTAGGCTTCTTAAGGAGGAGCCTTACAACCACTTCCTTTAATGGTTTAACAATTAGCAGTACCTTGACTCTTTTCTAATTTTCTAAAACAGAAGCTAACAAGGAAAATAGAAGATAAATTATTTCATAAATTATGCCCTATAATATGCAGAGTTGTGTTGCTCTTTTCCATGTCTTTTCTTCTAGCTGGGAATATAAAATATAAAATATCATAGAATATCATCAGAGTTGGAAGGGACCCTGGAGGTCTAGTCCAACCCCCTGTTCAAGCAGGAGAGCTTATACCAGTTCAGATGAATGGCTGCCCAGTCTCTTCTTAAAAGCCTCCAGTGATGGATTCAATTCAAACTTTTATTGTCAGTGCACAACATATGTACAATGAGATTGGTTGAGCTCCCTCAGTGCACCCCCCAACACAAAACAACTCACAGGGAAGACAGAAAATCCCTAACCCAATAAATCGTATTAACAAAACACCCAGTCCTATTGCACCAGTGTGAAAATGTTACACGTTGCCTGTAAGTCCTTCGTACTATGTAGTTATGTTGTTGTTTCACATTCAGGAGTCTGACAGCCCACGGATAAAAACTGTTCTTCAGCCTGTTTGTCCGGCTGGCTATGCTTCTATATCTCCTTCCCAATGGTAGGAGGGTAAAGAAGTGCTGACCAGGGTGCGAGTCATCCCTGAGCACCCATCTGGATCTTAAGCCTATCTTCTGGGGTGTTGGCTATTCCTGCCAGCTTGGTGTTGTTTGCAAATTTGATTGAGTTCCCCTTCTATTCCTTCATCTAAATATCAATATCTATGAAGATATTGAAGAGTCCTGGACCTAAGACAGAACCTTGGGGTACCCGACTGCATGCTTCCCTCCATGCAGACATAGTTCCATTAAGGAGTAGACGTTGAATGCGGTTTGTTAGCCAGTTACAAATCCATCTGGTGGTGATACTGTCTAGCCCACATTTTTCAAGATCACCAAGAAGTAGGTTGTGGTCTGTGTTGTCAAATGGCTTAATATAATAGTGGGGTGAAGCAAACCATCTTTTTCTAGCTAGCCATGGCTGAAAATGTATTTTTAATTTATGAGGAGTGGCAAAGAGCATGTGAACGCTTAAGGGATTGCAAAGCCAACAGCATCTCAAGGGAAGAACTACACACTAATTTGTTTGTACATCAGTGTAAATTATAATGATCATGTACTACACTGTGTTTGCAGCTATAATGAGTGACACAAATATTTCCCACAGGTGCACAGCTATGCTTTCACCTTCTTAGTGGATGTACAACTGGAAGTGCAGCCTTCCAGATGTGGCTTAGCAGCTGCTTCACCTAGAAGACTTTGTTCCCACACCATTGACCAAAACCACAATGCAGTCTGGCCAATTTCTCTTTTGCTCAGAGAATGTGAAAAACATTAGTGTGAGCACTATATTATTCACAAAACATTTCTGCTAGATTGTCTATAAAAGCTCTTAGATACTGAATATTCAAGTTGGGCACTTAGTGTAAAGAAGGTGCAGCTGTAATTTTCTCTGGCTCTAAAAAAGAGCAGGCATCCTTTACCGAACTAAAGATCAAGTGACATGAGCTGATTACTTTAGATGAGAATTGGCATGCATGAGCTGGTGCTCCTCTAGAGTCTAGTCAATACTGGCTGCCTTCCTTTGACTGTGACTACGGATTTGGAAATAAGGGCAAAAACTTGCAGGTGTGTGTGTGTGTGTGTCCCCCAAAGGTGCTTTTTCAAGAAACTTTGTTTTTCCTTGAAGACTTTCACTTCTCATCCAAGAAGCTTCTTCAGTTCTGACTGAATGGTGGAGAATGGAAGGATTTATATTCCTTGCAGTCAACTGGTCATTAGCGCTCTGAGAGTCATTGAGGCCACTTGGATGTGAATTTCTGCCCTCAGGGCAGGGGTGAAATTCAGCAGGTTCTGGAGAACAGGTAGCGGAAATTTTGAGTAGTTCAGAGAACCGGCAAATACCACCTCTGGCTGGCCCCCCAGTGGGGCGGGAATGGAGATTTTGCAGTATCCTTCCCCTGCCACACCCACCAAGCCACGCCCACAGAACCGGTAGTAAAATAATTGAATTTCACCACTGCCTCAGGGTCACCTAAATAGTGTGAATAGTAACTGCAAGGAATATAAATCCTTCCATATTCCACCATTCAGTCAGAAGGGAAGAAGCTTCTTAGATAAGAAGCAAAACATCTTCAAGGAAAAATAAGAAAGTCCAGTTGCCTTTTGAAAAAGCACCCTTGGGACAACCATGACCTGGATGACTGAGAACCTCCATAGACATTTGTGGGGGGTTGGGTTGAGGGTTGGCTCATAAAAGGAGTACCTTTTAGCCATGAAAGTTACCCATTTCCATGGGAGCCACCCCAGAAGGTTGACACCTGGGTCCACCCCATGGCTTTATTACAGAATCCAATGGAGCAAAGTGGCCATGAGCAGAGAGCCAGAAGCATCCTTCTTGTCAAAACCACCAAGAAGTCCTTTCTTTTTCTTCATATTTATTTCAGTGCCAGGCTTGCTAAAACTTCAGTAAGACTAAAGCTCTTTTTAAAAGTTAAAAAACTCTGAAGGACATTCTAGCCCTGGGCGGGCAGGGGATGACACAAATAAGCCTGAAAGAAAGGACTTTGTAAGACCATCATAAGTACTCCTCATTCAGCACAGTTGTAACTTCACAGTTGTTGAACAAGTGGACATTAAATGAGGACTACCTGTAATCTCATAATCATGGGAACAATTCAAATCACTGTCAGTTGCGAGTATGATGGCCATTGGGCAGGCAGGCAGTCCTCCATTTACAAACACAACTGGGACCAGAATTTCCATTGCTAAGCAAAACAGTTTTAGTAGTGAGTCGCATCCAGTTTTATAACCTTTTTGGCCATGATTGTCAAGAGAATCATGTGGTCATTAAGTGAATCCAGCTTCTCCAATTGACTTCGCTTATTGGAAGCCAGCTGCAAAGGTTGCAATTGGGTATCACATGACCCCGGGACAGTAAAACTGTCATAAGTACAGCTCTGTTGCCAAGCATCCAAATTCTGATCACATGACCATAGAGATGCTGCAATGGTTGTAAATGGGAGAGCCAGTTGTAAGCCACTTTTTTTCAGGTCCATTGTAACTTCAAAAGATCACTAAATGAATGGTTCTACTTCGAGGACTACCTGCATATCGGGCATTTTGACAGCAACCTTCATCTCTGAAGGCAGCTCAGTGAAGCAGAGACTTAGCTCGGCTTGTGTTTTGCTCCCAACCTCTTGTTTCTCAAGGCTCCCCCTGTCTTTCCGCACCATGAAGCACTCGCTTTCCCTGAATGAATTCCAGTGGTCATCCCAGGTGGATGCTGGGACAACTGGAACCCCTGATTAGGGTTTCTGCACTGAGCAGGTGACAGCTTTCCATTTCATGATTCCACATAATCTCCAAATGTCCCAAAGGTGCTTTTTCAGGAGGCAACTGAAAAAGCACCTTTGGGACAACCATGACCTGGATGACTGAGAATCTCTACAGACTATAATCTCCAAATATTTTCAGTTAACTACATCTTCTTTGGGGTCCTTGGTGCTCTCTGAGCTGGGTGGTTTTCTTACAGACGTTTCATGACCCAACTAGGTAACATCATCAGTGCTAAAAGAGAGTGGGTTTGCACTGATGATGTTACCTACCTGGATCATGAAACATCTGCATGTAAAACAACCTAGCTCAGAGAGTACCATGGACCCAACAGTTCAACCGTGAGCTACAAATATTCTCTTCTATTGATGCATTTTCTTTCTACATTCTTGATCGTTTTCAGATTGTTCCCACAGATCTCCTTACCTATCTGATTCTCGAGCATCTTTATTATATGCAAGAACATTGGCTATACAATGTTGGCCGCAGCAAACTCTCTCTAAACTATTTAAGACTCAAAATGAAACTCTCTTCTCCCATCATTTGCTGCAAGACAAAGATCTCTCGGAATTAAGCAGCTCTTGTGCCTGCCACATGCTGCCTGCAATTCCCACAACCGCTTCTCAATTGTGGAGATTTGCAGCATTACCGCAATGCATCTTACCAAAGCAGCGCAATGTGAGGAAATGTGTGAACTTTTTCTCAGTTTCTATGGACACAAAGCTGAATGATGGTCAGAAGTGATTCCAAGAAACCCTGAGCTCTTCCTTCAATTCCTATTTCAGAGCCGGTAAATATCCATTAGGAGGAATAGAAAAAGATGATGCAAAGTACAAGGGGCAGGCTCAGATGTACTGTGTGCGTGTGGCCTCTAAGCCTGAATTCTAGGGATCCCTATAAAGGCAACGTGGCTGAGCCAAATGGAATTGGGGCTGTACTGAACTGTTCCCAGAAATTATCATTTAAAGAAATGTAAACAATATCATTCTCTAAAGTCCATAATCAATGAAGAGCTCATACCTTTGTAAGCCCCCTGAGTCACCTTGTGGCAAAATGGGTGGCAAACAAATTTAATAAATAATAGTAATACTCTGATTGTGTAGAGTTGCAATGACCACCAGATGCACCAAGCAATGGCTTTGTCCTTTACTGGGACTCCTCAGACTTATTGTATGGGATTCAAAGCATTTACCAGGAATTGAACTCATGGACCTCACACTTTGGATGACTACTTGCAGTGCCTTAACTTTAGATATTATCCTTCTCCTGCAGTTCAGTGGTTGCAGAAAGCGTTACCCAGAACATCTATCAGAACAGACAGATACTAGAGTGCAGGTCAGATGCATCTTGCTACCATAGATAAATTCTATAGCAAGGCAAGGTTTTGAAAGACCAAAGAAAACTGACACTAAAGATCAAGTTTAGGAGACTAAAAGCAACAGTCTCAAAACTGTTTTATATAGTTGGAGATTTCCATAATTATGTTTGCTCAAATTCCAAGCTGATTTTACCATATTTACTCAAAAGAAATTTAACACAGAATTTAAGATGCTTCCTGCCCACCCAAGAAAGTTAGATAAAATCCTGCAAGCACACACATGTGTGCATGCATGCACACACATGGACACACAGGCAGACAAATCCTTCTTCACTGCTTAGTTCCTTAACCTACCTATTTAAGATTGTCCAATTTTACTGAAGCTAACCCTTGACATTTTCCTCATCTCTCTTTCTATATGCGAGTACATATGCATGTCCATATCTGTCTGTCTGACTATATGTATGCATTTATATCTATCTTTGTATTAAGAGCCTTGGTGGCGCAGCAGACTAAAGCACTGTTAAGTAACACCAGCTGCCTGCAATTACTGCAAGTTCAAATCTCACCAGGCTCAAGGTTGACTCAGCCTTCCATCCTTTCGAGGTAGGTAAAATGAGGACCCGGTTTGTGGGGGCAATAAGCTGACTTTGTATAAAAAAGAACACCGCTTGGGGGGGGCGAAAGCCCTACTAAGCAGGTATATACAAAAGTATGAAGGCTATTGCTTAACGCATTGTAAGCCGCCCTGAGTCTCCAGAGAAGGGCGGCATATAAATTGAACTAATAAATAAATAAATAAATATCCCAAGGCCAGACTCCCCAGCCAGGATGAATTTATTGAGTTAATAACTAAAATCAAATCAGTTTCATGTAAATGAGAGATCCCACTTGTAGAATTATTTTCTCAACTGCACCTACATCTCTCCTCTCAGGCGACCCAGACATATATACACCAAAAGAGAGGCTGTGGATATTCAGACTCTGCAAGCACAAATAGTTAATTAATGAAATGGCTCTTGATAACTCAGTTGCTCTGATAGGCTCCATTTCTGGTAAAGTGAGGTAAAATATGAGCTCCTTTAGGCAAGAGTTGTTTTTCCATTCTAGTGGTAAGAAGGAAAAGGTTGATCAATTACAAGCACCAGGAGATTGCAGGTGCCTCTTCTGTAATAAGGCCCATAGAGTTTTTGGCTTTCCCTGCCAGTTGAGACCACACGCCACACCTAGTCTTGTTACTTGGCATCTGCAGGGCAGAGCCTCTTCATCCCTGGAGACCCTCTGCTAATTCCTCCTGCACCCCTTTTGTAGGGAGAGCTTCCCTGGGCAGAAGAGCCTTCCTCATCTATACATTCCCCTCAACATCCGGGCAGCCCCCCTTCCCAAGACTTCACCCCTTCCCCTGCTTGCCCTGGGCTTGCCTTTATTACTAAATTCCCAAGGAAATCTCCCACCCCCACCCCACCCGTTAATAGGCAGTTACTTTATCTTTCGTCTAAGTAAGTCATCTTGATCTGACAAAACTAGAGTGAAGGTGAAGCTCTTCTATAAATGCAGCAGGAGAGAAGCTCAGGAAGCCAAGCTGTCGGCTAGCAGGATGGGCTTTAGAAACCATTCAGCACCGACTGGCGTTCAGCAACAGAGCAAACTCTCTCAGAAACCCCGTAATGAGGCTGTCAAGAAGGACCAAGAAAAGGCTCAGGCACACTTACGGTTTGGTTATCTTCATACAGCTTCAAGTCATATCCACTCAGCTCCACACAGAAAATTATTGCTGTAACCCCCTCAAAACAATGGATCCACTTTTTGCGCTCGGATCTCTGCCCACCCACATCCACCATTTTGAAAGTCAGCTCTTTGAATGTAAACTTGTTCTCCACAATCCCTGTGGTCATGTCCCGGGAGCGCAAAATGTCCTCCACGGTGGGGATGTAGTCCAAGGCGGCGATCCTGTCCAGGTCATTCAGGTAGTAGGCAGCGTTGTCCTCCAGGTGGTACTCGTTGGACCGGCGGAAGCACTCCTGCACCCCAGGGTCGGCCCACAGCCTCTTCATGACCCCCAGCAACTCTGGGGTGATCTCCCCTTTACTCTCTGCGGGGCCCGTCAAGGCAAAGAGCTGCACGGCGTCGTAGGCGCGGTCGGGGTTGTGGAACTCGATCTTCAGAGATGCCAGGGCGCGGATGATGCGGGTGAGAGAGTCGATGGCATTGTAAATGATCAAGGGCTTGTATTCCTTGCAAGCTTCCAAATTAAAACCGCCACTGTGAATGATTTTCATTTGTTTGACAATGGTACTTTTGCCAGAGTTGCTGGTGCCCAGGAGAAGGAGCTTGATTTCCCGTCGTTGCCGCTGACTCTCAGAGCGCAGGTGGCGGTCAATTCTTCGGGACCGCCGCGCTGCCTCTTTCTCCTCTGAACTTTGCCGACATCCCATGGTACAGCGAAGGCGAGCAGGAGAGGCCACCTGAGACTCTCGAAACAGGAGCTCTGGGAATTGGGTCTGGAGGGGATGGACAGCCGGGTGGCAGCTGAGAAGGTTCCTCCAAAATGCCCCTCCACCAGCAGCTCCGTCTCTCACAGCAGGGGTACGGAATTCGAATGCGTCACCAGCAATTACGGGCCACCATCGCAGCGGAACTCAAGGCCCCCTCGCGTGGGGAAAATGAACAGTTGCACATTCCAGTAAGGAAGGGAGTTTCTCTTTCCTACAAAAGAGTCAGACCTCTTTCTCTCCCTGGGCTGCCCTTGTCCTCCTGCATCGTTCTGTCATCCTCGTCTGCACACAAGGAATCTTCTGTACGTCGGATGGCTACGCTTTGGCCTGCTAGGGATGGTCCAGCTGCTCCTGCAAGTGGCCCTCAGGTGTAGACGAAGCCCTGGGAAACCAGGGTGCTGCATGCATTTGGCTTCTCGGACAATTCTTTAGGGCTGGCGTCACGTTTGGGGACAGGACTCGGTCGTCCCCACCTGCAAAAGGAAGGCAAAATAAATAAATTCAATTGCTGGCTCTTTTTGTGTTCCTTCTTCCCCTCGTCCTTCAGCCTGAATGGGAAAGGGGGGTAATTGTGGGAAAGCCAATTGAGGAGAAGAGGATTCGTGCTGGGAATTGGTGCTTAGCCCAACAGGCCTTGCCAGCCTGATCTTTCCATTTGATGGTGAAGCAGATGTGTTATTCATGACCTTCTTCCCTCCAAGAGGAGAGCAGACAGGACAAGAGGAGGAAGTTGAGCGCTTCTGACTGCCCAAGAGCGCCTCTAGGCATAAGCAGAGTGTTCTTAATATTTTGGCACTTCTGCATTTTTGGCATTTATGAATCACAGATTGGCATTTATAAATCTATGATTTACAGCACCGGGCTCTGCGACAAGTGGGCCGAAGGACAAACCCTCATGGTCCTGATGCTTCTCCCACCATGTAAAAACTAGGCAAGGACAATGCAGCCAGCATCTCTGCTACCATGGGACAAATGCGAGGAGCAGGAGATTGTGACTTTTAAAGAGGAAGATCTTAAGCTGTGGGAAAGGCCTGGCAGTCAGCAGAATTATCCTGCAGTGCTGCATTCTAACCACTGTGCCACCACAGCTCTAAAGACTGCGTACCACTCCATAGTAATTTAAAGCCCTCTCTAAGCATTTTACAGTCAGCATATGGCCACCAACAATCTGGGTCCTCATTTTACCGGAAGGATGGAAGGCTGAGTCAATCCAGAGCCCCATCAGGATCAGACTCCAAGCTGTGGGCAGAGTCAGCCTGCAGTACTGCATTCTAACCACTGTGCCACCAACACTTCTTATGGAGACATGGTGGCCCATCTCCCTCTTACTTTGGGAGAGGGGCTGCCTCTGCATGCCAACCAGTTTCACAAAATTAACAACCCAATTTCAAATTCAATGGAATATGAGTGAAAATATTAAGGTTGAATCAAAGGGGGGATGTTCGCCATACGCTTACTTGGGATTTAGCAAGATCAAATTACAGAATGCAAAGATTTTAACTTGGAAGGCCATCCAATCCATTCCTACAGCATCCCCAACAAAGGGCCACCCAGCGCCCATTTAAAGCCCTCCGTCAAAGAGGCATCATCACCTTCTGTCAGCCCTCCTAGCTAAACCAGACAGGAAACCCAACCAGGTGAGCTAAAGCTCCGTTACTGTAAGGCTGCATGAACAAAATCTTGCAAGTCGGAAGATACAAACTTCCCTCCTCCACAAAAGTACTTGATTCATTAATGCAGATCCATTTCTACGTTTCTTTTTCTGTCCGTTTTACTTTAGCCCCTGGGGACTCCACTCTCTCATCTGGTTGCTTCCTAGGCAGCTTCTCTTCCCCTCGTCCCCCAAGGAGACCCACACAGTCCATTATACACACACACACACCTGTTCCATAGTGAACAGCTCAGGTAGGGATTTTTTTTCTGAAAGTAAATCTGAAACCAAAATCTACTTCTGTGTAGTTTAAATCCATCATCCAATCTTCTGCAAGAACTTAGAAGAATGCAGCTCCACCTTCTGCTCAAGACCACGACTGGTCTTCTCTTCTCCCAATTACACCTACAGAATGCCTCCAACTGTGGTTCCTCATCATTTGTCTCCTTCCCAGTCCTGTATCATCTTGATCTCTTCTGAATACCCTCCAGTGGGGAGAGTGTTCTTCCTAAAGTGAACTGCGCAAAGCATACTAAGTACAGGTCCGACCAAGGCAGACTAGAGAAGACCTAGGACTTCCCTCGATCTTAGAACAGAATAATAGAAAAATAGGGTTGGAAGGGAGCCAGGACTACATTTGTTATCATTGGAGCTGTGTCGCCCAGGTGATTCACCCTGGATTGCTGCCAAGATGGCTCCCCTCAGCCTGTATTTACCTCTGTGGTTATTGCTAGCCACCTGAAGGACTTTCCCTCTAACCCTGTTGAATATATCTTGCCAATTTCTTCCCGTTGTTTGTGCTTCTCCAAATTCTCCTGAATACTTATACCATCCTATAGTATTTTGCTAACTCTATCTTCGTGTCAGCAGCAATTTTTGCAGTGTTTTCTAAGTGTTGACTCCTGGCAACTATCCAGGCAAATACCTGCAGTTTTCTTGGCAAGGTTTTTTGGAAGCGGTTTGCCATTTCCTTCTTCCTAAGGGAGAGACTGGCTCAAATTCACCCAGCTGGCTTTGTGCCTAAGGCAGGACTAGAACTCATGGCCCGCATTCCTGGCCAGGTGCCCTCACCAGGACACCAAACTGACCCTCCATCCCTCACTAGACGGAGAGCATCAGAGTGCCTAGAAAGGAGCCTTGTTGCATCCCACACCCTGTTTCCTCCAGCCCGACCAAGAGCCCTGGGCATGCTGGGTGCCACTGTCTCCATGCCCTTCCAAGGGGAGCCCTGCCCAGTGCGCTCTTTGTCTTTTGTTCTACCAGAATCTCCCGGGAGAATCTGCCGGATGCTTCCTTGGTTCCTTCCCACGGTCAACTACACTGATTCTGCTACTAAAAATGAGGCCTGTTGAACCACTCAATGATCCCTGCCGGAATTCCTTCTGGCATTGGTGCCAGAGCGACATTGATCCGTGGCTACTCAGCTCCTCTTTCCCCCTTTCGGAAGAGAAAAACAACAGCTGCCCAGCATTGCACCATCCACCATGATGCATGAACCCCACCCTTGTATGGTATAAATCCTGGCTTGTAGTTCATGGCAAAGTACGACTACTGCCATTTAATAAACGGGGTTCCCGGCAGCCCCTGAGATCTTTGGGTGTGGACCGGTGCCCCTTCCAAAGTGGCCCCCAGAATATACGGGAATAAAACTACAAATAGATTTAATTCACATCAACCCTATTTTCACACCCACCCACTTACAATAGTTCATTTAGTGACCAGTGATTCACTTAATTGTGACAAGAAAGGTGATAAAAAGGGGTAAAACTCACTTAACTGTCTCACTTACCAAGTCAAGACTAACTACAGGTAGTCCTTGACTTACAACAGTTTGTTTAGTGACCATTCAAAGTTACAACAGCGCTAAAAAATGTGACTTATGACCGTTTTTCACAGTTGCAACCTTTGCAGCATCCCCATGATCATGTGATCCAAATTTAGATGCTTGGCAAGTTGTTCATACTTATGACGGTCACAGTATCCTGGAGTCATGTGATCCCCTTTTGCGACCTTCTGACCAGCAGTGGGAAATCCAGTCACTTAACAACCAGGTTACTCACTTATCAACTGTAGTGATTCACTTAACAATGGAGGCAAGGAAGATCATAAAAATGGGGCAAATTTCACTTAACAAATGTCTCACTTCAGAACAGAAATTTTAGGCTCAATTGTGGTCATAAGTCAAGGATTATTGACTTGACTTGTATTTGGAATCACTGCACTGAAAACACCTGAAGCACAGACAGGGGCTTCAGACCGATCTATCACATACAACAGGGGTCCCCAACCCCCAGGCCACAACCCACACCTGGGCCTTGAGTGGAACTGGGCCGTGGAAGTGCGCTCCATTTGTGTGAGCAGTGGGTGCGCGTGCCCGCCGCTCACACAAATGGAGATGTGAGTACACACTTGCCCGCCACTCGCACGGGACCATCCCCTCCCCCCGCCGATCCGCAAAGCTGAAAAGGTTGGGGAACTCTAACCTATAGCATTATCCCAAAGCCTAATAATCTTGAATTTAAGGCAAATTCCTCATAAAAGGCAAGGTGATCTTTCTCTTGCCAGCTTTATAAAACCAGTCCTAGAGCTTCTCCTTCCACAAATATGCACAATTTGAACATGGGCGTATGTAATAGCCCCAGAAGGCCACAACAATTTAAAAAAATGATCCAGGACAAAGAATAACCCAACCTTAGTTGAATCAATAACTTCTGGCTGACTCCATTTATAAAACGAATGCTTCCTCCTCTGCATTTCCCTATCATTCACGCATTCCAGAATCTGCCCCCCTCCCAAGGGGCAGAGCCTGCGCTTGCCCTCACCTGCTGTGTTCTCCCGTTCTCGAGAGAGGCGTCAGGAAGGGTCCCAGCAGCAGCCGCTGGTACAGCAGGGCCTTTGATCTGGAGAAGCTGATCTCTCAGCAGCAATATTAGTTACTCCAACCTTTTACTTTCAAGAGACTGAAGTAAGCAGAATTTGCTTAGAACTTGTGCTCCAGTGGCAGGCACTTCATAGGATCAGTAATTGCTCTATCTATCATCTATCTATCTATCTATCTATCTATCTATCTATCTATCTATCTATCTATCTATCTATGATGAACCAATCTTTTATATCACTTCAATCACAAGTGACTCTAAGTAGTGAGTATTCACTCTAAGTATGAACACTAGCACTGATGTAGTTTGGGTAATGAAATGTCTGCAAGAAAACAACCAAACTCAGAGAGCACCAAGGTCCCCTCATAGCAAATATTTTTCTGTGTATCGTTAAGTGTATAAGTAGTTAATAATAAAGAAAAAAGGAGAGAAAACCTGAAGGAATCAAGATGCCCTATGGAAAGAACATCAAGAGTCTGGATGAAGACAATCATTGCAAATATCTGGGTATCCTTCAAGCTGATTTCATCAAGCTCACTGAAATCAAGAAGAAGGTTAAAAGTAAAAATAAAGATCTTAAGACAAACTCAGTGGAGGAAATGCCATCAAGGCAATTAACAGCTGAGCAATTCCAGTCATTAGATACACAGCTGGAACAGTGGACTGGACTGAAGCAGAACTAAAAGGCTTGGATAGGAAGACCAGAAAAATAATGGCAATGAATCATGCCCTTTATCAATGCAGCAATGTTGACAGACTCTACTTACCAAGGAAAATAGGTGGATGTGGAATGTTGCAAGTACGTCAAATGACTGGAAGAATATCTGAAGGACAAAGATGATGATGTACTGAAGCTAGTATACCAGGAAAGTTTACTAAGTAGTGGAGAAACCAAACTGCCTACATAGGAAAGATTAAATAAAGAATAAAAATGAGAAATGGCAAGGCAAACTATTATATAGTCAGTGCATTAAAAATAGCAAACGAAGCAGATAACAGGACCTGACAATAGCTAAGAGGAGGAAAGTTGAAGAAAAAGACAGAGGGACTAATTCTGGCTATACAAGACCAAGCCTTAAGAACAAATACATGCAAAGTCTGAATTGAGAAGAAAGCAACAGGTAGAAGCAATGCCTCTGCAAAGAAGCTAAAAAAACTGGATCACCTGGTGAACTGCTGCAAGATCACCCAGACTGACTACAAGCAACGGTATGGCTAAGTGACAACAGTGGTGAGTTGGACAATCTGCAAGAAATACCATTTGCTTGCAAGCAAGAACTGGTGGGACCATACAATAGAAAAGTCATGGAAAATAAAGAAGTTGAAGTGCTCTAGGACTTTAGAATTCAAACAGACAAGTGCCTGCTACATAACACCTCAGATGTCACAATTGTTGATAAGACAAAGAAGTCTGGATAGTGGTGGACGTGGCAGTCCACGTCCTGGAGATGGCCTGGAGATGGCAGGACAAAAGAAAAAGAATTGGAGAAAACACGAAATACAAAGACTGCAAACAGAAGTAGAAGGACCGTGCCTGCCCTTGGGGCAATCCCAAAACAACTGGAGCACCACTTGAACAATAATCGCCATCCCTCAATTTCAAAAGGTAGCTTGACTTGGAGCAGCTTCCCTCAGGGGGGTCCAACTCACTAGTAATGCAGCCCCACAAGATACTAAAAAACATAAAATCGGAAGAGAGTAAATTTGAGTCCTGCCTTAGTCACAAAAGCCAGCTTTGGGCCAATCACTCTCAGCCAACCCACCTTGCAAGGTTGTTGTTGTGGGGAAAACAGGAGAAGGAAGATGTATCTGATAGGTTCACTGCCTTGAGATTTTAATAAAAGGAATAAAGGTGGAATAAAGTTTTTTTAAATGCCTGGAAAACAATCAGCTGCAGTTGTCTTGCTCAAACATAGTCCTATTCCCTGAAGGTCTTTGAGAATTTAAAAAAAAATTAACACATTTGGGGACGATCCTGAGGGAAGGAATGAATCTGATTTATAGAAGAGGAACTCTCACAGAAAAGCTTTCCTGCTCTGCAAAGCAGGGGAAACGTCATCCCTTCAGGCAGGGACTGTCTCACCCCCACTGGGATTGGCCAGTCCCACTTGTGCCAGCAGAGGAGGCCTGCTGCAGGTCAGCGGGGTCCAGGAGAGCCTTCTCTGCTGTGGCTCCTGCCCTTTGGAACACTGTGCCCCCGATGTGAGATTGGCCCCAACCCTACTATCTTTTTGTAAGGCCTAAAGATCCCAGTGGAGGATCAGCGCAATAGAAGTGGTTGATCGAGTAACAACAGATCCCACCTCCCCCCGCCCTCTGCCCCTGACCTCCCCAGGTGCCCTTGCTTTCAATGTCTTTTCATGTTTTAATTGTACATGTAACTGTAAGCCACCCAGAGTTCCCTATAGTAAGATGGGCGGCCAATTAATTTTATAAATGATAGGTAGATGGTAGGTAGGTAGATAGAGATAGATAGATAGGTAGGTAGGTAGGTAGATAGATAGATAGATAGATAGATAGATAGATAGATAGATAGAGATAAAGATAGACTAGATAGATGGACTAGATAAATAGATAGATAGATAAGATAGATAGATAGATAGATAGATAGATAGATAGATAGATAGATAGATAGATAGATAGATATGGATGGACTAGATAGATGGACTAGGTAGATAGATTAGATAGATAGATCGATAGAAGGATTAGATAGATAGATAGATAGATAGATAGATAGATAGATAGATAGATAGATAGATATAGATGGATGGATGGATGGACGGACTAGATAGATGGACTAGGTAGATAGATTAGATAGATAGATCGATAGATGGACTAGATAGATAGATGATAGATTAGATAAATAGATAGATAGAAGGATTAGATAGATAGATAGATAGATAGATAGATAGATAGATAGAGATAAAGATAGACTAGATAGATGGACTAGATAGATAGATTAGATAGATAGATAGATAGATAGATAGATAGATAGATAGATAGATAGATAGATATGGATGGATGGATGGATGGATGGATGGACTAGGTAGATAGATTAGATAGATAGATCGATAGAAGGATTAGATAGATAAATAGATAGATAGATAGATAGATAGATAGATAGATAGATAGATGATATAGATGGATGGATGGACTAGATAGATGGACTAGGTAGATAGATTAGATAGATAGATCAATAGATGGACTAGATAGATAGATGATAGATTAGATAGATAGAAGGATTAGATAGATAGATAGATAGATAGATAGATAGATAGATAGATAGACAGACAGACAGACAGACAGACAGACAGACAGACAGACTAGATAGATGGATTAGATAGGTAGGTAGGTAGGTAGGTAGATGGATGGATGGGTAGATAGATAGATACCCTGTTTCCCCCAAAATAAGACATCCCGATAATAAGCCCAATCAGGCTTTTGAGCACATGGCAATAAGGCCAAGCACTTACTTTAGAGTTCAAAAAAATATAAGACAGGGTCTTATTTTCAGGAAAACACGTTAGATAGATAGATAGATAGATAGATAGATAGATAGATAGATAGATAGATAGATAGATAATCTATTCTGCCTTGCAAAAATGCCAACTTTTCCAGGAGTGAAGAATTCATATTTTACTTCCCATTTCCAGCAGCAAGCACCTCACATAGAATGATATATAAGGCGCCTTCTTCGCTAACTAGAAACACACAGATCTGTACTTAAAATATAGCTTGGGTACCAAGCTGGTGTCATGCCACCTTCCTCTCAAAGTAGGGCACTCAGCTGGATCCTCCTGAGGAATCGGACTTATCAGCAGTTAGCTCAGTTCATCCAAATCCTCCCACCCAGACCCAAAATTGTCATTTTACCCTAAGGTGTGACTTTTGTGAAAGAAAGAGAAACCAGATTCTGTGTGTAACAGGAGTGTTTCTTCTTACAACTCCAGGCTGCATTTGCCACAACCTCGTGAAGATCCCCCAGCACCTGGGATAAAGGCCGTCACTTCAGTCTTCTACTTTGACTTATTTATCCTTACAAGCCAAGTGTTATAATTGCCAAAGAGAAGACATAAAATACTAATGCAAAGTTTAAAACAGTAAAGTAAAAAACAATAACAAAGACAGTAAGTGTGATTATAAAAGGGTTTTTAAAAAATAGGTATTTGACTTAGATCAAAGGTGTCAAACTCGCATCGTTACGTGACGTATTGGGACTTTTTCCCCCTTCACTAAACCAGGCAGGGGTGGGGCCAGTGCATGACGCATCCGGCCCGTGGGCCACAAGTTTGACAGTCCTGACTTAGATGCTCCCCAACTCCAAATTGACTCCGGCAACTGACAGCAAAACCAAATAACAGATGGTTAGAATGGTCCTCATAGCAGCTCTGCAGATGAACCCTTTTACCTAAGCAGGGACCAGGCCACTCTAAGATGGGCCACCAGATAACCACTGGTGGATACCATAAGGGTGGAGTAATGTTTATGTTTTGTCACCCTTATCACTATGGTGTGGTCCCAAATATCAGGTCTTATCAGACTCATCTTGTCTTCCTCCATCAGCCCGCCAGGCAGTTCATAGAGCTCCTCTGGAAACCAAAGTTGGCACAGGAGAAGCCAGATGTAGGCGATTCAGGACTCAGCCAAGCCACCCACCAGATCCTCAGGAAAAAGTCCCTCTGGAGATCCACAAGGATCACCCATAGCCTAGGATGGGTTCATTGCCTCATTTCCTTGGGGGGGGGGCGCGGATATGATTCTAATGAGCTGGAAGGCAATCAGAGACTGATCTGGCATGGCAACCGACTGGTGTTAACATCCCCTACTAGCAAATCAGGTGATAACATCCCAAGGCCAAAATCAGTAATTCAGCCAAAAACTAAGGTGGGGCAGGGGAGATAGTCACTAAATCTTAGATGCACCTTTAGAAACTTGAGTTAACCCAATCAGAATCTGTAAGAAGAAAAAAGTTACAGCTAACATTCAGACTTCAAGTTAAATTTAGATATAAATGTTAAATCCCAAGTTTCAGATATGGCACAATTCCATGTATAAAGCTGTGGCCTAACAAGGCTTCTTTAAATGGCTTTCTTACTGCAAGAGAGATCAACAATCTCTCAGAAGTACTTTACTTGCCTCCCACATTGGAGTTAAGTTTCAGAAATTAAGTTAGCCTGGAAAAAAAAACTCTCTTCAGAAAAATACTTCATTTTCTCCATATACAGTATTTGATCCAGGATCTCCTCATTTTTTTCTATTTAAATTCAGTAATTTTTTTTTGTTTTGAGGAAAGATAATTTTACTGTTTTACAAATAGGTCATGCAGCAGTTGTTTTCATCATACTCTCCAGCAATTTATCCTATTAAAGTTTAGAACTTTCAAAAATTCATTCATAGCAAATAGTTTTCTAGAGCTCCCTTACTGAAGTCTTCTGGTGTGTGCCTAAATTTCAGGTTGTTTTTACACAGCTTGGTTTCTAGAAATTCTAGCTTGGCTTCCATTTTCTTTACTTTTGTCTGGAGATATCTTTGAGTAAAGACTCCTCTGAATTTTCATCCTTTAAGCTTTCTTCTGCAATTCAACTTGAGTTGTAAGTCTATAATATTTACCAACTATTTTTTTCCTGAAAAATACTGAAATTTACTTGAATTTCCTGTTGTGTTTATTGAAATAATTTTAAAAGATTACCTTTCAGAACTTGCATCTCTTGCTTAAAGAATTCTCAGAATTCTGGAAAACTAAGGAATCCTGCTGGTATTCCCTCATCTTAGAAAAGTATTTTGCTTTCGTTTAGTCATTTTTGAAAAATAACAAAACAATTTGAACTGATGAGAGTAAAAGATTGATAAAAGATCGTTGATATATAACACCAAAATAGGAAACAATCCAGTATGAGAAACATACATAAAGAAAGCTCTAATGGAATTAGAGGAATGAATATGCAGTGATTTGGGGTTCAGGGCTGGAGCTGCTAAAGAAGTTCCCAACAAGGGCGCAAAAGTTTTATTACTGTCTATGAAACGCCAAGCCTGCAACTATAATTCAGTCCCGTCCATTTCTCTGATTTCTTGGGCCTAACAGATAACAGTTTCCAAATGGAATAAATTTAAATATGCAAACATTTCCAAAAGCACTGCTTAAGAAAGCTAATTTGTAATCACATTCTTATCTCCCACCTTGTAAAGTTAAAACTGCTTATCTTTGCTCTATCTGCTTCCCCCCTTCGCTCAAAACATCTTTGTTTGCGCCTTGAAAATCATGCAATGTTACACTCCACCGATTTTCCTACCTCCAATGTTAATTTGATTTTTCTCTGTGATAAAACATTATTGCTGTGATGAATCAATTTTAGACTGACTTTCTAGGTAACGTGAACGGACAGGCAGGCACCTGACCCCCGAGAGTTTTGTCTGAGAGGGAGCTCCAATTCGTCTTCCTTAAAGCCAGAAACTGGTCACACTGAATAAGCAAATGTCCACGTGGGGCCAGTCCAGCCAAGGCCGTTTCTCAGGCAGCTCTTTTGCCTGTGCTTTGTTCTGCCCAAAGGACCCACATTCACACAAACATGCCCAGGTAACATCTCCAGTCACCCATTCCAAACTTCTGTGAAAATTGCTATCTGGGGGGATGCAAGCCAGCAAACTGAAACCCGGCAGGTTTCAGCCAGAAGAGTCCTCAGGCTCAAGGCCCCTGCTCTGCAGGCCCTGTGGGGCCCCAAGGCTGCCTTTTGTCCCTAAGGACAGAGGAGAGGCCTGCTTCAAAAGGTGATCCTCCCAAGCTGGGGGAGGGAATGGAGGGGGAGCCCTGCTACCAGAAGAATGCCAAGGTCCCTTCCAACTCTGCTATTCTGTTATCTTTCCTTCGGCCTGGAATTGGGATGATGGGAGCAAAGGGTTCAGAATTTGGCTAACTGGCAAACCCATCGCCAAGGAAAGCCACACTTCTAAACAGAGTCTTATTCAGCCAAAATCCCTACCTAATTTAGAATGACTTGCTGCCAAATTAATGTGCAAAGTTGGGCTGCAAGAGGCTTTGCACAATAATTTTCCAGTTTTATTTGTACAATAAACCACCGTGAGCCCATTCAATCTAGCAGTATACAAATATAGTAATAATTAAATAACTAACTTAAACCCTGGTTTCAGGAACAGGTAGACAAAATTACCCATTAATATATCAGGGGAAATTATCCATGGCTGGTTCTGTAGCATTTAGAATAAAAAAGGCAGGTGAAAGAACTTCTGTTAATAAGTTACAGATGTTAGACTATCTTTCTATTTCCCAGAAAGAAAACCCATTTTGAATAGTAAATATCATTTCAGGTCCTGGAGAATCTGGATTAGAACTGCACCATTTAATTACAGACTGCCTTCTTGGGATTCAGGGTTGCCTTATGGAAAGGGGGGCATGAGAGTTTTGCTCGTGCCAACTCTCTCATTAGGCTAAAAATTGAGCCAATAGAGCTACTACCTCTCCGCTGGGAGATGAGACAAACAGCAAGAGGCACCTGAGGTGGCAGATCTGGGTCACCAGCTGCCTTTTCAAACACCCAGCCATTAAGAATGTCTGCCCCGGAGGCCAGAATAACTTCGGGTTGTCCTACACCCACTTTAAACTTTCCAAAACCAGATGAGGTCATTTCACCTGGATTCAGGGAATTTCTGAAGGTCCAAAATTAATGATTGGATGCAGAGCGGGCCGAGGGTAGAAAAGGAGATTGAACTCAGGGACAGTGTTTGGTTAGAAGAGTTTCTGGATGAAGCAAATAAGCCGCTTTCCTCTTCAGAGCTGAGTTGGGCTCCTTCTGACGGGCAAGTGGCAGAGAGGCACAAAACCGACCCTGTGTCTCTCCAGGCCCAGGTGATCAGCCCCAGCAATGAGGGCACCTTTCATCATCTCTGTGGGATCCTTGGTGGTCTCTGAGCTTGCTTGTTTTCTTGCAGACATTTCATGATCCAACTAGATAACATCATCAGGGCTAGAAGGGAGTGGGGTATGAACTGATGATGTTACCTAGTTGGATCATGAAAACAAAACAACCCAACTCAGAGGGCACCAAGGACCCCCCATTTCAGCCTTAGTTATAAAAATTCTCTATTATTGGTATCGTAACTGGGGCTGTTCTTAGGCAGAGACAGCCAAGCCTCACTTGCATTCTACATGAGGCTACCTGCATGCACGTAAAATGCTAACTGGCACAGAGCACTGCAGCTGAAACAGGGGCGCTGCTGTTCATGGGCAGAGGTTTTGCCCAAGGCCCTGAACTCTGGAAAGCAGGAAAAGGAGAGGACGCCCCTTCCCAAAGCCCTCTGGGTTACACCTCAGCTCACGGATTGTCACTTGGCACCCACCAGTAAAAAAATGCCCTCTGCTGTGACCTCCACTCCCACATCCGACTCTCTTGCAGATCAGGCTGAAGACAGGGCTGGATCTCTGAGGAAGGCAGATCCCCCCCGCCCCCACTTCCGGCCACTGGCCCAAGTCTATGTACTGAATGGATCTTGCATAGTGGGTACTATCTAGGAAACAGACAGGCTATAAATGTTATAAAAACTCAAGACCAGCTCACTATTTCTTCTTGCTATGCCTTTTTATGGAATCTGTTTAGTCAGAAGTACCTAAAGTTGTTCCACCGATAATTCGTATTCCATAATAAACTTATTCAAATCAGCAGCAGCTTTTCAGTTCTATCAAGACTGCCTCTTCTAAAGGCCCGAAGAATCACATCAGCTGAATTTCCCTTTCTCAGACCTGCAGAATTAAAACAATTTGTGCAAGTAGAATCCTTTGGAGAGAGACCGTCAGTGACGCAAACACATATTTAAATTAAGGCTCTGTCGCACGGCTTTTACCTGGCTAGATTATAAGAATGAAAGAGGAACAAAGAGCAGTTGAGTTTTTTGCTGAAAATAAAGTGGCTAGATAACCCGGCTGGCATTTTTTACATTCTCTCGCACAGCTAAGGATGGGCAAAGGATGGGCAGACTCCAAAGGGAAGTCCACACTCTTCTCATCTGTTTCCTGTTCAGTCTGATGCCACCTCCTGACCTATGATGCCACTTTGCCTAACTGGCTGAAACCTCTGCAGCTCCGTTTCCCATCATATATTAGGATGATTATGGACTGCCCTAATGAGGAATCCGTAACAATCAACCATCTACAAAACCAACCCGTTAGTTGGAATCACGTTGATGCTAACTGACAGACATGCAGGCAGAGGCCAAGAATGGGAATAGAGTAGAGTAGAGTAGAGTGGAATGGAACAGAATAGGAGTAACAGAGCTGGAAGGGACCTTGGAGGTCTTCTAGTCCAACCTCCTGCTTAGGCAGGAAACCCTATACCATTTCAGACAAATTTTTATCCACTCTCTTCTCAAAAACTACAAGTGTTGGAGCACACGCAATTTCTGGAGCCAAGTCATTCCACTGATTAATTGTTCTGTCAGGAAATTTCTCCTTAGTTCTAGGTTGCTTCTCTCCTTGATTAGTTTCCACCCATTGCTTCTTGTCCTGCCCTCAGGTGCTTTGGAGAATAGCTTAACTAACTCCCTCTTCTTTGGGGCAGCCCCTCAGATACTGGAACACTATGATATCACCCCCTAGTCCTTCTTCTCATTAAACTAGACATACCCAATTCCCAATTCATATGTTTTAGCCTTCAGTGCCCTAATCATCTTTGTTGCTCTTCTCTGTACTCTTTCTAGAGTCTCAACATCTTTTTTACATCGTGGCGACCAAAACTGGATGCAGGATTCCAAATGTGGCCTTACCAAAACACTTCACGTAATCTTGAGTCTATCCACTTATGCCGACTAGAACTGTGTTGGCTTTTTTGGCAGCTGCAGCACCCTGCTGGCTCATATTTAAATGATTGTCCACTAGGACTCCAAGTTCCCTCTCACACTTACAACTATTGAGAGAGGTACCACATATACTGTACCTGTGCATTTCGTTTTTCTTGCCTAAATGTAGAACCTTACTTTTTTCACAAATTTCATTTGTTAGATAACACTCAATTTAACAAAGTCTGTCAAGATCCTTCTGAATCTTAAGCCTATCTTCTGCAGTGTTGGCTATTCCTGCTAGTTTGGTGTCATTGCAAATTTGATGAGTTCCCCATCTATCCCCTCATCCAAATCATTGATGAAGATGTTGACGAGTACTGGGCCTAAAACAGAGCCCTGGGGTACCCCACTGCATACCTCCCTCCATGTAGATGCAGTTCCATTGAGGATTACATGTTGAGTGTGGTCGGTCAGCCAGTTACAAATCCAGAATAGGGAAATTGTCTACTCTGGCCCTCCAGCCCTTGATGTCTCAGGCATGCAGGCTCTCCTCTTGGATTATCTTAAAGAGGAATCCCTACTTTCCATATCAACCAACTATCTACAAATCCAACACAGAAGACCTCACACAAGGGCCACCTCCACACATTGGAAGCATGTTGATGCTACTCTACAGGCGACAGTGTGCAGGCATAACCTAGCCTACTCTGGCCTTCAATCCTTAGTGCCCCATGCATGCAGGCCCTTCACTTAGAACTGGTTGCACCGGTTTAAAACTTTCTGTTTCCCTATTTTTTGCATGGAGACTGAAGAAGACGACTTGCATGACACCCCTGGTTTCTGGTCTGCCTGCTGTTGGCAGAGTGGCGGATAGACTCTGTTCTCGACTCTGACAGCCCTCCCACTTTAGCACTATGGATTGTGTACTATTTCTTTAAGTTAGTAGACCAAATCTTAAGATTTTTCAGAGATTCATTATTGTCTATTTTGGGAGTTGGGATGCTGATATGGCACATCAACCACTGTTGGTCTACTTTTAGAAGCCTCTAAATCATTACACTGGGAAGTCAGATTATAATTTGTTGATATTTGCTTTCTGTTTTGTTTTTTTACATTTTTTTACATTTTTCAGCCATTTGGTGTTTTTCTCTACCCCATCTTGGTATCTTTCAGGAAAGGTATCTTTTAATTGCCCTTATATGTTATGTCAAAGCATTCAAATTTTTAAATATAACCGGGATTGTAATTTGCTTTTGGATATCACATGGGATAAAGTATCCTGAGTGATCTGAACAAGCCATTGCAACCTTGGACAGATCATTTCTACTCTTTTATGTTTCAATGATTTCACACCTAACCTGAAGGATTTAAGCATGTGTGCAGGATTTAAAGCTGTCGTCTCTCATCATTTTCAATCTTAGATACATCTGGTTTATTCAAAACCATGTACATAGAATATTCAGCCATAAATTCATCTAAATATTGCTGTCTGAGCCACTGCATATTTATCAGAATTCATTTCCAGCGAGGAAGCTTCTTCCCAAGTAAGTGTGCAGGGAATCATACGTTACACCCGCTTACTTTATATTTGTGCCTCTGTACAATGAAAACCATTCATCAACGCAAGATGTTATTAACATGGCAACTAACGTAACGGTAGCGTGGTCCTAGGGCAGCCCTTGCCTACCAGGCCTTTCAAATGAGTCTTAAGTTGCCTGAAACAAGAGACTGTGAGTGAATAACCATGAGGGTCAACTGGAGGAGGTTTCAAAATCAGATGCCATCACCAAGAGATGCTACTTAACGCTTCCTCCTTCTCCAGGGCCTTCCCAACTCATCCCATGCCCCGTTGGGTGTTACTGTCAAGCCTACGAGAGACCTGGTCTTGTACCGATCTGCAAGATCTTTGCACAGATCCTTGCACTGGATTTCTCAAGAAATCCATGCCAACATGGTCCTTGCAAAGCAGATGACCGCCAACTGGCGATGTCACCAGACCCTGCTCCATTTGGGTTTTAGCACCAGGAACAACCTCTGGAACACTTCAGATTTTGAAGCGGGTGGCCTGCCCTTGCCCACCCACCCTCTTCCTTAGGCCCTGCCAAGCAGAAAGCCAGGGCCCGCATCTCCCAGCTGCCGGGCTTTAAACCCATAGCAGTCAAGCCAGAAATGACGGCAGATGCTCTAAAGCAGAAGAAGCGATCGGCCGTCTCAAAAATCGGGCTGGCACTGACCGCGGGCCCCGGGGGAGCCGCTCCCTCCCCGGAGAAGCCGCCCGGCCGGCCCGGCCTTTCCCCAGCATCATCCCTGCCTTCCTCCGGAGCTGCCCCAGGGCTCCTTCCTTCGGGGCGCCTGCAAAGGCGGCGGGGGCCGAGACTGGAAGGCCCCCCGGTCGGTTCTGCCCTGCGGGGCCGGCATTGCCTCTCACCGAGCCCTTTCCTGCCCTCCCTCCCGGCGCCTCCCCTGCCCGCAAAGCGGCGATCTGGCGGGCGGCGCCCCCGGCCGCGCTCCGGGACTCGGCCCCGCCGGGAAGGGCGCTGCGGCGGGGGCCCCGGACGGCATCAGCGGCGGGCGCTGCCGCAGGGAGCCGCCACCGGGCGGGCTGCGCAGGGCTGGGCGGACGCGCGCTCAACGGCGGGTCTGCCGGGCTCCCCGCCCGCCGCACCTTCCCGCAGGAGGCCGCCCCGCCAGCCCGCCCGCCGCTTCCGGAGAGGCGCCCGCAGCAGCAGCAGCGGCGGCGGCGGCGGCACATGGCGGGGCCGGGGGCGCGGGGGGCGGAGGGGCTCCCGGGGAAAGGGCTGCTCCGGCGCCGGAGGGACAGGCAGGCAGCCGGCCCGGCACTCACCTCCTGGCGGCGGCGGCGGCGGGGCGGGCAGGCGGTGCCGCGGCGCTTGAGCGAAGCCGGCGCTCCCATCGGCGGCGCCCCGCGACGGCCCGCAGGCGGGAGAAGCAGGAGCCGTCGGCGGCTGCCCCGGACGGGCGTCTTCCTCCTCCGGCCTGCCTGCCTGCCTGCCGCCCGATCGCTCGCCCGCCCGCCCGCCCGCCGCTTCCCCGCAGCCGCACGGCACAGCCGGCCACGCTCCGGAGCCTCGGGCGGAGGGAGGCGGGCGCGCCGCAGAGGCTCCGCGGCCCGGATTGGTCGGCCGCCGCCGGATCGGCGTGGGCACGCGCCAATGGCGCGGCTCGCCGGGGAAGGGGCGGGTCCGCGGGCGCCAGAGCCCCGTTAGCCCGGCACGGGCGCTGGGCGGCTGCCACGTGGGTCGCCCCGCCGGTCCCCACGCCGTCCGCCGTCCCTCGGTCCTCCCGGGCGGGAGAGGGTGTCTGGCCGCGGGGCGACTCGGGCTCTCCGCGGAGCCAGACGGGCACCGGCCGCCTCCGTCGACGCCAGCCTGGTTGTCCCCCGGCGATGTCCCGGCGGTGCAGCCCCCGGTTCAGCCGCCGCGTTGGCCGCCCCCACGCAAACTCCATGCGCTGCTACAGCATCCTGGCCTCGGTCCGTCGCCGGGTTAGCCTGGGAGGAGGAGCGGCCCCAAAGGCCGGGAGAGCTTCGGGGAGCAGCCGCCGTGC
This sequence comes from Pantherophis guttatus, assembly GCF_059756535.1. Lineage (NCBI taxonomy): Eukaryota > Metazoa > Chordata > Lepidosauria > Squamata > Colubridae > Pantherophis > Pantherophis guttatus. The sequence continues at coordinate 16,409,194 of NC_142079.1, read as the reverse complement.
GCCGTGCCTCGGCCTCCCTCCAGGCCCTCCCCCTCCATGGCTGATGGTCCCCCGGGGGTTTATGCTTTTCCTGGCCAAGTTGGGGTGGCTCCGAGACCCTTCCCTCATCTGCTGCCCCAGAGATGTGCAGACCGCTTCACTGTACAGAACTCGAAAGATAATGGAAGGGCTGCAACGGAGTCTAAGCAATTGCCATGTAACTATGAAGAAAGGCAAGAGTGTCCAGCAGAGGAGTCTGGGCACCGGGCCTCTGGGCCTTGGAAAGAGGAGCCCCCCCAAGGCAGAGCAATGACCAGGCCCCGTCCTGAGAGGTCCAGCCTGATTCTGATGATTCTATGAGAGCTAATGACCGGATGTCGAGCAATACCTGTTGGGTCATCATAAAGGATCAGCGGAGGCTGCTGCTTGCAGGGAAGCAGTCAGGTGGAGGTGAAGAGCGGGAAATGCCAGGGATGCCTCAATGGAGGTTTGGGAGCTTCACAGGCCAGTGGAAGGGCGAGTTCCTCAAGAAGCTGACAAGGGATGCTAAAAACAACTAAATTACAGGTAGTCCTCAACTTACAACTGGTCGCTTATCAACCATTCACGGTTACAGCAGAGCCCCCCCAAAAGCTACTTACAACCTGATCCTTACTCTATCATTCTCTCTTCCATGATGGTTAATTTTCAAGAAGAAAAGCCAGATTAGTCATACCGACTTTTTTATGTAGGACATACTGACGATGTGAGAGAAGATTGAGAAGCCGTCCTAGAGTAACACGTATGGAAAGGGAGGGAATCTCCTTCCTGCTTCTATCCAGACAGGCTCCAGTTTTGCTGTAAGAGAGCGGCGAGTGCTTAATTCTTAAATACAGCGCTTCATTTTTAAATTTGTTTTAGACTTTATGATTCTGCATTTGATCACTTGGTTATTGTGCTTAACAGTTGTAGACAGCACTTCAGGTACAAAGGCAGAATATAAATTTAGCAAATAAATGGAATAAAGAAAATGAAATTCCTTTCACTGGCCTTGAGGAGCAAGCATGGAGGAGAGGTCAAGCAAAGTCCTTCAGCCAGCGCCTAATGGAAGCGCAGCATCTGTTGCCCGGACAAGCGGGTGAGGTCCGCTGGCTTCAGAAGGTAGCTTAGCGGAGACTGAATGAGGAAGAGGAGGGGGGGAGGCGAAGTCACCAACAGTTGGGGCCCCTGTGGAGCTTCTCTGTTCCTGGGCAGTCTGCCACAGCCATCAGTGAGGAGTGGGGTCGCCAGATGGTGGCTGTCACTGCGTCCTCTTGTGGACAGCCAGAGGCTCCCAGCTGGATAGTCATGGAAAGCAGGACGCAGGATTACTGTGCAGAAAGACGGGGCTTGTTTATCCGTCCATCAACGGCGAAGGATCTGGGATGAAGCAGCTTCTTTAGACATTGCTGTTGACCCCATAGGACTGACCCCTATCCTGAGCTTTGGAGAATCTACCCTGAGGTTTCCATGAGCTTTAAAAGGACACTTTTCAAGCAATGCTTACTGTTAAAGAAAGAATGATCAACATTCTATTCAGAACAGGATAAAAGTGGCTTTCAGCACCCACAGTAATATATGAAATTCTTGGAAAGGTATATTTTGGGAATGCCGCTATTCCAGGGACAGCAGCTCTTCCTTGAATTGAATTATCCTTCGGACTTAAGTGGGCTTGAGTGGTTGTTAGGTACCTAGGGTGGTTTTAATCCAGCTACTGTGAATACTGTTCCAAGTGCAACAATTGTGAACTCAGCACATCTGACTAATCTCACTTGATTATTGGCCTCGTATGTTCTTTTAGCAAGTCACCATTCATAATTTAATCAGCCTCTCATCTTCTGTTAGTCATTTTTATTCTAAAAACTAAACAGGCTTATAATCTTGTAAATCTTTCCTCACACACCTCCTGCCTCTGCTTTCTAGAGATTTTTCCCCCAAAATATTTCTCTTTACAATTTGAAAATGCAGGAGTGAAGGTAAACTTATCTTTGAATAAGTGTGCCAAGGAGAAGCCCCAGAAATGACCGTGTGTTTGTGCACGATGGTTTTCCATTCCAGCATCTTTTACATCCTCTGCTGTTTGCAATGCCCGTTGGGTCTGGCACCTTTTGCTTCCTTTCCTTCCTTCCTTCTTTCCTTCCTCCCTCCCTCCCTCCCTCCATTCCAGTCTGCCTGTTGACCTCCCATGTCAGTATTAAGGCAGGCCTCCTTCCAGATGCCTAGGGCTGGTTCTACCTTTGGCTATCAGTGCTCAGGCCCAGCTCTGGCAGAACCTGAGGCTCCTCCTAAGCATGGAGCCTGAGACCCAGGCGTTGATTTCCACCAGGAATGGTCAACCTACGGGAGATGCCTCCTGGGAAGTGCCCACAGAGTTTCCGTGGTTGCTTTCTTCTCTTTGGGAGTGGTGGCACAAATAGTCCCATATTTCAGGTCGGCATTTGGCATCATTTGCCCACCCTCTCATTTATTTATTTTATATTTGTGAATATGTCAACTTTAGAAACTGCCCATCTCCCTCTTAGAGCAACTCTGGCTGGTGTGCAAGTAAAATACAGAAAGATAAAAACTATATATGATGTCTATATATGATGCCTTCCACAGAGAAAGAACAGTGGTGCAGAAGCCAAGCAAAATCAGCAAGAAAGCCACAAATGAGAGTTTTCCTAGGATCCAGGTGTGTGTGGATTCAGAAGTAATTGTGGGCCGAGGATGCCGTCAAAGTCCTGGCCCCATGGCCAGATGCCATGGGTCTGCATGGGGAGGAAAAGATTCAGGCTCAGTCAGGCAAGACCAAGAGGCTGGGCTTCTTTCGGGAAGTTCCATCATCCACTCTCAATGGGGTCTCACTGGGAGTTTGATTTAGGCCAGGGGTGGGCAACTGTGGCCCTTTTACAACCTGTGGACTTCAACTCCCAGAATTCCTGAGACAGCCAAGCTGGCTCAGGAATTCTGGGAGTTGAAGTCCACAGGTTGTAAAAGGGCCACAGTTGCCCACCCCTGATTTAGGCCAAGGTCACTGCTTTTTTTTCCTTTTCTTTTGTTCTTTGCCCTTTTGTTCTTCTCTTATTTTAAGCTTTTTTTTTAAAGAAGGGGAAGCAAGATGAGGGGATGATTTTAGAGAGCCGGATGGATGTCTGCAGACCTAAGAGGAGGCAGTAACTGAAGGCAGCGGGGCCAATTGCATGGAGGGGGGAAAGGGAGCTAATGGAGCAGCAAAGAGAGGAGCAAGAGGATGGGTCAGGCCTAATGCCTGGAAGGAGAGCAGAAGTTGGACCCAAAGAAAGAGGACTCTCTTCTTCCAGGCCAAGGGCTACTGAATGCCATGATTGCCAAGCACTTGGCAGCTCAGAAGCATCTGCGGGGGCGAGAATGACAAAATGTGACATTGTGTAGAGGACCGAGGGAATGGCCTTGAAGGGCTGGAGGAAGAGCTGCTACCAAGGCAACAGTCAGTTAAGAGGGGCTGGAGCTCCCACTGAGAAAATAATGGGAGAAAAGGTCTCCGTCCCCTCCTTAGTTCACATGATAGAGGCACATTCAGCCTTGCAAATGATCTTGCTATAATTGTTACAATCTCTTCTCTTCTCTTCTCTTCTATTTTCTTGTCTAGTCTAGTCTACTCTATTCATGCTGCCCATCACCCCAGTAATATAACTGACATTTCCTACAATAAGAGTATACTGGCCTATATGGCATTGTTTTCTTAGTCTGGTCTATTTTACTAGGCTGGGCCCCTTTTAATTAATTAATTAGATTTTTATATCCCACTTTTATTACTTTATAAGTGAACACACCTAATACTCCTACAAGAGCAAACTAGCTGATTGTACAGCTGTCGAATGTGGTAACACTAATATCAAGGCTCTGCTTATTAACTCTGATTTACTCCCTTAATCCCATATATCCCATATCCCAGGCAATGGAATCGTTGCCTTTGGAATCCATTTTTCCTTCCCAGACCAATGTATAATTATGGATATACAGTAAGCATAAAATCTGCTCCCTTTCTCCATCAACCCATAGACAAGGTAACCATTGTCCACCTGGCTGCACTTAATCTAATTCTTGCAGCTGCTGACCCACAATGAATAATGACCATCGATCCTCTGGAATATAATTGACAGGGATTGGCTTTAAATCAGATACCAAAAGTTAAATGACCTTATTCTGCAATTCTTTAAACCAAATATGTGTCATCTTATATGTGCAAAAAATTTAAAATGTTGCTTTTGCATCTTGAATGCATATTTGAAAGTGTTCTAAGCATCTTGACTGCCCCACAGTGTCCCATGCACTGTCTATTATCTTACCTCTTTTTGTGGATCAGTTGAATATCTAATTATGTCAGGCTGCGTATTTCTTTTTTTCTGATCCCTGGGAAAACTGCAGCTGGCCCACAAGGAGGGTCATAAAAGTCAGGATGGCAGCCACAAACAACATATAATCAAAGACCCACCCACCCACTTTTTTCCATGTACATCTTGTCCTTTTTTTGATCCCCACGTAGACACCACCATCCCATCGTCGCTGCCAATGACGAGTTACTCCTGAATGTGCCCCATCTTGCCTCTTAGCTACTGGGGCAACCACACCTTCTCTGCTGCTGTTGCCTTTAGCCACAGAGCAGAGGTTGAAGGGCAGCCCCATCTCTTTAGTAAGCGCAGGGCCCCCACCTCACAGCCTACCACCACCACCCCAATCTCTGCAAATCATGGCTAGACGTGTTCCCCCGATATGCAAATTTAATTGTTTTATGCCGCATCAGAATGTAGAGTTCAGGCAGCATTTTGCTTAAAGAAGAAAAATATAAACCACTTACCACTGCCAGGAAACTGGGCTAGACTGGGTGAGAGCCGACAAACCGAACTCAACCCCCCAAAAATACTGCAGACAGATGTTCCCCAGGACCAGGAAGAGCAGAAGACCCTCCTCCCAGAAGAGCGGGTGTGCAGCCAGGGGTTCTTCCCTGAATCCACTGGTCTTTAGCGATGCAGGTGGCCTCTCTGGCACAAAAAGCCTCTGCCCAATTTCTGCCAGCCCAGACCCTCCTGGGACCAAGAGCACTGCCTCCCCTGATTCATGGCCTAAGAATCCCTCAATTGTCTTCCTCAATGCAGGGTGAGCTTTCAAAACAGCTACCCGATTGTTGAGCGGGGCAGCTCAAAGCAGCCACATGACTTGAATCCTGAAAATGCCCCACTGTTCGTCCAGGAGCTGCCACTGGTCCCATTTCAGCTGCCGTCCTCAGCCTGTAAAGCCGGGAACAGCTTTGGGTCCATGAATTGTCTTCCCTCATCTCCTGTCAGACGATCAGCTGGGGGACCAGTCTTCCTGGGGCCGGTCTGTGCCTCCTCAGGGGCAGCCCCCTAACTCTGGCCCTGTTTTCTGGGTCCTTCCAACCACAGGACTTTCTTTGAGAAAACAGTTGGCAGTAGTCTGTTCACTCA